>NC_063245.1:89362-389362 GCF_020740725.1 Corvus hawaiiensis
GGAACGGGGTAGGAATGGGACTGAGATAGGACCAGGAATGGCACTGGGAATGGGGCTGGGATGGCACTGGGAATGGGGCTGGGAATGGTGCTGGAATGGCACTGGGGATGGCACCAAGAACAGCCCTGGGATGGTGCTGGGAATGGGGTGGGAATGGGGCTGGGAATGGCACCAAGAACAGCCCTGGGATGGCGCTGGGAATGGGGTGGGAATGGGGCTGGAATGGCACTGGGGATGGCACTGGGGATGGTGTTGGGATAGAATCAGAACAGCACCGAGATGGAACCAGGAGAGGGCCCTGAATGCCACCAGGAATGGTACTGGGATGGAACTGGGACAGGGCTGGGAATGGTGCTGGGATGGCACGGGGAATGGAACTGGGATGGGACCATGAACGGCACTGGGAATGGTGGTGGGAAGGCACCAGAAATGGCATTGGAACAGAACTGGGATAGGACTGGGAATGGCACCAGGATGGCACTGAGAGAACACAGGAATGGCACTGGGGTGGTACTGGGAATGGCACTGGGACTGGCACCTGGAATGACACCAGGATGGATCCGCTGATGGAGTCAGCGCCTTGTTAAGGGCGGGACAGGGACAGTGACAGGGACTGGAGTCACAAGGACAAACACAAGGACAGGGACAGGAGGTGGCACAGACTGAGCAGCCGCAGAGGGTGAGAAGGATGGGACTGGGGCCATGGACAGTGACAGAGAGGTGCCGGGTGTACCTGACCCTCTGACGGGCCTGCACGTAGGTGTCACACAGTGATGGGAACAGGGACAGGCAGGGGCCAGGAGGTGCCAGGGACTCACCCAAGGCCCGCACGGTGTGGTCCCGGGTGTACCTGACCCTCTGATGGGCCTCCACGCAGGTCTCACACAGCGGCTCCGCGCACTCCAGGCAGAAGCTGGTGGCCGCTGCGTTGTCCTCACAGCTGGTGCAGCTCTGGGGACAAGGGACACGCTGGGGGACCTCCCTCCCCCCAGTCAGCGCTAATTAGCGCTAACGAGGCACTACCTGCCTGCTGCCATGGCCGAGGGCTGGCCCAGCCCCGCTGTCCTGCAGGAAGAAGTTCTCCATGATGTCACCGAGGGGACACTGCTGGTGGCACACGGGGCAGCCAAACACTGGGGGGGACAGAAAGAGGACACAGTCACCCCACACCCTCCTCTGTCACCTCCATTTGTCAGCAAATGCTGGCTCATTAGTGGGGTAGGGGCTGGGGACCTCCAAAACGGAGCCCCAGGGCCACCATGACCACTGATGTCACCAGAGAGGTCCCTGTCCCCTTCCCAGAGAGGGAGACAGGGATGGTGACAAGGAGTCACCAATGGGGTCAGAGCGTCCCCCAGGACAGGACACTCCCACGGTGGGGTCACAGTGTCCCCTGGGGTGGGACACCTGCCAAATGGGGTCACAGTGTCCCCCAGGTTGGATACTGGGGTCATCCCCTCCCCATAGAGCTCCCAGTAATTCCTGCAGCAACCCGGTAACTCCCAGCGATCCCAATAGTTCCAAGTGCCTCCTCAGTGCTCCCTGAGCTCCCAGGAACGCTCAGTGTCCTCCATAAACCAGAGATGCCAGTAACCCCCAGCACTCCCAACAAACCCCAGCAATCCCACTGACCACCAGTGATCCCAGTAAACCCAAGTGCCTCCCCAGTGCTCTCTGAGCCCCCAGTAAGCCCCAGTGATCCCAGTAAGCTCCAGTGATCCCGGTAACTCCCAGTGGTCTTCAGTGTCCCCAGTAACCACCAGCGCTCCCATTTCACGCCTCCCCCTCACCCTGCCCGTCGCTGCCGGCGGCTCCCGGCGCGGCCCCGAGGCAGCCCCGGCACACGGAGTGCAGGCAAGGCAGCAACCGCGGTTCCCGCTGGGGGCTGAGCCGCTCCCGGCAGGCGCCGCAGAGCTCCAGCAGCTCCAGGGGCTCCGGCGGCTCCGCTCCCGTCGCCCCGGGGCCGTTCCCGACCGCCACCGGCAGCGGCACCGACATGGCTGCCCCGTCCCACTCAAACGCCGCACGGCCTCCTCCTCCCGCCCCCGCCCTGGCGCACAGCCAATCATCGCCCGCTGCGCACGATTGACAACGCGGAAAACCAATAAAAGAGCTGGAGGGCGGGGAGTAGAGAAGATTGACAGCTCTCGGCAGCAATGGGAGAGGGGGAGCGGGGATAGAAAGGGCGGGAAGACGCCTCCTGCACGTGAGTGGGAACGGACCAATCAGCGCGCACAGCGCTCGGAGAGGAACCAATCAGCGGCCGAAGAGCCCGGGGAAGGCGGGGACTTCTTGGATGGACCGGCCAATCGGCATCGGCGTTCCGCGGGCAGGCGGGGCCGAGGCCCTGGATCGACGGCTGGATAAACCAATAGGAAGCAGGAAGGGGGAGGGACTGGGAATTCTGGGAGTTACTGGGGTGACGGGGGATTGATGGGATCACTGGGGATTACTGGGATCACTGCAGGTCATTGGCATCACTCTGGGTCACTGGGAGCTCAGGGAGCACTGGGCAGGCACAGGGGATTATTGGGAGCACTGGAGGTTACTGGGAGCACTGAAGAGGGACTGGGAGTGCTGGGCAGCAGAACTGGGCAGGGACAGGGGGTACTAAGAAGGGACTGGGAGAGCTGCAGGGTTGAACTGGGAGCACTGGGGAGTATAGCAAGGGGGTTACTGGGGACACTGGGAGTTACTGGGAGAGCACGGAGGATGGCTGAGAATGCTTGGAGGACACTGGTGGCTGCTGGGGGTGTTACTGGGAGGGCCCTGGGCAGCACTGGGACCAATGGCTGAGGGGCCCTGGGCACTGGTGGCCCCGGAACGGTGTCCCCAGTGTCCCCCCACCTCCACCCAGTGTCCCCTCATGTCATCCCAAGTCCCCTCCTGTCCCCTTCCACGTCCCCAGTGTCCCCCTTGTCCCCAGCTGTGCCCTGGGGGCTTTGGGGGTCCCTGAGGATCGGGGTGGCACCCAGGGGGGACAGAGGACAGTGCTGCCCTGCTGGCCTTGGTGACACAGGGGGCCCTGCCGGGGTCCACAGGGGAATTTCTGAAGGAACCCTGACACGGCCTGTGGCTACTGCCACTCCTGTGGGGTGGCCACGGGGATGTGGGGTGGCCACTGGCACCCACAGACAATGGAAATGACCTGGGGACAACCCATGATGTGGGCAGTGACCTCTCCACGGTGGCCACAGGGACATGGAGTGGCCACTGGCACCCACGGCCAGTGTAAATGACCCAGGGAGGACATGGCCAGTGGCCACAGGGATGAGTTTGGTCCCTTGACCTGGCCACGAGTTGCCATGGCCCTTCCTGGTGGCCACATGCCACCATTCAGCAGGGGACACATCACGGGGACCATCAGTGGGGGGCAGATTTTAGGGTAAAAAATGGCAATAACAGCACCAGAAGGGCCATTGAACCCCCCACGTTCATTGTCACTGTTTGGGGGGGCAGGAGCCACGTGGTGGGGAGGGGCCAGGGGAGGGACCCCACGTCCCTCCAGGTGTCCATCCATGGCTGGGGTGGGGTCACAGTCACCATGGAATGGTCTGGGGGCAAGGGACCTTCCACAGACACTTCCCGGCATGGGGCACGCCCAGCTTCTATGGAATGCCATTCCAGACCCTCACAGGCAGGAATTTCTCCCTGAAATTCCACCTCAATCTCCCTTTTTCCAGCCTGAAGCCACTCCCCATGTCCTGGCGCTCCAGGCCCTTGTCCAAAGTCCCTCCCCAGCTCTTGGAACCCCTTCAGGCACTGGAAGGGGCTCTGAGGTGTCCCAGGATTGTTCCCTTCTCCATGTGGGCCACCTCAACTCTGTCCAGCCCTCTGAGCACCTCTGTGGCCTCCTCTGGACTCATGGCATGGTCCATCTGTCCAATCCCCGTGCCCAGCTCAGTTCCAGGATGTTCTGGGGGTGGCAGCAAGTCCATGATATCGTCACCCCCCACCGTGGGCATCCCAAAGAGCCACCGAACTTCCCGGGCTCCGTTCACCCTCCGTGACACCGCGTTGGCCATCACCAGCCTCCTCCTGGACTCCCACGTGTCTCAGCACAGTTTCCAGAGGATTTTCTCTGTGATTCTGGCACTGCTCGGAGCCCTGGGTGTTCCACATGTTCCAAAGGGGGTGTTCTGTTACCCTTCTCCTGTCACTGGGAACGTCCCCACAACTTCCCAAATCTGACGGAGAGCATCTCAGCCGCTTCCTCCAGGTCTCACCCCGGATGCTCCAACAGACCCACGGGCACAGAGGAGCCCCCAGGCCCACCCTCAAGGCCCTTCGAGGGGCAGGGACCCCCCCTCACGCCGTGTGAGTGGAGCCGGCACCTGCAGTGTCCGGACCCGGCCATGTGCTCAGTCCAGGTTCCGGTGGTGGCGGTGGCGGCCCTGGTGGCGGCCCCGGTGGGGGCACGGGGTGGGAGGCGGCGGCGTGGCGCTCCAGGAGAGTGCGGTGGGAGAAGCCCTTGGTGCAGAGGCGGCATTGGAAGCGCTCGGGACGGTGCGTGCGCATGTGGACGTTGAGGGAGCTCTTCTGGGTGAAGCGTTTGCAGCAAACGCCGCACTGGAAGGCGCGGACGCCCGTGTGGGTCACCATGTGCTTGAGCAGGTAGTCCCGGAGAGAGAAGGAGCGCCAGCAGATGGAGCACTGGTGGGGCTTCTCGCCTGTGGACACACAAACGTGGGGCAACTGGAGTCAGTATGGGTCAGCATGGATTGGTACAGGTCAGTGTGGGTCAACAGGGGTGAGTATAGGTCAGCGTGGATTGATATAGGTCAGTGTGGGTCAACAGGGGTGAGTACAGGTCAGCGTGGATTAATACAGGTCAACAGGGATCAATGTTGGTCAAACAGGGATCAATGTGGGTCAACATGGATCAATAGGGGTCAATGTACATCAATACAGGTCAACATGGATCAATACGGGTCAACATGGGTCAGTGTGGGTCAAAAGGGGTCAACGTGGATTGATACGAGTTAACGTGGGTCAATGTGGGTCAAAAGGGGTCAACGTGGATCAATGCAGGTCAACATGGGCCCAAATGGATCAATGTGGGTCAGCATGGATCAATAGCGGTCAATGTACATCAATACAGGTCAACGTGGATCGATACGGGTCAACATGGGTCAGTGTGGGTCAAAAGGGGTCAACGTGGATTGATACGAGTTAACGTGGGTCAATGTGGGTCAAAAGGGGTCAACATGGATCAATGCAGGTCAACATGGGCCAAAATGGATCAATGTGGGTCAACAGGGATCAATACAGGTCAACACGGATCGATACGGGTCAATATGGGTCAGCGTGGATCAACACGGATCCATACGGATCAGCATGGATCAACGCAGATAAACATAGATTGACAACGGTCAACACAGGTCAACATAGATCAAAAGGGGTCAGTGTGGATTGATACGGGTCAGCATGGATTGATACAGGTCCATGTGGGTCACCAGGGGTCAACATGGATTGGAACAGGTCCACAGGGGTCAATGTGGATCAGCATGGGTCAACATAGATCAAAGTGGGCCAACATGGGTCAACGTGTGTCAAGATAGTCAACAGGTCAACAAGGATTGATATGGGCAAACATGGATCAAGATGGGTCAACATGGATCAGTACAGGCCAACATGGATCAATACAGGTCAATATGGGCCAACACAGATCAACATGGGTCAACAAGGATCAACAGAAGTCAACACGGGTTAACAGAGTCAAGATGAGTCAATGTGGATTGATACAGATCAACATGGATCAACGTGTGTCAACGTGGATCGATCAGTGTAAGTCACCATGGATTGATATGGGCCACCATGGATCATCGTAGGTCAACATGGAGCAACACAAGTTGACCAGGGTCAGCACGGATTAACACAGAGTGATGAGAGTTAATGGATCAACATGGATCAAAAGGGAACAACGCGTATTGGGGAGGGTCACCATGGGTCAACAAACCAAGATGGGTCAACATGGAGCACCATGGACCAACATGGGTCAATGTGGGTGAACACAGGTGAGCAGTGGGTCAGCACAGAGTGACCTGGGACATCATGGATCCACCCAGGTCTGCGTGGGCCAAAATGGATCAACATGAAGAGATGTGAGTCAAAATGGATCAACAAGGGTCAATGTGGATCAACAGGGGCGAACGTGGGTCACCATTGGTCCAGTGAAGCCTCCAGCAGAGGCCAGTATGGGTCTGTACAGATCAGTGTGGGCCAACATTGGTCAGCACAGGTCAACATGGGTCAGCACAGGCCAACATGGGTTGGAACAGTCCAACATGGGTCAGCACAGACCAGCATGGGTTGGAACAATCCAACATGGGTCAGCACAGACCAGCACGGGTTGGAACAATCCAACATGGGTCAGCGCAGGCCCGTGTGGGGTCTGTACAGGCCAACATGGGTCAGCACAGGCCAACATGGGTCTGTTCAGGCCAAAGTGAGTCAACATTGGTCAGTATAGGCCAATGTGAGTCAGTATAAGCCAGCACAGGTCAGTACAGGCCAACGTGGGTCAACACTGGTGAGGACAGGCCAACATGGGTCAGCACAGGCCAGCCCTGGTCAGTACAAGCCAACATGGGTCAACATTGGTCAGCACATGCCAATGTGGGTCAATGGGGCTCAAGCGAGCGACACGCATTGACACGACCAGAAGGGACTGATCCAGGTCATCACGGATCGGCGCAGGACACCAGCACGAGTCATACGAGAGCCACGTGTGTCACCAAAACCCCTGCCCTGCCCTCCCCATCACGGCCCCCGTGAGCCCCCTGCTCACCTGAGTGGATGAACATGTGCTTGGTGTAGTTCTTGCGGGAGCTGAAGCTCTTCTGGCAGTGGCCGCACTGGTAGGGGGGCTGGGGGCCGCGGGGGGGCCCGGCCGGGGGTGCTGGGGGGGCCGTGGGGACAGTGCCCCCCTCCACACCCACCTCGTAGGGCGGTGGCAAAGGCGGGGGGGGCCCAAACCCGAAGCTGTCCCCCCCCAGCGCCTCCCGGCCACGCTCGGGCCCAAAGGCGCCGCCGCCGTCGTCGCTGGGCCAGGGTGGCAGAAAAGCGTCGGGAAAAACCTCGGAGGCTCCAAAAAATGGGGGGTCCGGGGCAGGGAAGGGTGGGGGGGCCACACCTGGGGGGACAACACCTTCCTGGGCCCCCCCTTCATCCTCTGCCTCCTCCTCCTCCAACTCCTCCTGCTCCTCCTTGAGTGCTGGCGCCAGGCGCAGCGGCTGCCGCTGTTTGCGGCTGTGGCCGCTTGGCACCGGCTCCGAGAGGCTCTCGAGCTCCGGAGGTGGCCCCGGGGGTGACACCAGCGGTGGCCCTGGCACCTTGTGGGGCGGGGGCAGCACGGCGGGGCCGCGGCTCTGCGAGATGATCTGGGTGCACTCGTCGATGACCGTCTTGATCTGTAGCACCGAGGCAGCCGTGAGGATGTGCAGCGCCTCCGACTGGGCCACCACGAGGCTGCCGCTGTACAGGAACTCCACGAGCTGGCGCACGGCCGCCGAGGGCACCACGGGCGGCACCTCGATGGCCGAGTGGCCCAGCAGCAGCTTGTCGTGGAAGAAGGGGCTGCCGGCGGCCAGGACGCAGCGGTGGGCGCGCAGCGAGGCCTCGCGGATCCGCACGGTGACGTCGCAGAACTGCCCGGCCACGCGCTGCCCGTTGAGCGTCTCCAGCAGGGAGCGGCTGAAGTTCTGCAGGTGGATGTAGTGAACGGCCTCCGGCATGGCCGCGGGGACACGGGGATGGTGGGGAGAGAGGGACACGGGGATGGTGGGGAGAGAGGGGAGAGAGGGGACACGGGGATGGTGGGGATGGTGGGGAGAGAGGGGATACGGGGATGGTGGGGATAGAGGGGACACGGAGATGGCAGTGACAGCCGGGACACGGGAATGGCCAGAGATGGTGGGGGTAGCAGGGACAATGGGGACACAGGGACGGCGTGGACACGGGGACAGTGGGGACAGTGGGGACACCGGGATAGCGGGAACAACAGGGACACTGGGACGACAGGGACAGCAGGGACACCGGGATGGCGGGAACGCTGGGATGGTGAGGACACGGGGACACGAGGCCGGTGGGGACACCGGGACGGCGGCGAGGCTGGCAGTACCTGGGGAAACAGAGGCGGGGCTGGGGACGTTCCACGGGGTGTCACCGGGGGCGGGGGACATCGCCGGGGGCCGGGGACAGCCCCTGTGACGTCACCAGGGCGTGGGGACATTGATGGGGACACGGGCGGAGACGGGGGACACCGCGTGTGACGTCACCACGCGCCGTGGACAGCGCCGATGACATCACGGGGGACCTAGGGACACCGGGCGGAATGTTCCCGACCTGTCACGACAGCCGGAACCACCCAACCCAATTCCTCCCCCTCCCTGGACCTCTCGGGATCTCCCGACCCGACCCTTTCCCCCCCACCCCCAAACCCCGGGACCCCCCGGCCCCTCCCCCACACCTCGCTCCTGCTCCCGCCGCCACCGCCGCTCTCTGACGTCACTTCCTCCAGACCGGACCGGAAAGCGACTGTGGACCATAGAGAGTGGCGCAGCGCGCCCCCAGTGCGCCCCCCTCCCCGCCATAGAGACGGGGAGGAGCGGCCAGGGGCGGATATCGCCCCCTGGCGGGCGGGGGATTCCGCAGGGTCGCGGTTCCTTATGGCTCATCCATAGGGACCCCCGGGAGCGGGATCATCCATAGGGACCCCCGGGAGCGGGATCCTCCTAGGGACCGCAGTGGCCCCATAGACCCCCACAGGGATCCCCATAGGGACTCCAAGAGGTCTCGAGACTCCTACAGACCCTTATGGGGCCTGCACTACAGACCCCAATAGGGCTGCAGACCCTTATAAACCCCCATAGGGACCTGCAGGGTCAGGACCTTTCGGCGATCCCCACAGAGACCTCAATAAGGCTAGAGACCCCTATAAACCCCCACAGGGACCCCCACGGAGCAGGACCACCCTACAGACCCTCATAGGGACCTCCCCCTACAGACCCCTATAGACCCACACAGGGGCCCCAACAGAGCTGGAGACCCCTAATGACCCTCCCAGGTACTCCCATGGGGCCTGGAGCCCCCCACATGTCCCCCAGGGGATCCCCATAGGGCCTGGATCCCCTGCAGATCCCCCTGGGGACGCCAAAATGTCTGGAGAGCCTTATAGGGACCTCCATGGGGATTCCAATAGAGCTATATAGGACCCCTACAGACCCCCCACAGGGACCCCCATGGGGACCTCAGTGGGGTTGGAGACCTCCCGTCAATGTCTACAGGGATGCCCATAAGGTCTGGACTCCCTATAGATTCCATAGGCATGGATCCTGTAGGTATCCCTGTAGGGCTGGTATGCCCGATAGACCCCCTCAGGGATCCAGATATACCCCCCAGGGATCCCCTGTAGACCCTTCAGGGATCCCTGTAGAGCTGGCATCCCCTACAGACCCCCAAGGGATCCATATAGACCCCATAGGGTCAAACTGGCCCCTGTTGGCCGGTGTTAGTCTGTGCTCCCCCATGTTCCTTGAGCCGTGTTGGCCCACGATGGTCAGTCCATGTTGATCCATGTTGACCCACGTTGACTCCTCTTGGTCCATGTCGATCCGTATTGATCCCTGTTGATCCGTGTTGACCCACACTGATTCCTGTTGACTCCTGTGGATCCATGTTGATCCATGTTGGCCCCTGTCACTCTGCTCTGCTCCATTTTGACCCACGTAGACCGACCTTTGTCCATCCAGGTTGATCCGTGTCACTCCGTGTTGACTCACGTTGGTCCAGTGTTGATCTGGGGAACTGTGGGGTTTGAGCTGTGTTGGCCTGTGCTGACCAGTGTCACTCCATGTTGACTTCTGTCCCTCTGTGTGGACCTGTGTCATTCCATACTGACCCACGTTTGTTGGGATGTGTTGACCCTTGTGTTGACTCACATTGATCCATGTTGATCCATGAGTTGACCCACGTTGACCCACATCAATCCATATTGATCTGTCTGTTGACCCACATTGATGCATGTTGATCCCTGTGCTGACCTACATCAATCCACGTTGATCTACATCAATCCATGTTGATCCATGCTAACCCACATTGATGCATGTTGATCCCTGTGCTGACCTACATCAATCCATGTTGATCCATGTTGATCCATGTTGATCCATGTTGATCCTTGTGCTGACCCACATTGATCCATGTTGACCCACATTGATCCATGCTGATCCCTGTGTTGACCCACACTCATCCATGTTGACCCATATTGATCCACGTTGATCCATGAGTTGACCCACATTGATCCACATTGATCCATGAGTTGACCCATATTGATCCATGTTGATCCCTGTGCTGACCCACATTGATCCATGTTGCTCCATGAGTTGACCCCCATTGATCCATGTTGACCCCACATTGATCCATGTTGATCCATGGTGGCCGTGTTCCTGTTGAGCTGATTTGACCCACATCACCGTGGATTAACCTGTGTTGACCCATGCTGACCTCTGCTGGTCCAGGCTGTTGGGCAGCGTTGACCCATGGTGACCTGTGTTAACCCACGTTGATCCATGCTGGCCCATGTTGATCCCTGGTGTCCCGTGTGGACCAGTGTTGACCCATGTCACTCCATGTCTCTCCTTGTTGACCTCTGTTGACCAGTGTTGACCCATGCTGACTCACGGTGATCCACATCGATCCCCGTTGTCTTATACTGACTTGACCCATGCTGAGCCATGTTGACCCGTGTTGACCTGTGTCACTCTGTGTCTCTCCAGGCTGACCTGTGTTGACCCGTGTCACTGCATGTTCTCTCCATATTGACCGTTGTTGACCTGACCCATGTTGACCCATGCTGACCGGTGTCACTCCGTGTCTCTCCGTGTTGACCAATGTTGACCTGACCCATGTTGACCCACGTTGACCAGTGTAACTCTGTGTCTCTCCATGTTGACCAATGTTGACCTGACCCATGTTGACCCGTGTTGACCCGTGTTGACCCATGTTGAGCCATGTGGACCAGTGTCACTCCATGTCTCTCCATGGTGATGGATGTTGACCTGACCCATGTTGACAGTGTAACTCTATGTCTCTCCATGTTGACCCCACTGTACAGGTGACCCCAGCAATGACCCCTTGTACGACTCCATGGTCCCCCGGGTGCAGCTGCTGCCCCCTCTGTCCCATCCAACCCCAGCCCACGCAGGGGGTCAGTCACTCACGTGACGTCACCGAGTGCCATCCCCACCGTGACATCACACGCAGCACTGTGACATCACCGCTGGTCCCATGCCCTGCTCCCATCACAGCCGGCACCATGAAATCACAGGTGACATCACAGATGACATCACTGTGGTTCCCACTAGCCCAACATCCCTCCCTTGGGTGGCTCCTGAATTCTGGGGGCCCTGGGTTGGTGTCCCAAAACCTGCATGCCCTCGGGCAGGGGTGACACCCTAATTCCACTGTGCCCTGGGACACCTGTCCCCTGGGTGAGAACAGCGGTGACACCCAAATTCCGGGTGCCCTAGGACACCTGTGTCCCCTCAGGTGAGGGCAACAACAAAATTTTGGGGTGGTCTGGGACAACTGTGTCCCCTTGGGTGGGGGTGACACCTGAATTCCAGGCTGTCCAGGGACACCCATGTCCCCTGGGCAAGGGTGACACTGGAATTCCAGGGTGTCCTAGGACACTGTGTCCCCTGGGGCAGAGGTGACACCCTAATTTCACTGTGCCCTGGGACACCTGTTCCCTGTGCGAGGATGGGGGTGGCACCCAAATTCGGGTGCCCTGGGACACCTGTGTCCCCTTGGTGAGAGTAACACCTGAATTCTGCTGTGCCCCGGGACACCTGTCCCCTGAGTAAGGGTGAGGGTGGCACCCAAATACCGCTGTGCCCTGGGACACGTCCCCAGCAGGGATGACACCGAAATTCCGGGATGCCCTGGGAAACCTGCGTCCCCTGGGCGAGGACAGCGGTGACACCCGAATTCCGGGTGCCCTGGGGCGGTGCCCCGAAACCTGTGTCCCCCCGGGCGAGGGCGGGGGTGACACCGGCTCTTGGAGCCGATGGAGCCGAACGGACCCGCCCGGACATCGGGCCCGGGGGGTGGGCGGGCTCTGTCCCCTCCCCGCGGGTACAGCCCGGGGGAGGGACGCGGTGCCACACGCGGGTCCTCCCGTGCCCGCGGCGGGGGTGGCACCGGGAGCGCCCCGGCCCCGCGTCCCACGGGCTCGGCGGCCACAGGTGAGGGACGCAGGGTCCGGAACCAACCAGGGTGGGCAGGGGACCCCCCCCACCTCAGGGTGGGCAGGGGACCCAACCCCCCTTCCCAGGGTGGGCAGGGGACCCCGGAGTCCGGGCACCCCCGACCTTCCCCCTACAACAAAGGGACCCGAGCCCACCCGGAGCTGGGGGTGGGGTGGAGGGGGGGGGTCCCAGCCGGGGGCTGATGCGGTTTTGGGGGGGAGGGGGTTATTGTAGGGTCTCTCCAAGGTCTCTGTTGCTCCAGAGCCCCCCCGGTTTGTGCCATGATGGACACGGGGGACAGGGGACGACGCGGCGCCCCCCGGCTGGCACAGGTGAGTGGGGGACCCCCAGGTGAGTGGGGGGACCCCCAGATGAGGGCGGGAGACACAGAGATGGAGTGGAGGGAACGCAGGTGGTGCGGTGGGGAGGACGCAGGGATGGGGTGGGGGGGCTCGGGTGATGGTGGGGACCCCCAGGCACCCGGGGAAGCCTCGACCCCAACTGGGAGGGTCCCAGGGGGTGGAGGAGTGGAGGGGTCCAGGCGTTTGTGGGCTCCCGGCCCCGCCTTTGGCTGGGGAGCCCCGGCGCCCCATCCACGGCCCCCCCTGGCCCCCCGCCAGCCCCCGGCCTGGAATTGGGACACGGGGCGGGGACAGGGACACAGCGGCCGCGAGCCCTTGGCGCCCCTCCCCCCCCGTGGGAACGGACACATCCCCCCCATCCCGCCCCCGCTCCCCCCGACCCCCCCAAACTGCTCCCCCGAGGGGACCTGTGAATGTTCATTCCCCCCAAGCGCTCTGAGGGGGTCCCCGGATTCCTGGGACCCCCTGGACATCTGGGTCCCTCCGGACTCCTGGGACCCCCAAACATCTGGGACTCTCCAGACCCCTGGGGCCCCCCAAGCACCTCATCCTCCCCCGGACTTTGGGATCCCCCCAAACCTACAGGACACTCCGGATTCCTGGGAACCTCCTGGACCCCTGGGCCCCTCGAACTCTGGGGATCCCCCAGACTTTGGGACCACCTCGGACTCCCGGGACCCCCAACACCTGGGACCCCCCCAAGGACCTGGGACCCTCCTGGACTCTGACACCCCTCAAACACCTGGGACCCCCCCAGACATCTGCCCCACCCCCCCAAACTTTGGGACTCCCTGGGTATTTGGGACCCTCCGGACACCTGGGAGTCCCAGAATTCCTGTGACCCCCTGGACACGTGGGGTCCCTCAGACCCCTGGGATTCTCTGGACCCCCAGGAAACCCCGGACATCTGGGAACCCCTGGACACCTGGGACCCCTCTGATTCCTGGGAACCTCGAACTCTTGGGACACCCCAGACTTTGGGAGTCCCTCGGACCCCTGGCACCCCCAGCACCTGGGACCCCTCAGACTTTAGGACTCTTCCGGTCCCCTGCGACCCCCTGGATTTTGGGTCCCCCCAAAATTTGCCCCCCCCTCCCCCCCGCAGGCCCAGCACCGCCGGGAGCTGGAGGAGGAGCTGCGGGACCTCAGCAGCCAGGTGGGCGGGGCTTGCTGGGAGGGGCGGGGCCAGCACCTGTCAGTCACAGAATGCCCCCGCCTCTTGCTGAGGAGGGGGTGGGGCATATGACTGTCAATCACCCAGGTGGGCGGGGCACGGGCCCACCTGTAACTGTGGGGGCAGAGCTTGGAGCTGTCCATCATCTGGGGGCGGGGCCTTCCACCCAGAGGCGTGGTCTGGGGCTGTCAATCACCCCCTGCCCAACCAGGTGGCGGCACTGGGGCGGAGCCTGGCGGCAGAACGTGGGCGGAGCCTGATGGAGGGCGGGGCCCTGAGGGCGTTGGAGATCGCGGTGGGCGGAGCCCAGGCACGGGTGGGCGGAGCCTGTCGGGCACTGGACAGGGCCAATGAGCGCCTGCGCCTGCAGCAGGTGGGCGGGGCCGGGGGTCTGAGGGGGCGGAGCCTCGGACAGGGGTGTGGTTAGAGGGGGCGTGGCCTGTGGGGAGGCGGGGCTTAAAAGGGTGGGTGGGACATGGGCAGGGGTGTGGCCTGGGAGGGGGAGGAGCCTCTGGCAGGGGGTGTGGCTGAGGTGGGGCAAAGAGGGTGTGGTCAGGGGTGTGGTCTGTGAAGGAGGTGGGGCTTATGAGAACAGGCAGAGCTTTTTGGAGGGTGGGTGGGGCTGTGGGGGGAGGGGCCTGAGGGGGTGGAGCCCCATCATGGGCGGAGTCAGGGTGTGGGTGTGGCCATGATGGGGCTAAAGGGGGCGTGGTCTGAGGGTTGTGTGGCTGTGAATGAGTGGTGGAGCAGTGGGCAGGGCCAGGTGTGTGGGCGTGGCCTGTCCCAGA
Organism: Corvus hawaiiensis; assembly: GCF_020740725.1. NCBI lineage: Eukaryota > Metazoa > Chordata > Aves > Passeriformes > Corvidae > Corvus > Corvus hawaiiensis. The sequence goes on from NC_063245.1 coordinate 103,935, forward strand.
GCCCTCCCCTCCGCAGGAGGCGGGGCAGCTGCTGTGGGCGGAGCTGGAGGCTGCTCGTGCTGCCAAGGCGGGGGCAGAGCTCCGGGCACAGGAGGCGGAGTCTCAGTGCCTGGCCCGAGGGGTGGAGCTGGAGCAGCTGCGGCAGGTGGGCGGGGCTAAGACGAGGGGCGGAGCTTAGTGCAATGGGTGGGGCTATTGCAGTTGTGGGTGGGGCTAAGGACCAATGGCGTGGGGCTATTGCAGCTGGGGGTGGGGCTAAGGACCAATGGCGTGGGGCTATTGCAGCTGGGGGTGGGGCTAAGGACCAATGGCGTGGGGCTATTGCAGTTGCGGGTGGGGCTAAGGGCCAAGGGGGTGGGGCTATTGCAGCTGTGGGTGGGGCTAAGGACCAATGGGGTGGGGCTATTGCAGCTGGGGGTGGGGCTAAGGGCCAAGGGAGTGGGGCTATTGCAGCTGGGGGTGGGGCTAAGGACCAAGGGGGTGGGGCTATTGCAGCCTATGGGCGTGGCTATGGTGGTGGGTGGGGCTAGGACAGCGGGCGTGGCTCGGGGGTGTGTCCATGCTGGCCCTGCCCACAGGCGGTGCGGGCGGCCCAGCATTCCCGGCGCCGGGCGGAGCAGGAGCGCGACCACGTGGCTGCAAAGGTGGGCCACGCCCCCCGCCCCAGGTGAGCATGGCCGCGCCCCCTCCCTGGCCACGTCTCCTTCCAGTGTGTCCCCTATAGCTCCCATGTGTCCCTGTAGCCCCCATCTCTCCCCTATAGCCCCTCTCTGTCCCTGTGGCCCCTGTAAGTCCCCTATGGATGTGTCCCCTATAGCCCCTATATGTCCCTACTGTCCCCACGTGTCCCCTACAGCCCCCATGCTGGGGACCCCGGGGGGCTGCAGGCGGCGCTGGAGGAGCTGCGGGAGCACAACCGGGGCCTGCGGGAGCACCTGAACCAGCGGCTGGGCCAGGTGGGGACACGGGGGACACCTATGGGGACATGGGGGGGCACGGGGAGCAGCGGCGGGGGGCGGGTGGGTGACGAGAGGCGCCCATGGAGTGTCTGGGGGGTGGTGACAAGCAGGCACCTGTGGGGGCAGGGGGTCACCTGCGGGGGGAGGTGGGCAGGTGAGGGTGCCGTGGGTGCACCTTTGGGTCCATAGGGACCGTGTGGGTGCCATGCGGGTGCCATGGGGACAGGTTCGGGCTCTGACCCCCCTTTCCCGCAGGTGGAGGAGCTGCGGCGGGCGCTGGTGGCCGCGGGCATGCGGGCACGGGAGGCGCAGGGGGCGTGGGCCCGGCTGGCACAGGAGCAGCGGCTGCTGCGGGAGCGGCTGCAGCACCCCCGGGACCCCCCCGCGCCCCCCGAGCCCGCCCTGCGCGCCCGCTGCGCCCACCTGCAGGAGCTGCTGCAGCGTGAGGCGGGGTCAGCGGGCACGGGGGGCACGGGGGGCACCCGGAGGGCCCCAAGGTGGTCCCCAGATGGTCCCAGCGTGATCAAGGGTGGTCTTGGGTGGTGCCAGGGTGGTCCCAGAGAGTCCTGGGGTGACCCAGGGTGGTCCAGGGAGATCTTGGGGTGGCACCAAGGTGGCCCAGGGTGGCTCAGGGGAGTCCAAGGTGACCCAGGGATTTCCCATCGTGGTTCAGGTGACCTTGGGTGGTCCAGGTTGATTCAGGGTGACCCAAAGGTGGTCTTGGGTGGTCCCGGGGTGGTCCCCAGATATCCCAGGACAGCCCTGTCCCACATGCGTCACCGGCCATGGGTCACTCTGTGAGTGACGTGGGGTGACATGGGTGTCCCCTGGTGACAAGGTGTGGGTGACCCTGTCCTGGGTGGCCGAGGGTCCCTCTGTGGGTCCCTCTGTGGGTCACTCCATGGGTGACACAGGTGTCCCCTGGTTGCAGGGCGCGGGTGGCCCTGTCCCGGGCCGCGCGTGTCACCAGCCGGCGCCTGCGGGTGTTGGTGGCCGAGGCGGAGGAGCAGCGGCTGCTGGGGGAGCGCTACCGGCTGCAGGTGGGGACAGCACCCACTGTCACCCATTGTCACCTGCTGCCACCGTGTGTCCCCTTCTGTCACCCACTGTCACCTCCTGTCACCGCCTGTCTCTCCCTGTCACCTTGTGTCACCATGTGTCACCTTACGTCACCACACATTATCGCCTGTCACCCTCTGTCACCATGTGTCACCTCCTGTCATCACCTGTCACCCTCTGTCACCTCCTGTCACCTCCTGTCAGCCCCTGTCAGCAGCCCACGTCACCTGCTGTCACCTACTGTCACCCTCTGCCCCCTTCTGGCATCCTCTGTCACTTGTCACCCCCGTTACTTCATGTCACTCTCTGTCGCCCTGTCCTCCTCCGTCACCCTGTCACCCTCTCTGTCCCCCTCTGTCACCTGTCACCCCCATTATCTCGTGTCACCTCCTGTCACCCCTGTCACCCTCTCTGTCACCCTCTCTGTCCCCCTCTGTCACCTGTCACCCCCATTATCTTGTGTCACCTCCTGTCACCCCTGTCACCCTGTCACTCTCTCTGTCACCCTCTCTGTCCCCCTCTGTCCTCCTCTGTCACCTGTCACCCCCATTATCTTGTGTCACCTCCTGTCACCCCTGTCACCCTGTCACCCTCTCTGTCACCCTCTCTGTCCCCCTCTGTCCCCCTCTGTCACCTGTCACCCCCATTATCTCGTGTCACCTCCTGTCACCCCTGTCACCCTGTCACTCTCTCTGTCACCCTCTCTGTCCCCCTCTGTCACCTGTCACCCCCATTATCTCATGTCACCCCCATCACGCTGTCACCCTGCAGCTTCCCTGTGCCCCCACGTGCCCACGTCCCAACACCCGATGGCACCACGTCCCTGTGTCACCTGGGCCCCATGTCCCATATCCCCCTGTCCCCATGTCCCCAGTGTCCCCAGTGTCCCTCTGTCCCCTTCAGGCCCGTGCCAGCGAGGCCGCAGGCCGGCTCCTGGCTGACCAGGTGGCCGCGGTGGCCGCGGGGACGGCCCAAGCGCTGGCCCAGGGCCACCACCTGCGCCGGGAGCTCGAGGACGTCGGGGATGGGGCCGCGGCCACCGCCCGACACGTGGCCGTGCTCAGGACACGCCTCAGGTGGGGACAGTCCCCTATGGGCCCCTATAGACCCCATGGGCTTGTTATGGGGTGGGGGGGGCTCTCTAGGGGTTCTATGGGGTTAATGGGATATTGCGGGATTCTATGGGGGCTCTACGGGGTTTATGGGATATTGGGGAGTTCCATGAAGGTTCTGGGATGCTGGGGGTCCCCAGGGGAGCTCTATGGGTTTATGGGATGTTGGGGTTCTCCGGGGAGGTTATGGGATTGGGAATCTCTATAGGAGCTCTCTGTGGGGTTACGGGATGGGGGAGGGCTCTATGGGGGTTCTGGGATCCTGGGGGTCCCCTGGAGGGTTCTATGGGGTTTATGGAATGGGGGGCTCCATGAGGGCTGTCTGGGATATTGGGGGTCCCCAGGAGGGCTCCATGGAGTTTATGGGGTGTTGGGGGTCTCTGTGGGATTTATGGGCTATTAGGTGCTCTATGGGATTTATGGGATGTTGGGGGTGTCTGGGGGTCTCACCACCCCTCGGTGCCCCCCAGGTGTGACCCCATGAACCTGTCCCGCACGGTCCGGCGGATGCTGCGGGATGGGGACGACGACTCCGAGGACAGTGGGGACAGCGAGGACAGCGGGACGCCCCCTGCCACCCCCCTCAAACCTGCCCCCGGCGCCTGGGGGGGGCTCGGCCCAGCCCCCAGCACTGGGGGAACCCCTTGAATCCCCCGGGACCCCAAAGCCCGCCCAGGGCCCCCCCTCTCGTGGGGGGTTTTTGGAGGGGCTGTTTTTTGTTGGGGGGAGGGTCCCCAACTCATTAAAGTGCCTTCGAGAGGGTCTCGCTCTTGAGTGGCCCTGGAGGACTTGGGGGGGGTCCCAAAATCCCCCGAGCCCATCTGGGCCGGGATCGAACCACGCCCCAAAACACAGTTTGGGGATCCCTTTTGGGGGATCCCCCCTTCCCGTGCCACAGTTTGGGGCTGCTTGAAAATATTCTGGAGTCACAGGTTGGGGGGAGCTTGAAAGCCCTCAAATCCCCCAGAAGCTGTCGGGGGGGGCCTCAAAACCATCTTTATACCAATTAGGGGGTGCTGAAACCCCTCAAAACCCCCCGAGACCCCCCAAAACCCGCTGGGGGGGATCCCAAAACCCTCTTTACCCCGATTGGGGGGGTTGAAACCCCCTAATAAACCCCCACAATCCCTCCAAACCCCCCACAGTCTGGCCGGCGGGGGGGAAAAAACCCTTTTTACCTCAACTGGGGGCGGTGAAAGCCCCCAAAAGCCCCCAAAAGCCTCCAAAAGCCCCAAAGGCCGTGGGGAGGGGCCGCGGAACGCCCGCGGTGGGGGGCGGGGCTTGAATGGTTAATGAGGTGAGGGCGCGACCCCGTCGGCCAATAGCAGCGCGGGATGCAAATGAGGCGCGGCTCGGGGGCGTGGCTCCCCGCCCACATCGGAGTGGCAGCCAATGAGGAGAAGGGGCGGGGCGGGCGGGTGTGGGGTGCGTGTGCGGGGGTTGTTCTCGCGGAGTTGCAGAGTCTCGCGAGAGTTCAGGGGAGGCCGCGGCGGCGGCGGGATGGGAGCGACGAGGTGGGGCCGGAACGGGGCGGGGGTTGGAAAAGGGGGAAAAATGGGGAAAAGGTGGGAAAAGGGGCGGCCTGGGATCGGGAGAGAACACGGGGAGGGGGTTCCGACTATTGGGGGGAGATGTCAGGTCCCGGGAGGGGCGGTGGTGGGAGAGAGGGGAGACAGGCCCCGGGTGGGGGGAAATGGGGGGACACACACGGGGATGGTGTCCTCCCGTGGGAGGGGGACGACGACACGGCGGGGGGGGGTCCGGCCGTGGTGGGGAGGGGTCCGGCTGTTGGAGGGGGGTCCGGCCTCGGAGAACGGTGGGGGGAGGGGGGGGGGGCACGGCGAGTGAGATCCGACCAAGGGCGGGGGCCCCGGGCGGATTTTGGGGCTGACGCCACGGGGGTTTGCAGGGTGTCTGGGCTGGTTGGGTGGCGCGGAGGAAGCGTGGAATTTTGGGGAGGGGGCGTCTCGGCCCTGTGACACCCTCCCTTCCCCCAGATGCCCCGTCACTGCTCCGCCGCCGGCTGCTGCACCCGGGACACCCGCGACACCCGCGGCCGAGGCATCTCCTTCCACCGGTGGGTGCCCCCCGAGACCCCCGGGGCAGGGACACCACCCCCCCCGAGCAATGGGCTGTCCCAGCTGTCACCCCCCCCGAGCAATGGGCTGTCCCTCCTGTCACCCCCCGCTTAGCACTGGGCTGTCACAGGGGTGCGCGTCCCCTCCCTTAGCAATGGGCTGTCCCAGCTGTCACAGGTGTGCATCCCCCCTTAGCAATGGACTGTTCCAGGTGTGTGTTCCCCCTTCAACAATGGGCTCTCCCAGGTGTGCGAGTTCCCGCTCTCCCCCCGTTTTTTAGCAATGGGCTGTCCCAGCTGTCACCCCCACCTTAGAACGGGCTGTCCCAGGCGTGTCCCCCTCCCTTAGCAATGGGCTGTCCCAGGTGTGTCTATTCCCCCCCCCATTTGTGGGATGGCTCAGCCCTGTGCCCTTTAACAGGACCTGCCTGGACTGTTCCATTTCCAGGTGAGTGGGGGGAGGAAGGTGTCATTCAGCTCTGCAGAAATGGGGTCAGGTGTGCGGGGGGAACTGCAGCCTCGCAGCTCACCTGTGTCACTTGTGTGACCTGTGTCACCTGTGTGACCTGTGTTCCCCCATCCTGTGTCTTCCCTGCGTCCCCCCATGCCTGCCATGACCCCCTGTGACCTCTGTCCCCCTGTTGTCCCTCCATACCCCTTGTCCCTCCCATAACCCACGTCCTCCCCTGTGACCTGGGTGCCCCCCGTGTCCCCTCTGTATGACCTGTGTCCCCCCATGTCCCCATCTTCTCGTGTCCCCTCATGACCTGTGTGCCCCACGTCCCACTTCCCCCCATATCTCTCTCTTTCTCCCCATGTCCCCTCCCACTCCTGTGTCCCGTTGTCCCCCTGTGTCCCTCTGTCCCTCCCATGTCCCTGTGTCCCCCAGGCTGCCCCGGAAGGACGATCCCCGCCGGGTGCAGTGGCTGGAGAACAGCCGGCGCCGGGACCCCTCGGGTGAGGGCCGCTGGGACCCCACCTCCAAATACATCTACTTCTGCTCCCAGCACTTTGAGAGCTCCTGCTTCGAGGTAGTGGGCTACAGGTGAGGCCAGGGGGCTGCAGGTGGGGCTCCAGGTGAGATCCAGGCTCCGGGTGAGGCTCCAGGGGCTATGGATCACCCCGACCTTCTCCTGTGAAGGGTTTTGGGGCTCATCCCCCCCCCCCCCCCCCTCCCCAGACCCTTGAACCTTCCCTGGAGTTTGGGGGCACCCCAAGCACATGCCCCAAGGTGTTTGGGGCCACCCAGGGACTCCCAGCAAGGGATGGGGACACCTCAGGGACCCCCAGCAAGGAGTTGGTGACACCCCAGGGGAGCCCCTGTGATGTGTCGCAGACACGCCAGGGAACTGGGGACACCTCAGGGTGTCCCAAAGACCCCCCTGTGAAGTATTGGGGACAACCCAGGGACCCTCCTCTGACCCCAGAGGTGCCTCGTGAGGGGTTGGGGACACCCCAGGGCCCTGGGGGTGCCGGAGCACCCTGAGGGACCCCCCCCCAGAGCCCCCTCCCCATTTCCCCTTGCAGGCCACAGACCCCCCAGGTATTTCAGGAATCCCCTCAGGGATTTTTAGGTGCCCCAAGATCTTCCCTGGAGCTTGGGGGGCTCCCAGGACATTGGGAGGCTTCACCCTGAAGACTCTTGACTTAAAGGACCTCCTGGGGATCACCCCCAGGTTTTGGGGTCCCCCCTGAACCCCGTTTTCCCCCCCCCAGTGGCTACCACCGCCTCAAGGAAGGGGCTGTTCCCACCGTCTTCGCCGTGGGCCCCTCGCGGCCCCCCCGGACCCCCAGGCCGAAGCCCCCCCCGGCCGACAGCGACCCCCCGAAGCCCCTCCGGAACGCCCGGAAGTGGAAGTGAGTCCTGGGGGGCTTTGGGGGGTTCAGGGGAGAACGGGGCTCCCTGGTTTATTCCCAGCACCGGCAGAACCCTTCGCTCTTCCCCGCTGGACCCTGCGGGACCCCCAGACCTCTCCCACCCCTGGGACCCCCTGTTCCCCACCGGACCCCCCATTGTCCCCTGACCTTTCCCACCCCCAGGACTCTCCTTGACCTCTGGGTGGTCCTGGGGGCTTTTGGGGGCCTCACAGGGTAATGGGGCTCCCCAATTTATTCTCCATGTGGATGGGACCCCCCCCATCCCTGCTGGACCCCTTTCCTCCCCAACCTCTCCCACTCCCCAGGACACCCAATTCCCCCCCGACCTCTCCCACCCTGGGGACTTTCCTGCACCTCTGGCTGCTCTGGGGGGAGCTTTGGGGGGCTCTGCAGGATAAGAGAGCTTCCCTGCTTTTTCTTGGAATAGGTGGGAACCTCCCCACCCATCCCTTCTGGATTCCCTGTTCCCCCCCAGCATCCCTGTCAGACCCCCGTTTTCCCCCGACCTCTCCCAACTCTGGGACACCCACATCCCCTCTGGATTCCCTGTTGCCCCCCACATTTGCCACCCCCAGGACCCCCCATTCCCTCCTGGCCTCTCCCACCCCTCGGGGCTCTCCGGTACCTTCTGATGCTCTGGAGGCATGTTGGGGGGCACTGCAGGATGACAGCTCTCCCCTCTTTCCTCTCCCCACAGACGGGACCCCCTCCCATCCCCGCCGGCCCCCCCGTTCCCCTCCAACGTCTCCTGCTTCCCGCGGGACACCAAAGACCCCGGCCCCCCCCCGGCCGGTGACCACGGCGGTGTCCCGGCGCTTCCCGGCCCCTCGGGCGCCATCCCAGAGACCCTTTTGGTGGCCACGGGCGACGAGGAAGCCACGACCACTCCGGCTCTGCCCGAGGGAGCCCCCCCAGCCCCCGCAGCCCCCGCGGGACCCCCGGGACCCCCGTCCCCGTCGCTGTTCATGCTGCGGCTGCCGCCCCGCGCCGGATCCTACATCCAGAGCGAGCACAGCTACCAGGTGGGAAGCGCCCTGCTCTGGAAGCGCCGCGCCGAGGCCGCGCTCGACGCCCTGGACAAGGCCCAGCGGCAGCTGCAGGCGGGAAAACGGCGGGAGCAGCGGCTCCGGCTGCGCCTGGCCGAGCTCCAGAGGGAGAGAAGGGGCGTCCCGGAGCCGCGGCGGAGCCCCAAGGATCCCCCGGGGCCGGTGGAGGTGGAGCTGCTCGGAGACGGAGGGCACTGAGGAATTCCTGGTTCTCCGAGGCTTGGCCACGGCAGGAAGGTTTGTAAATAAAGATTTCGCCTTTTCTATGAGGAACTTGTGGGAATCTCTGGGAATTCGTGGAATTTCTAGAAGTTTTAGGGAGAAATTCTCCAGTGAGGGGCTGGAATAGAATTCCGGGTCGTGCCCGGACTTTAGACAAGGAGGGACGGGATAAGGAAAAGTGGCGTCACCCTGGAAGTGGGGAGATTTAGGTGGGATATTGGGAAGAAATTCTTCCCTGTGAGGTTGGTGAGGAGCTGGGATGGAATTCCCAGGGAAGCTGTGGCTGCCTCATCCCTGGAAGTGTCCAAGGCCCAGCTGGACGGAGCTTGGAGCAACCTGGAATAGTGGAAGGTGGCAGGGGGTGGGACTGGATGGGCTCTAAGGTCCTTCCAACCCAAACCATTCAGTGATTTCATAAATCGAGGAGGTGGCTCGTGTGTAGGGCGGGCAGCTGGGACGGTGTCCCTGTCACGTATCCGGCACAAATCGGCTCCGTCGGTGTCGGTGAAGCCCCGGTGGGAGCTGGGAAGGGCAGGAGAAGCCGATGCTGTCGTGGGGGTGTGAGATGTGGGGGATCCCAGCCGCTCCCTGGGTCGGTTTGGGGAGGAATAAATGGGATTTGTTCCAGATCAGAGCCCAGGGCAGGAGTAGGACAAGGTTGTGGGGACTCCAGATCAAACAAGGACAGACATCTTTATCCCCACACCAGGGATTTGGGGCATCATCTGCCCCTTCCAGAAGGGAAAATGAGGGAGTCCAATCCCCAAAAATGGCCCGGCACCCAAAGAATGGGAATTAAGGGTTTAATTTCCACAGCATGGAGGCGCTGGGGCGGGATAACAGCAACCCATTGCCCTCCTCACGCTCCGACCTGGTTAAAACCTCCCTGAAGGAAACCCAAAGTGCTTGATTAGCCCCAAATTAGCCTTTGCTAATTACCCCGAGGCTGTCAGTGCCCTGGGGCCACTGTGGAGCCCCCAGAAGAGCCGCTACAGACTGAGCTTCATGTCCCGGATGGCGGCGAAGGTGTCGGGGGTCAGCGGCACGTAGGATTTCCGGGCGTTGTCGCGGAAGAACAGGCGGTCCCGGATGACACTGGGGTCAAAGCCTTCCTTGACCAGGTTGCTCTTGCACTGCTTGAATGTCCCCGTGATCTCCAGAGCGTCCTGGGGACAGGGATTTTGGGACTGGGGGACCTCGAGGCCATGCCCAGGTGCCACTGTGGGAAGCGGCGACCTTGGCATTGCTAGCGCGGAATTGCAGGTGGTGTCATCAGAACTGGGGGATGCATGGGTGTCTTTGGCATGGAGTGGCCTCCGTTGGCACAGGGTGGCCACCACTGTCATGGGAAAGGGGGGACCTCGACACTGTCATCGGGAGAGTGGAATGATGCCATCATTGGCACAGGGTGACCCCGGTGTTGATAGCGAGTGACCGTCACCAGGAATGGATGGATGGTGCCACCAACAACAGGGTGACTCGCCCCCACTGTCACCAGGGGAGCCCCAGCGCCGTTACTGGCACGGGGTGACCGGCGCCATCATGGGAAACCGGGGGGACACCAATGCCGTGATTGCAACTGGGTGAGCTCTACGGCCCACTCCAACCCAAACCATTCCATGATTTTACCCTGCCGTGACTGGGCGCTACCGTGCTGGATCACCCTCATCCGAGGGCCAACCCCAGCACCCCAAAGACCCCTGGAGCCCCCCAGGGTGGGTGGGTCCCACTGACCTGGATCCGGATGAATTGGGGGGCGGCGTAGGCGGGCAGCGTGTCCCGCGTGAAGGTGTAGAGTTTGTCACCATCGAAGGTGGCCCCATCCTTGAGGCGCACGGCGGCCATGCCACAGCGTCCCTCACACCCTGCAAACATCGCCTGGGGTCACTTGGGGCAACCACATCTCCTTGGAGTCTTCTTGAGGCCCCCGTGGCTCTTGGGGAGGCTGTTGTGTGGCCAAACTTGTTTTGGGTGGGTCTGTCCCAATTTTGGCACTGTAGAGGCCACTGGGATGGTGGTGGATGATGCTGGGTGCTCATTTTGGGTGAATGCTTCCTATTTTTGCCTCCTTTGTGGACACGTGGACCCACCTCAGCAGCTGACACTTGCTTTGGGCAACCAAGTCACATTTTAACTTTTTTTGGGGATCCTTGGGCTGTCGTGGGGGATGTTTTGTGCTCAAAACAACTCTGGATGTTAAAAGTCCCTTTTTAACCTTCCTGGTGGCCGCTCAGACCACCTGGGGACACGTCACCCACCTCAAACACCCCCAGGTCCTTATTTTGGTGGGACTCACCTGGCACAGCCACACCGTAGACGTTGACCTCCTGGATGAAGCTCACCAAGGCCAGCGTGGCCTCCACCTCTGTTGTGGCCACGTTCTCCCCTTTCCAACTGGGGAGGAGAAGGGACGGAGCTGTGAGGGGGGATTCGGGCTGGCACCAGCCACTCAGACACACGGAGGAGTGTCAGAGTTACCGGAAAGTATCCCCGACGCGGTCCTGGAAGTAGATGAACTTCTCGTGGTCCATCATGAGGAGGTCGCCGCTGTTGAAGAAGACATCGCCTTTGGCCAAGACGTCCCTCAGGATCTTGTTCTCTGTCTTCTGGGAGTCGCCAGCGTAGCCATGGAACGGGGTGTTCTTGGTGATTTTGACCACCAGCAGCCCCGTCTCACCTTCGGGGAGGCAGAGGAGGGTTGGAGGCTGCTCAACCCCTGCCTTGGCTTCTTCCAGGGGTTTCTGGTGGCTTCCAGTCCCCAGGATGGTGGTGATCAGGACTGACAGGTGGTTTTGGTGCATCTCAACCCTGTCTACCCCTCTGATAAGGCCCTGGCGAGGTTCATCCCTTACCGGCTTTGACAGGGATGCAGAGACCTCGCTCATCGCGCACGGGCTCGTCCTCCTCCACGTTGTACCTGATCAGCTCGAAGGGAGCGAAGAGCTGGAGGGGAGGGAGAAACCTGGGATTAAAAACAGGGAGGAGAACTTCCTTCCAGTGCCAGCTGGGGTCTGTTCCAACCCACGGGAACACACCTGGGTGGGGATTAAAAACCATTTGTTTTTAATTGTCCTTAATTTTAAATCTTTTAGTTGAAATCATTAAAATTAAATCTTATTTAAATCTATTTAAATAAGGTTTAGTCGGATCAATTCAAACACTGAATGAACTCATGGTGACATCTTCCAAATCCAGGAGCTGTGGGACAACATGGTGGGGAAAAAGGGGGGAAAATACCTGGTTTTTGCAGCTTTTGCTTAACAGCTGGGTGAGGACTGAGATGTGGCACCAAAGGGGCACTGAGATGTCCAGGTCCCCATGGACACCCCAAAACCAGGCTCCAAGTTAACACTGTTGAGTCAGTGTTGGCCACCCAGGTGGAGTGGACTCGTTTTGGGTGTGAAAAGGGGGTTCTGGGGACTCTGCTTTTGTGTCAGCCCAATCTGATGGATGGTGTTGACTTCCCTCGGGGATGTCACAGTTTGCTCCACCACCAAGAGGTGCATCCAAGACCACTTCCCTTGGCTGAAACCCAACTTGAGGTGCCGCGTTGGGCCCCAGAAGGCACTCGGTGTTTGCTCCCCTCGTCACCAGCATCATCCCTGGTGTCTCATCCCGAGGAGCACATTCTCACCTTGATGAATGTGTTGGCCCTGCCCACGGCCCCGACCTTCCCAGTGTAGTTGATGAAACCGGCGTTGCCCTCGGTGGCCCCATAGAACTCCCAGACGGCCACGGGCCCAAAGCGCCGCAGGAACTCCTTCCACACCTCCGCCCTCATGCCATTACCCAGAGCCATGCGCACACCGTGCTCCCGGTCATTGGCGCGCTGAGGGGTGACACACGAGAGGGGCCACCTCAGGGTGTGACCAGAGCACTGCTGACCCCCCGGGGTGGTTTTGGGGCAGGCAGGGCCTCACCTTGGGCGTATTGCACAGGTAGCGCATGAGCTCGCCCACGTACTGGATGACAGAGACGTTGTAGCGCCGGCAGTCGGCCCAGAACTGGGATGCCGAGAACTTGGCCCGCAGGACGCAGGTGGCTCCTGGGGGACATGGCACAGGGACGGTGACCCCACCCTTCTTCTCTTTTGCCGTTGTCTCCCATCCATCCATCCATCCATCCATCCATCCATCCATCCATCCATCCATCCCTCCATCCGTCCATCCATCCCTCCATCCGTCCGTCCATCCATCCATCCATCCCTCCATCCATCCATCCATCCATCCATCCGTCCATCCATCCATCCATCCCTCCATCCTTCTATCTCTGTAAAACAGCTGTCCTTCCATCCATCCATCCATCCATCTCTGCATCCATCCATCCATCCATCCGTCCATCCGTCCATCCGTCCATCCGTCCATCCATCCATCCATCCATCCATCCATCCATCCATCCATCCATCCATCCATCCATCTCTGTAAAACAGCTGTCCTTCCACCCAGCTGTCCTTCCATCCTTCCATCCATCCATCCATCCCTCCATCCCTCCCCATCCATCCCTCCCGGCCCTTGCCTGCGCCCTGTCCGTGTGGGGCGGGGGGTACGTACCGACCTCGAGGCACCCCCCAACCCCGACGAGCAGCCCAGCCGAGTGGTAGAGCGGCAGCGTCGTGTAGACGACATCGTCAGGCCGCAGGCCACACATCCAGCCCAGGCTGGCCACCATCATCATCTTCAGCTCCGTGATCACCGCGGCCTTGGGCAGCCCTGAGGGGGAGAACGGAGGGTGGGAAACGGTGCTCGGTGGGATGGGGGGTCCTGGGGTGGAGAGTGGGAGGGCAAAGCCACTCCCTGCGGTTGGGGATCTTTGTCCCTTGTTGGGAGGAGCCACGAGGAACCTCGTCCAGGTCGTCATCCAGTGAGTGATGCCCAACCCTCCCATGGACACAGGACACACCTGGCCCAGGTGGACCCACGATGGTCAGGAGCTGGGTCTGGTTTGGGTTGAGGGTTGATGAGGGAGGTCCCACCCCACCCCGAGGAGGACAAATCCAGGCACATGGTGAGTGACCCTCCCATGGACACAGGACACACCTGGTCCAGGTGGATCCGCAATGGTCAGGGTTGGAGGAAGACCCCCCAAGACCCCTCCAAGCTGCCCATCCTCACCCCCCCATGCAAGCTCCTCCTGGCTCCTCCCAGTGCAGAGCCTGGGAGATTCCCCAGCTCACCGGTGGTGCCGGAGGTGTAGATGTACATGGCCTTGGAGTTGGCGGTGACACTGGCGCGGTGCCGGGCGGGCAGAGGCTCATCGGGGGCCGCCTCGATGGTGGGGAGCAGCGCCTCGACCCCTGGCGTGGGTGACGCCGAGCTCAGGTAGAACACGCGGACGCCGTCACGCTCCAGGTCTGGCAGCACCTCCTCCACGGCCTCCCGGAGCTCTGCGGGGACAGTTGGACATGGGGAAGGTCCCACAGGGATGAGAGTCTGGAGGGGACACAAAGGGTTGGGGGGGCGCCTAAGGGAGCCCTAAATGGGCACCTGGTCAGCTGGGCACCCTCGGAGTCATGGATAGGTGGGCTGAGGCTCCCAGGTGGGCACCCCGGGTATCCTGAATGGGCACCCAGTGTATCCCAAATAGGGATGTCAGTTGGGTGGGCATTCTGGGAATCATGGATGGGGGGCCAAGGGCCCCAGGTGGACACCCCAAGGTACCCCAAATGGGCACCTGGTCAGGTGGGCACCCCAGACATCCCAAACGGGCACCAGACACATCCCAAATACAAACCTTGATCGTGTGGGCACCCCAAAGATCCAGGATCCCAGGAACCCAGCTGTTCCATGCAGGAGCCCCAAGATCCCAGGCAGGCACTCAAAGCACCCTGAAAGGGCTCCCTGATCCCCCAAGTACCCCAAACTTCCCCGAGGGGCACCCTGAGGACCCCAAATGTGGGACCCTGATTGCCCAAACACCCCTCACACCTTGAAGATCACACTGAGCACCCCAAAAGGGGGTCCTGTGATCCCCCCAGACACCCCACACACCCTGAGAGGCACTCTGAGCACCCCAAACAGGGTTCCCTGATCCCCCAGATCCCCTAAAACTGCCCAAGGAGTGCCCTGAGCACCCTGAAAGGGGGATCCCAACCAGTCAGGCCCCCACAGTCATCCTAAATGGGGTCCCTGATCACCCCTAAGGGAGCCCCAGTCCCATGGGTGCCCCCAGGGACTGACACGTGCACACCCATGTCCAGGCCCACAGACACGCACACGTGCAAACCCCCCACCACAGGTGCACTCACCGGGACTGGCAAGGATGGTGGTGGCCTTGGTGGCTGCACCCCCTAAACACCCCTGTCCCCACGCCCCCCCCGACCAACCACCCCATCCATTCCCTGTCACCAGGGCTGGCAAGGACAAGGGTGGCCTCGGTGGCTTGCACCTCCTACGTCCCCACAGCCCCCTGACCACCCTGTCCAGGGCAGGTTTCCCCAGTCCCCTCTCACTGGGGCTGCTGAGGACGACAGTGACCTTGGTTACCACAACCCTGCCATGTTCCCAAAGCCCCCCGGAAGCCCCCTTGTCCCTCTCTCACCAGGGCTGGCGAGGACCAGGGTGGCCTGGGCGGCCTCCAGCGCGTGCCGCAGCGCCCGGCCCCGCACGTTGCAGTTGAGACAGGCCATGGGACAGCCCAGCTTGGCCAGCGCCAGCCATGTCCACACGTAGGTGGGCTCGTTGGGCAGGAACACGGCGACCGTGCGGCCGCTCTCCAGCCCTAGGTGCCGGGACAGGGCCCAGGCCGCGCGGTTGCTGCGCCGGTCCATGTCCTCGTAGGTGTAAATCTCATCCTGGAAGCGCAGCAGGGGCTGGTGGGGCCGGCGCCGGGCGTGCAGCTGGAACACGTCGAGCAGGGTGACGGCGGGACGGCGGGACAGGCGGCGGCGGCAGCGCAGCGCTGACCTCACCATGGTGCCGAAGGCCACCAGGTCGTCCCAGAGGAAGGGCACCAGCTGGGCTGTGGCTGCCGGCACCAGCACCAGCAGCAGGAGCAGCCCGGCCAGGGCCGCCGCGAGGGTCGCCAGCACCGCCATAGCCACGGGGCGCCGGTGGCACCCGCGGTGCCGGTGGCCAAGGTCCCGCCCGGCCAACCTTTGCCCCGGCCGTGCCGAGATTGCGGCGTTGCCGGGGTCCGGAGTTCGTTGCTCTTTGGTGCTTCGGTGTTTATTTACTTTCCTTCCTTCTTTTTTTTCGTTTTCCCTTCCCAACCCCGGGGCGTGGCTCTGCACCCAGCGTCTCCGACTTGAGGGTGGCTCTCTGGCCCCTGCCACCCCAGCTGTCCCTCTGTCCGGCCATCCAGCCTGGCCATTCGTATCCTTCTGGCTGCTCAGCAGGACTGGACAGTTGCCATCCAGCTACAGACTGGGCTCCGCCTGTCTGTGTGTCCCCGTGTCTGTGTGTCCCTGTGTCCAGGTGGGACATAGCTGTGTGCCCATCCTTCCACTGACACCCAGACAACCTTGTCCATCCCCCTCTAGCCCTCTCTCCCTCCTCCCACCCCCCCGCAGCTCTGGGCTGTGGACTGGGGGCTCTGGGAGCAGCCCCAGCTCCGTCAGCACCAGGAGGAGCTCCAGGCACACCTGAGGGGCAGGTGGGCCCCCCCCTCCCGTCTCCATTGGACCCCAAATTCCCCAGCTGACCCCAGATTTCTCCAGCTGACCCTGAACATCCCTAGCATTTCTCCTTCCTTTATAAAAACCAGGAATTCAGCCCCCTTTTACTTTATTGGCTCTCCCACGTGGAAACCCCACTCCAACCCTTCCTCTCCCGTTTCCATGGAGAATCGTCACGCCTCTCCGAGTGGGACCAGCCTCACACCGGAGCCTTTTGCCACTTCCCTGCCACACAAACAGGACTTTTCCCTCCCTGCCGACGGAAAAGCTGAGGAATGCCGGAACGCCCAGCCTGGGCATAATCACTGGATCATTAATCTTCCCGTTCCTTTCCCAAGAAAAAGCAGGTTGGGCACGGCCTCACCTTCGCCTCCGATTTGCTGCCAAACCATCCCGAGGATTTTTTTCGCAGTTGCCGGGGTACCGTCCTTTGCTCGTGGCCGTTTCGCAATTCTGAGATCATGCGTGTTTGGGGTTACCGCGGTCAAAAGTGCCACCGCGGCGAGGGGATGTCACGAGCTCGCCAGTGAGGTGTCATCTGTCGGAGGTCACAGGAAGTCCCCGGTGGGGTGTCTCACACGGTCCCCAAAGAGGGGAGAAGCGGGGATGTCCCACCCCTG
Source organism: Corvus hawaiiensis (assembly GCF_020740725.1). Lineage (NCBI taxonomy): Eukaryota > Metazoa > Chordata > Aves > Passeriformes > Corvidae > Corvus > Corvus hawaiiensis. Next base: position 120,520 of record NC_063245.1, read on the forward strand.
TATAGGCAGACCCGGGGCACAGAGCCCTCACGCGAGTGTCCCCTGCGGTCCCCATGACAAGCAGGGACCCCCCGTTCCCGTCCACGGCAGGACAGGGGAGGGGGGACCGCAAAAGGAGGCGCAGGTCCCACCGAGATTCGAACTCGGATCGCTGGATTCAGAGTCCAGAGTGCTCACCATTACACCATGGGACCGATTCGCGCTGCGCCCCGCGCCCGTCCCAGACCCCTCCGCGCCGCTCCCTCCGCCAGGAAAAAGAGACCCCGGGGCGCCCCCGGGGGGGGGGGGGGGGGGGGGGGGAGGAGGGGCGGGGGGAGCAAAGAAACCCCCGGGATTGGGCTGGGAAAAAGAGAGGAAGGCCCGCCCGAACAGGGACTTGAACCCTGGACCCTCAGATTAAAAGTCTGATGCTCTACCGACTGAGCTATCCGGGCTCCTGCCAAAGGTTGCCACAACGTGGAATTCATTGGGTTTTGGGGGAAAACCTGATGATTTTACGGAGAAACCCGAAGTTTTCGGGGATTTTAAGTGAAAAAGCCGCCCGGCTCGGGGCAGGGAGGAAGCAGAGCGGGGCGGGGCGGGGCTGCCCCAGACAGGGCGGGCCCGAGCGAGAGCGGCCGCCCGGAATGTGGAATTGGAGCTTTTTGGGCTCATTTAATCCCCAAAGTCCTCAAAAGTTTTCTCCACAAGCCCATTTCCGGGCAGCGAAAGAGACAGAAATTACCTGGGTTTTTCCGTGGCTACTGATTTCCTCCGGCTGTCCTGAGAGCTGCTTGTTGCCTTCCTGCCCCTGAGCGAGGGATTTCCGGGCTTTACTCCAAAATATTTTTTTACTACTACTACTTCTACTACTACTACTACTACTACTACTACTACTACTACTACTACTATTATTATTATTAACATCATCATTATTATTGTATTATTGTATTATTGTATTATTGTATTATATTAGTAATATGACAATATGGATATAATATAAATAAAATACAATATGCAATAATGTAGCCATATAATAATATATATAAATATACTGGAATAAATTAAAATAGTAGTGATATTTGTTACAATAATGATTTTATGTCTCTTTTATTATTGTTATAAATTATAGGTGACATTAATATAAATAATATTATAATATAAATAATATAAATATAATATAAATAGGTGACAATAATATAAATAATATTATTAATGTCAGACTTGAATAATAAGTCAGACATGCTGACTCTCCCTGTCCTGGAAGAAGGAGATATCCTGCCAGGCTGTCCCTGCAGCAGATACTGGAGCTGTTGAAATCCCCCACGAGGACCAGGTCCTGTGAATGTGGAGCTGATCCTGTGTCTGCAGAGGCTCCCTGGGCTCCTCAGCCACCCCCAGGGAGCTCCAGGGACTCCAGCTGCTCTGTCACACAGTGGGAAAATCCCCCTCTGCATCTTCCCAGCCTGGCCTACCTAAAAACCCCGTGTGGCTCCTCCAGGCACGGGAGCCATTCCACAACATCTCCATGACCTCAACAAAGCCCAGCCCTGAAGCCACGGCCCAGCTTCTGCCTCATCTTTATTCCCCACAGGGGCTGCATTAGTGGATAGGCCCTTGCCAGAGGCCCCTCAGCATGGACTGCTCATGTTTCCTGCCACTTCCCCCTCACGTTTCCTGCCACTTCCCCCTCATGTTTCCTGCCACTTCCCCCTCATGTTTCCTGCCACTTCCCCCTCACGTTTCCTGCCATTTCCACCTCACGTTTCCCGCCACTTCCCCCCTCATGTTTCCTGCCACTTCCCCCTCACGTTTCCTGCCATTTCCCCCTCACGTTTCCTGTCGCTTCCCCCCTCACATTTCCTGCCATTTCCACCTCACGTTTCCTGCCATTTCCCCCTCACGTTTCCTGCCACTTCCCCCCTCACGTTTCCTGCCACTTCCACCTCACGTTTCCTGCCACTTCCCCCTCACGTTTCCTGCCACTTCCCCCCTCATGTTTCCCATTTTTTACCTCACATTTTCCACCCTTTGCCCCCCTCATGTTTCCCACCCTTTTCCCCTCACGTTTCCCACCATTTATCCTCTCCTGTTTCCTGCCATTTTGTCCCCTCACATTTCCCTCTGGCAAGTCTTGCTTCTCCTCCCGAGCCTTCCGCTCCTGCTGGGTGTCTCCATGTCCATCCACCTCTCTGGCATCACAGGCCTTGCTCTCCTTTGTTATCCATCAGGTTTGGCAGGTCAGGGTCCCTGCTTTGTCTCTCAGTGTCCATCCACCTCGCTGCGGTCACTGGGTTTCTGTCCTTTGTTACAAAGGTTGGCAGCGCACAGCTTCTGGTCTCTCCGGGCTCCCAGCCAGAGCTCAGCCTGCATCTCAACCTGTCCGTCTGCCTCTGGAACTGCAGCTGCAAACCCAGCTCCTGCACCAGATGTGTTCCTCAGCAGCAGAGCTCAGGGAATGCAGGAGTGTGGGGACTTGTCTACAGATATATTCTAAATTTTCAGCCTCAGGATTCCGATGTTTTTCACTGTCCAGTGTTTCTCCTGGAGTTTAGAGCTTTCTTAATTCTGGTGCAATGAATCCAGGAATTAAGTCTTTTCACTTTCATTGCCATTCTTGTAATCATCAGAACTAGATAAGGTCCACTGTTTCTGATGTGTACTTGATCTCTGGGCTGAAATGAATGAACTGGGGTCGAGGGTAAGAACTTCTGAGAGAAAGATAAACCTTCTAATTCATTTTAGGATTTCCCCAATGAAATTGCTTATGGAGTGGCTATAGCATTTTAAATACTAAATGAGATCCTCTATCAGATGACATCCCTAAAGGCACCCCAAACCTGGGTATGATCTCTTTGAGAAGTATCTTGGTTACTTCCCTTAGCCTTGTTGGTGCAGCAGGGGAAAGCTTCTGGCCACCCAGAAAAGGTATCCACTAATACTAGGAGATACCTGTATCCTTGTCGGCGTGGTAGCTCAGAAAAATCAATTTGCCAGTAATCTCCAGGAGTGTTTCCTCTTTTAGTGATCCCTGGATGCAGTTTTTTTTAATTGAAAGGATTATTTTTAAGACATATCAGGCATTTTTCTGTAACAGACTTGGTATTTGTCATATGGACACTGAGTATCTGAGTCCATAGACTTGTCACCATAGCATCGAAATCCCAGTGGGTTTGCTGGTGTTTCTCCTGAACAATTTCTAATATTAGCTGTGGTGGGACTATGACCTGGTTACTAGGAGTTACTAGCCATCCACCCTCTTTATTCTGGGCTTTTAGATAGGTAGCTAATTTTAAATCTGCCTGGCTATGACCAGGTCTAACTTCTGGAAGTGAAATAGCTTTCTCAGGTATTAACACAGGATGCCTGGTTGTGCAGCCCCTTGTGCAGCTTTATCTGCAAATCTGTTCCCTGCATGCATTTGGGAATCCCCTTGTTGGTGTGCTTTGCAGTGTAGTAGGGCCACTTCTCTGGGCAGTTGGATAGCAACAAGGAGGGATAATATTTCTTGTTTATATACAATTGGAAATCCCTGTGCTGTTAATAGACCTCTCTCTAACCTTATGGCTCAATGCTAAAAGCACATTTCGAGTCAGTCTATATGTTTTTACTCATTTTCCTGCTGCTAATTGTCTCTTTGTAATGCTATGAGTTTTACCCTTTGCGCTGTGTCCACAGGCAGCGGTGCAGCTTCTCTTACCTCGGTTGACGTGACATTGGCATAGCCGGCTCTTTGCTTTCCATCTTGCACAAAGCTACTTCTGTCTCTGGATCTTCAGTGGGGGCATCTTGCAGGTCTGGTCAGCTTGCATAAACTTGCTCAATTTAGGTGCTCTTCTCCTTGCATCGGGCTGTTCAGGAATTGGGCTGGGTTTACTGCTGTGGTGACTTTCAACTCCACATCTTCTTGCTCCATTAGAACAGTCAGGTATTTCAGCATATGGCTCAGGGAAAGCCAATGCCCCCCTTTTTGGCCTAACACAGTGCTTACAGCATGTGGAGTATACACTATTATCTTTTGTCCCAAAGTCAATTTCCTGGCTTCTTGCATCTTAGTAAAATTTTAAGGAAAGTTTAATAAAAGGGACAATTAGGAAACAACAGCAAAAAGGGTATTATGGCCAAGTGCTTTGGCAGAAAGCCAAAGGCACACCTCTACATCCAAAAGATCGTCTTTAAAAGTACATCTCTTATTGCATATTCAGCACAATCATGCATGATTCATAAATCCTTTGGAGTTTCTGTGTATCATCTCATCTGCCTTATCTTCCTCCTTGGCTCCATTCCATCTCTGCTCCCTCCATAAATTCTTCGATCTCTGGTTTCTGGTTTTGTTTCTTCTCTGATAAGATACTCCAGGAATGTGAAGGCTTTCTCTGCCTATCTTTTCTAAATTGACTACAGAAACAACAGACATTCTATATCATGTATTACATTACAGAACCCAGGTAAAGTTTTTCTAACATTAAGGAACATGAAAAAAAAGCCAAGATCACAATACATTCCTAACAATTATGTAACATGCGAAAAGCCAACATCACAATACATTTATAACATTGCTGCAGCTTGCAGGCATCCAGGCCATCCCTGGCTGACATTGTCAGTTGGCTGAGGAACTAGATAAGGAGGCCACCATGGAAAAAGAAAACAGAATGCTTGCTTTAATACCTAGCAATGAAGTAAAAGATACAAAAATCCCGCTGTTTACAGAGGAGGAGGAAAAAACCATCAGGTGTTGAGTGGTAGAAATACGTCATACCAGACCTTGATGGAAAAGGAGGGGCAGAGGGCGTGCTTGTGGCCAGAGAAGAAAAAAGAAAGAGAAGGACGAAAAAAAAAAAAGAGTTTAAATTCCACTGCCTGGATTATAATTTTGGTCCTAGTAACTGTGCTTTTGCGGAACTATTGCTTGTACCTTGTCTTAGTCCCTGTTTTATCAGGTTATTGGGAGCAGAGAGAATGCAGGTGAGCAGCCTGCCAGTGAACCCAAACCTGGCAGCTGCTAGTCAAAGAATAGGAGCCCAGAAGATCATGATTAAGCAGGTGAGATTGGAAAAGAAAGAAACAAGAAGACAACTTACAATTTATCTTACACAAGCTAGAGCAACGCTATGGACTTCAGCAGGAAACCAGGACTTAAAACTTTGGAATAAGCCTAAACTTATTCCTGTGAGCTCAGCACAGACAGAAGTTCACAAAAATAATAGGACTAGAATGTAATGTTTGTTTATATGTGTTTAATGGTTGTTATTGACAGGAAAGATGTGTGCTAATGTCTTTACAAGCAATTTCATGGGTGAAGGTATGGGTGTCAGTGTCTTTTAAATGAGTCCTGATGTCTCTACCAACTTCAAGCCGCAGGTTTGTTACAGAACCCAGACAGTTTGACTCCTGAAACAGACAAATGGGTCCGCACAAGCCTGAGTTTCTGAACTTTGGGAGAAAATGACAGGTTCAAGGGGTCGCATGCAGTAGGCAGTTCAGGAAGGTTGTACCTTCCAGTACCTCAGCCAGTGGGGAAAAGAAGAGGGCAACATGCAGCCGGGAGTTTAGAATAAAAGGAGGCTGCATTCTCCAAAACCTTGAGAGAGAAAATCCTATGGGCATGTGCTTCAGTGGATTCTCTCCCTTTATTTGAATAAAGTTGCAGGACTCTTCTGTCTCCTTTATGGACACTGGCTTTTCATAGTGTGATTTGCTGTACAAACGGGGAACTCGTCCGAGATCCTTCCACCATCTGGTCAGTGGTGTGGACCACCAGAGCCAACAGCGCACAAGCGAAGCCTCTGCGTGCTGGCACCACCCGAGAACTGCATGGGGAGAGCAGCTGGACTTCCAGGAACACACGATTGGACACGGAGATTTCCAGCGGGGTGGCAAAGGCACAACGGGAGCTGATAACTGGGGCAGGAACCAATTCTGAGGGTAGTAGGCAAAGACGGGGGACCACCAAAAGCAATGGTGCAAGGACTTGCTGTGGCCATGGCAGTGTTAAGCAACTGAAACACCTCTGTGATGCCTTTTCCTGGTCTAAAAACTTAAGAGCCAGACACGGTTAAGGGAAAAAAGGGTTTCTACCTCAGTATTTAATAAGGATCCTTATGGTGCACCACTTTGCCAAGGTAGAATGTGCCAAAATGCCCACACACGATAGATCATGTATACAATTTATAGACATTGCAAATTAGCATATCTAACAAAGATTCTTCAATGAGAGGCTTGAATGAATAGCGTGATATTCCCCCATCTTGAGGAATTCTCCCCTGGATGGGCCTAATCTTAGTTTACAGGATGTGTTCTAGAGAGGACCTTGGTTTCTCAGGATAGCGTAGGGCTTTGTGGCCTCCAACTGCGAGGCCTCCAGAATGTTTGGTCTCCTGGCTTAACAGAATACTAGGACTATGCTAAGTTATCGGACTTAAGGAACTGAAGTATGCATGCTAAGAGCACTGAGGATACATAAAAGCTATATAAAAGCTGTGTCGCGAGATAGTTGGCAATGAAAGAGACGGGGCAGGTTGCTTGGATGCAATAAGCCAATTTTATTGATACAGAGCTGAGTATTTATACCTTTTTAGCAGTTATATAAGCAGCAATCACTATAACAACCATATCTATGTTTCTTAATAACATTGCAAAACTACAAGCTAGCACTAACTATCACACTAACTATCACTGCCTTTTATGCTGACTGTTTCATTATAGGCCTTACTGCCTGCCATGGTTCGCGGCCTAGCAGCGTTAGTGCGTCCACTTCTGACATGAGTTTATCAGTGCTCTCACTTCTGCTCTCTAGCTGTATCTCCACATCTCCCCCTTTCTTATCCACGAGTAGAATTTTCTTTGTTGACTTATCGATCAGTCTCTGAACACATTGCAAAACACATGGCAGACAAAACATCATAAGCAACAGCATGGTTAAAATATAAATTCCTGCTTTAGCTAAATGCTTAAGCCAGCCAGTGAGTCCCCATCCGCCAAGTATGCTTCCAAGCCAGTCGTTATCATTTACAACTCTCAGTTTGCTAACACTATTCCGAAGGGCTTGGATGTTAGCATGAATAGACAGGGAATGATCAGACAGGTTCATGCAGCATAAGCTTTCAAATTCATCACAGCCGTGTCCATGCGCTAAAAGCAAAAAGTCAATTGCAGCTCTATTCTGCAGTGTAGCACATCTCACGCTATCTACGTCTGTTAACAAGCGTGTTGAGGCAGAGCTAGTAGCATTAGTTTGTTTTGCAAGCCAGCAGCCAAGGTTATTCAAGGTTTTCAGAGCATGAGCTGTTCCGATAGATGGAATGATAGATGCAAACACTCGGGCTCCCAGGTTCCAAGATTGAACATTATCATCACAATCTTGGCTATATGTGTGCGTGCTGCATTTTGCTCACACCAGTTTATGCAGAGATGGCAAATTTCCTCAAAACGAGTGAAACATAGTTAGTGGCCCGAAAGTGCAAGGACCTCCTATAGCTTTGCCTGGTATTCCTTTCCATGCTCTGTTCCCACATATCAAAAATATATTGTCCAGCAGTCCAATAGCATCACTTCTAGGAGTGACTGGTTGGGGCAAAGTATGATTACACCAGGCAGAAGCATTGGTGTAAATTCCTGTTCCTGAAACATCTAAGCCAAATTTTCTGCTGGGGTGGTTAGTATAGTTTAAATAAAAACATGCAAAAGACTGTGTGGACCCAAAAATATCCAATTCTTGGGGCTGCATAGGGAGAGGGGAAAAATTAAGGACCTTATTTCCTCCTAAACCCCTGTCATTAGAAAAGTACCATCCGGCTGATTCACCAGCCCTTTTTCGCCAACTTTCCTGGCACCACCAGGTTGGCTCAATTCGGCCCATGGCAGTACACTCCCTTCAAACTGTCAAATTGAATAAGGTATCCCATTCACTTTTCACTAAGGACATAGCTACCAAACAGGTTTGGAAAGGGTCACCAGGGGAGGTCATGAACAGGCACAGCGTAGACTCATTTAAGGATTCAGCAAGCGTAAGCCAAACATTACGTTCTGGGAGGGGTGGCATTGCGGCCACCTCTCCGTCGCCGAGAAGGAGCCCTGCTTAGAGAACTAGTCTGAGAAGGCAGGTCTGGCTCCCAAAGATACCATTGTGGAAGCCAGCCATACTCTTTCCACAGTGTGATCCTTTGTGCTACACAATTATCATAAGAATATCACAAAGGATCACGCTGCAGACAGTGGCCACAGCGCGATGCGATACTGCTTCTGACACTTTCGACACCGACACAAAACCCACACTTGATGAGAATAATTTTTGCAAATAAAACAAGGAATAGGGTTGCTCTCAAGTCCAAGTTTCTCTTTAAACCGTTTCCAGTACTGTTCACGAAGAGAGACTTGACCTGCAATTATATTTTGTACTTCTGCTGGAGTGGGTCGTCCCTGGAAATTAAAAAGTGGTGTAAAGTCAATAAGTCCCCTGTAGTCAAGTAGAAGCTGGCCGAGCTGATGATCAGGGCAAGGTGTCCTCTGTGGTCTCTGGAGCTGAGGCAGAGGCTGGGATGGCCGGGGTCTCTGCTGATAGTGTGCCAGGGTGACCGAGATCTTCAAAGTCCTCAGGAGAAGCTTTTAAGGATTCTCTGAAGGGTCTCACGCTCTTGGCTGGGATCCACCTCGGGCCATTCTCTGTAGAAACACAGGCAAAACCCCTTCCCCATGTGATGAGGGGATAAGGTCCCAGGATCTTACCTATCTCCGGGTCTTTAACAGGGACCGGGGCCTTCTGTTTGACTTCCGACTGTCGGTTACTGCCGAAGTGCTTTACAACTGGGGGATTGGGATCCATCAGGTAACAATTTAAAAAGTTAAACACATACAATGCTTTCTGTAAGCGTTCAGCTGGGGTAGCATTCCCCATTCCCCCTTTCTGTTGTAATAAAAGACGTTTTAGTGAACAGTGGGCTCGCTCAGTAATAGCTTGGCCCGTGGAGGAATGAGGAATCCCCGTTTTGTGTATAACTCCCCAAAGGGCAAGAAAATTTGCAACTCTCTGGGAAATATACGCTGGACCATTATCAGTTTTAATCTGTGAAGGAATTCCCAAGACTGCAAAGGCACTTGCGAAATGATGGCAAACATCTTTTGCCGATTCTCCTGTATGACAGGATGCAAACAGGGCACCTGAAAAGGTGTCTATAGAGGAGTGTATATATTTAAGTCTGCCAAATTTGGAAAAATGAGTAACATCTGTTTGCCAAATTTCGAGGCTCTGGAGTCCTGTAGGGTTAACACCTCCAGCTAGAGAAGGAAAGGAGTGTCTTTGGCAGTCTGGGCACACAGCCACAATGTTAGAGGCTTGCTGAGAGGGCAAAGCAAAAGTTCTGGCAAGTGCAGCAGCATTTTGATGAAAAAATGAGTGGCTGATTTTTGCTTGGGAAAAGCGATCAGGTACTAGTTGCGCAGGTGGTTGGCGGTTCCCTTCTGCAATGAAACTGGGTAAGGTAGGGTGAGATCTAACATGCATTACAAAATATGATTCTTGTCTGTTATCTAAAAGGAAAACAAGCTGTTGTAACCAATAAAACAAATCTGCATTTGGCACATCTTTCAACACCGCAGCTTCAGCTCTTTCCACAAGTCCTGCAACATAAGCAGAGTCAGTTATTAGGTTAAAAGGGATAGACCAGCGTTCAAAGGCTCGTACAACGGCCGCTAACTCAGCAATTTGAGGAGATCCTGAAACAGTGGCGACATCTGAGTCCCATCGGTTGAGATTAGAATCCCACCACAGCATCATAGATCTGTGGCTGCGACCAGACCCATCTGTAAAAACAGTTAATGCTTGCAAGGGAACCTCACTTCTTTTGGGTTGTGTCAGGAGATTGAATCCTGCTGCCATGAGCTTGTGTTTCGGGGGGTATGTGGAAAGCTGTCCAGAGAAATCAGTGAGAGCCATCTGAAACACTTCGGACTGTTGATAAAGCCACTGTAAATAAACACAGTAACAGGCAAACAAATCAAACAGAAATCAACACCTGCAAGTGTAACAAGTCTCTGTCTAGCTTTTACAATGAGCAAAGCAAACATTTCATGTTGGGTACTGACAGTTTTAGACATGTGGTGTGGCAGAAAAATTCATTCAATAATTAATAAAGGGTCTGGCAAGTTAGGGTCCCACTGAAAAATTAAAGCATGAGGCTGTTTAGCTGGATTTAAAATGATTAAAGAAAAGGGCATCTCTGGAGCCCAACGAGCTGCTTGCCGATTTGAGATAGCATCAGCTACCTTTTGCAATGCTCGGCGAGCTTCCAGTGTAAGCTGCCAAGGTGATAGTAAATCAGGCTCTCCTTTTAACAGAGCGAACAGAGGGCTCAAGTCTGCGTTTGAGATTCCTAGCAGGGGACGAACCCAATTAATTGTCCCCAGAAGTTTCTGAGCATCATGCAAAGTAGAAATGTTAGTTTGAATTTGTAAAGGTTGAGGAGAAATACTCTGGGTCCTAATTCACCAGCCCAGGTATTTCCAAGCGGGTTGACGCTGAATTTTTTCAGGAGCAACACAAAGTCCTGCTTGAGTTACAGCCTTACTGACAAGGGCTAAGGCTTTCTCCATGACTTCTTGTTTTTCTGCAGCAATTAAAATGTCATCCATATAGTGATACAAAAGAGTATCAGGCATGTCTAAGCGAATGGGACTGAGAATTTTTGCAACAAACCACTGGCAGATAGTGGGGCTATTTTTCATGCCTTGGGGCAGGACAACCCAGTGATACCTTTGCAAGGGTGCCTGCATATTGGTGCTCGGGACAGAAAAAGCAAATTTTGGTGCATCATCAGGATGCAAGGGAATGTCAAAAAAGCAGTCTTTTAAATCAATGACTGTCAAGTGCCAATTTTGGGGAATCATGGTAGGAGATTGGAGACCAGGCTGGAGGGCTCCCATGTCCTCCATAACAGCATTAATTTTGCGGAGATCATGGAGCAAACGCCATTTGCCAGATTGTTTTTTAATAACAAACACAGGCGAATTCCAAGGACTGGTAGAGGGGACTATATGTCCTTTTGAAGCTGTTCCTGGACTAATTCAGTGAGTGCACGCAGTTTAGGCAATGGTAGGGACCACTGATCCACCCAAATGGGTGTCTCTGTTTTCCAGGTTAATTTCAGGGTGTTGCGTGCCTCAATGGTCCCTATTAAAAATCCGATTGAATTCTGAAACCCCGTTGTGAGAGTACATCCCATCCCCATAACACTATGGGCACAGGTAGAACAAATGGCCTTACAGAGGCTGTGTAGTTTTCTGGTCCTGTCACTTGAATCAAATGGCAACTTTGATAACTGCGACTACTCCCTCCTATTCCGGTGAGGGCCATAGGCACCTCCATAAGGGCCCAGTTAGAGGGCCACTTACCTTGAGAAACGACAGTAACGTCAGCTCCGGTATCTAAAATACCAGTGAGTGTTATTCGCTGTCCCTGCAATGACAGGGTGCACTGACAGGTAGGACGCTTATCAGAAATTGATTGTGCCCATAGTATTTGTGGGGTCCTTACAAAACCAAATTCTCCCACCTTGGTACCATATTTTTCTACAAAGGATGGTGAATCATGTGGAAGAGGAATTAATTTAGCAATGCAGGTACCTTGTGGGATAAAACATGGAGGGTTAGAGGTCCAAACTATGATCTTAAGTTCATCTTTAAAATTTAAGTCCATAACTACAGGGAGAACAGAAAGTCCTGGAAGGCTGTTTGAGGACTTCCCTAAGAGTAGGGCGCTCTTTTGGGGCCCTAGCAGTCAAAAAATTCCTGTAGGGAGCAAATGAACAGAAGAATTGTTTAACGTTACTGTGGTTGAGGTGTGTAGGTCCAATCCGGCATTCCCTGCAGTTGCTGGGTGAAAACTTGAGGGAAGCTGCCTCTGGACATCTGCGAGGCTGGCATCTGAGGAGCAGGCATCTGAGGAGCAGGCATCCTGCAGGGCAGGCATCTGAGGAGCAGGCATCTGCAGGGGCGGCTGAGGCATCCGTGTCAGAGTGTGGTGCCGCCGTCCCACACTCTGGTTCCAGTTTCCCTGGTATCCTTGGAGCAGGCTTAGAATCATACTTAAAGCGACATTGGTTAGGAGAATGTGGGCCTCTGTGGCACTGTGAGCACACAGGAGTGGCTTTAGGTTTATCTCTTTTTGGAGCAGAACAGTCCTTTCTCAAATGACCGGGTTTGCCGCAGCTGAAACAGACTCCTGAAGTTGCAGGGGGCCCTCTCATGGCTGCAAGGGCTGCAGCCATGGCTGGATATTGGTGTTCTAGGGTGCCAACATGATTGCATGCTTCGATCATTTCGACCAGAGTCGGATTCTGGTTAGGCAGAGACTTAAGGAGATTTTACAGTCTGCGCTGGCATTCTCAACAGCAAGCTTCAAAAGCAAAATTTCATGAGCTGCTGCATTATCAGTTTGGTGTTCGAGGGCCTGTTTAAGTCGGTCGATAAACTGCATATAGGATTCTTGGGGCCCCTGGACAACGATTGTAAATGATTTCTGAGGTGTCTTTGCATCAGGGACCTTCAGGAAGGCTTGGCGAGCCGCGTTTCGGACTCCTTCAAGAGCTTCCTGAGGAATCTCTCGGGCTTGGACATTAGGGTCGATATATGGTCCTGCTCCCATAAGCTGTCTAACTGTGAGGGCCGCCAGGGTCTGATTAGCATGACCCACATAACTTAGAATCAGATCCTGTAGACCTTTTTTCCACTCCTTTTCCCATAAAGCATTTTGAGCGGGAGATACCAGCAGCCGTGCCAGAGTTTTTAAATCATATGGTGTCATAACATGAGCTGCAAGCACAGAATCTAGCAAAGTCACAAAATACGGTGAACTGATGCTATGCTCTGTGGCTGCCCACCGAAGCTCTTCGATCTCTGAGAAAGCAATGGGCATTCCGTTTTCTCGGTCCCGTATACAAGACCGGTGCCACAATCTTGTCTGCAAAATCTAAGTCCCCTTCTTTTAATGCTTGTTGTTTCAAGTGGACCCAGGTCTCGTGAGGATCGGGGGGAAATAAATCTGGCTCTTTTTCAGGATCAATAGATCCGGGGTCAAAGGGATCCTCTCCTTCATCCTCGCTGCTGTCAGCTGGACCGTAGCCAGTGGTAAATGCTTTTATAGATCGTGAGGAGCCCTCCTCCCTTTTTGTTGCAAGGGGAGCTGAAGCCTTTGGTGAAGGAGGCACAGTCTCTTCAAATTGTAAAGAGTTCTGAGGCTCCACTTCTGCGGAGGGGGAGCAAAGGGCACCCTCATTATCTTTAGCAAGAGATTTTTCTTGAGCTTTTAAAGCTTCAAAAATTATTTTCCAGGAGGAAATAATTTGTGCAGCATTTTTATCACCGTTAGCCGCAGCATTCCAAAGTTCCACTCCTACTTTATCCCGTAAATCTGCCGTAAAAATCGTGGACTGAGTTACTCCTTCTATTTTAGAAGCAGTCCATCAAAGTATAGTTTTTAAATCGTGCGCAGGCAAAGATTTGCCTTGCTTGTCAAGCAGTGTAGACATAAGCGCAAGTGTAGAGAAATGGCTGAGTGAACAGGGACATGTGTACATGCACAATCCAAGCTGTATTAGTGAACTGTCCTTGACTAGGGAAAAAAGAGAGGAGCAATGCTGATGTGGCAAGCCAACAGGATGTTGGGGAGGGGGATGCTGACCATAGAAAGAGAAAAACTTATGTTAGTTAGTGGCGTGCATATTAATCTGTAACCAATCGCTTGCTATTAAAGGCCGCGTGAACAGTAGCTGTAATCCAATAGCATGGAGCTTGCTTACGCGTGCTTGAGAAATTAGAGTATAACTATGGGTCTGGCAATAGAATAAACGGAGTTCCATCATATCTCTATGAGAAGCGTGGTTCATCCCGGAAGATCTCTGGCTATTTCTGGTGCCCGACCAGGGACTGTTCCTCAGAGGAAGATATGCTGGCTGATCACCAAAAGGAGGGTGACGACAACGAGCGACAGAGACACTGCTGGCGGAGAGTGTCGACCGTGAGTCAAAGGACATCGGTCAGGCTGGTAAGAAGGGTCGCTGTTGCTGCCTGTTCTGAGCTTCCTCTCCCAAAGACACTTGCTCCTGCCATGTGCTCCGAACTCCTTTGTTCTAAGATGGGGCAAAACCAAATGTAACTCAAACTCTTCAGCAGTGTCTGATTGGCCGGTCACCCCGGGTCCGCCCCCAGTCCTCCCCCTTCCCCTTCTCCTAATAAAAGAGACGGTCGAGGGAGGCCCTGCCCTCTCTTGGCTCAGCTATCTTCCTGTGAACGTCTCTTGTTGTCTGTCCCATTTGAAAGCTTCTAACTGCAGGAAATTGAGCGAGCAGAGAGCTATATTTCTCCCTCTTTGCTTCTGCTGATGGTATTTGCTTTGCAGCTGATATAGGTACCAATTTTAGAGCTACTAAAGTGCTAGATCGCCCATGCTACCTCTCTAGGCTGCTCGAGGCTTTCTAAGGCATTAAACTACTAGCCTAGCTGGTATAAAGCTGAAAAGATACCTTCCACAGGTCGCTACCTTCCCTCCGTGATACCCTGCTAGCATGGATTTAGAGTTTGCGGCAGCACAGAAATTACTCCTCAGTCTCCTCGCTAAGTGAGGGGAGGAGGTCAAGGAAAAGGATCTAAATAAGCTCGTTTTATGGGCGCAGGAGCATGGGCATTTGTGAGTTCCCCTCCTCCTCTTCTATGTAGCCGAGCGGAGGGAAGTAGGGGATCACCTCTGGGACTGTACTATCCAGGGAAAAGGGAAAGAAATGACAAACTTAGGGCCCACCTGGAGAACTGTTATAAATGCCTTGAAAAATACGCAAGCCGAGTCAAAAGTAGCTGCGGCTGAGGTGGAGGCAATTGCAACACCGGCTGGGGTTGTCGCTCCTGCCCAAACTACACAGCACGGGGGGCTGAGAGAACTGTTTAAAAGCCCGAGCACGATAAAAGGGCAGAAAGCAGAAAAACACTTTGAGACTGTCAGTGAGCTCCTGCAGGAGCAGGAGAAAGAGCTCTTGCAATCAGAGCCAAAAGAGGAAGTTACTGCCACTATGCCTCAGAGCAAACTGAAGGCAAACGCGGAAGTTACAGTCGACCAGTCAATGGGCGGTGAAACAGGCGGTCCTTCTTGTTAACCACGCCTCTACTCTGCTTGCCTGCCCCCTCCACCTCCGCTGCCAGCAGAGATTCATCCTGGACCACACACTCTTTCTCTGCCACAGACTGTTCCTCTGCCACAGACTGCTTCTCTGCCACAGACTGCTTTTTGGCTGGAGCCACAGACTGTTCCTCTGCCAGATGATGACATACCAATGACAGAGGTGACAAATGAGCTACGTGCTCATCCCCCAGGATCTTGTGTGAACCCACAAGCATTGGAAAGATGGGCTTGTCAAGTAGAAGAGGCAATGCATCAAATGAAATGACACTTTGATTGTGCTCTGTCTTCTATGGAAGAAAAGCTCCATCAGAAGCACGAGCCACAACAGGGTCCCACTGAGTCCCGAAAGGGTGTGGTCCAGACGGCCCTGCAACTACAGGAATGGGCTCAAGTCGAGCCCTCCGCTCCACCCCCGTAGTCACACATAACAGCCATATAAAGTTACAAGCCACCCCAGGGGTACAAATTTGTTATAAAGACCCACGGATGGGACAATGGGGGAGGCCAGCTCCATTGTTATTTAATGGTCGAGGTTATAGCTGTGTTTCTACAGATACCGGATCAATATGGGTTCTTAGCAGATGAACCAAGCCTGCTCCCAGTCCCGCTGTTTACAAAAGCGGCTCCAGCGAGTGCGTGACCGACTGAGCCAGGACGTGGCACGTACAGCGGATGTTCCCAACCTTTGGGAAGTGAACCTTCGCTTGGTGGCCGGTGACCTCACATTTAGATGACCACTCGGAGTCTGGGAACAGTCACCGAGTGTGCATGCTAATCGCCGCAGAAATTGTTTACGCTGTTATAATAGCTTGTGCTTGCGCTTGTGCTGTGGGGGCTGTGGGGAAGAGCTTACTAGGGGAACTTGGAATGTAGATGAGCGAGGTAGTTTATGCTGAGAATGTTATCAAGGGCCTGCGACAAGAAGTTTTAGGCAGTGTGCGTCTATTGTGTTCGGAATTCCACCACAACAGATAAGAGTTAGCTCATTCAGGGATCCACATGAGTTTGTGCGAAACTTGGAAGCGTGGACAGGGAAGGAAGCCATCAGACGTCTGCAAGTGAGTAAAAAGACCACTGTAACCCAGGCATGGTGCCCTACATGTGGCTCCTCCTCTCAAGTACTTTCACCCTGAGTAAAGCTGTGATAACTTCAGTGTCAGAAAGAGAAAACATGTGGGTAACATGGGCTCACCAGGCGAACCAGACAGATTTCTGTCTGGCCATGGCGTCGGCAGCAGATCCATTTCGCACATGTCTAATTGGTGTGCCATGGATCTCACTCGAGGACACGTTTCAAAAATGGGAGACAGATATAGGGAAAATCAATGAGGAAGTGGAGCAACAAATGCAAAGCAAAAGAAACTGGGGTGAGTGCTTAGGTTGTTGGTCTAGTTATTGGCACTCCTTGCAGCAAACCTGTATTGTTGCCAATTTAACAAAAAATGCAACCTTGCCTCTTCAAGAGCTACAGCTTTATGGGTCCCTTTTTCCCAGTATGCTTGTTAACGTGACACCATGGACCAACTGTTCCAATGTGGTGCCTCCAATGCAATATGCCAGTGGGTCTGGGGTTTTCTTCTTTGGAGATCCTTGGGAGGACTACCAGGCATGACAGGGCATGGCCTCCTTTCCATGGAAACAGAACGTATCAGGACACTCCATTGGAGGCTGGAATGTGCTGGCCATGCTGGGAGGAGCTGAGTCTATTGACACAACCGGAGGAAAGATTTTACCTCCTGGAGTGTTTTTGATATGCGGAGATAGAGCATGGAATGGGATTCCACATAGTCCAATTGGGGGGTCCTTGCTACCTGGGAAAGCTAATAACTATGTTTGCCCCTTCTATACGAGCATGGAAAAACATTACAGCATCAGAAAAATAGGATGTGAAATAGATACTAGCATAGTGTTTCCACGTTTGGTAAAGATTGTAACGATAAGGTAAACATTATGAGTTTGAGTGCGTTTATACCACTGGTTATTTTTAACCCAGGGGGTGCTGCAGCTCATGGCTATAACAATCTGAAAAAGTTGGCCTGTTGGTCAGAAAAGGAATTTAATAGGACTCCCCATATATTAAATGAGTTTTTAACTGATGTAGATAATAGCATTAGGCACGCTGTACTATGAAATCGAGCTGCGATTGATTTTTTATTGCTAGCTCACGGCCATGGCTGCTGCTGTCTCCTAATTGTCCTTTTATTAAATTTTTCTTAAAATTTTACTAAGAGTGAACCTCATTTTTTACATTTCCCACCTTATCTCCTCTCTGTTTAACAGCCTTTCTTCCTCTCATTTCCTGTCCTTTTTACTCAAGTTTCCTGTCCTTTTCTCCCCTCACATTTCCCGCCCTTTTTCTCTCCTCACATTCCCCACCCTTTCCTCCTCACATTTCCCACCCACAATTCTCACTTTTCCTCTCAAGTCTGCTAGCTTTAACGTAATTGCTTCCATATTGCTTCAAAAATGCTGCAATATACTCATAGATAGAGCTGTGTGCTGCAGTCATTATCATTTCTGTAATCGATTTCAAGACATTGTTTCTTTTATTTGAAAAGCTCATCTATATATATAGCTAATATATATAATATATAGTCACAGTATATAGAATTTATATACATGACATAATAGATATAATTTCTATATTTTATTTACTCATAATTTTCATATATTAGATATATTTATCAAATATATGATTTATAGATATGGTTTACTTATGTAAATTATATCTAGAAGGTAATTAACTTTCTAGAACTATATACAGTTTGGACAGGTCTGTGGCTGGGCTTGGATCCAGGCGCACCGAGTCCTCTCGCAGGATTTTAGGCAGGCGGGTCTGAGCGCCCAGGATCCTTCTCTCTGGCCCGCAGTAGTTCAAGTTCTGTGACAGAAGCAGAGCCCACGTGAGCCCCGTGTCTGCACAGAAGGGGCCATCGCAAGGCCCGGGAAGACGAGCAGATGCATCGGGGCGATGCGGCCGTGCGCAGGGATGCAGCCCACCACAGCTTCTCTTACCTTTCTGCTGACAGATGAGCTTGAAGTGGGCACAGAGAGCATCCAGAGCCATCAAGTGGTCTCTTCTCTCTTGAGCGACTTGAATGGATGTGCCAGCAGCTTCCCCAGGCCTGGGATCTGGATCTCTCCACAGGCAGCACCTCTGTCCTCATTTTGACCAGGCCGGAGGAGGCAGGCAGAAGAGCAGAAGGGCTGAGGGCCGGCAGCTGAGCCATTTGGCAGGAGCCAGGAGGGGACTGGCCATGACCCTGGGCTTATTCTAGACCACCTCACGCCATGCTCAGGGGCTGGGGGGAATGGGTCCCTCCTGGTCAGGGCAATGGCAGAGTCAGCAGTCATGGAAATGCTGGCTTGCTCTTTGAGAAGGACCTTAGAAAGCCAGGGCATCCTTTCCACACCTGATCATTCAGCAGGTGTTTGAGTTTGTGTCCCTGCCAAGCCTTACATCAAGGTCCCTCTCTGCTCAGCGGCACCAGCAGCACAGCGCACGCAGGGAGAATCCTGATCTTCGCTGCTTCCTTGGAGACTTCAGGACCAAGCTGGTCTGAGCTGCCAGGGAACAGATGGCGGGATCCTTGTCTCCTGTTTGCAGTCTGTCAAGCTCTACGACAGAAAGAGAGCCCAGATGAGCCCCCGTGTGTGCAGAGACGCCTCAGCTCCCCCGAGCCCGGGCTCCCCACTCACCCCAGAGCACCTCAGCCACGGTGTCCTCACTCTGCTCTGTCAGGTGCCGCGCAGCCAGCCCTGGGCACAGAGCTCCGTCAGCCCCTGCTCCCCAGCGTGCTCCCAGCAGCGTGGCCCCCGGCCCTGCCTGCCCCCCTCAGCAGCCCGGGGGTGGCACTGGCAAGGTGGCCACCAAAGCCACCTGTGTTGGCAGGGGGGCACAGGGAGGCCGAGGCCCTGCCCGTGTCAGCCCCAGGGCTGGGTGGACGGGGCCAGGCTGCCCAAAGAGGGACCCTGGGGGCTGGGACTCACCAATGAACCTGAGGGCCGCCTCTCGCATGGGGGCCTGAGGGCTCCGCAGGTAGGGCTGGCTGTCCCACACAAACTGTTCGGCCCTGCTGCTGTCCTTGGCCAACTGCAGGGAGCACAAGGCTGTGGGCATTACTCAGAGGGCCCCAGCTGGTCAGATCAGCCCCTCCTGCCAGCACCCCCATGGCTCAGAGCCCTCCCTCATGCTGGGGGAAGGAAGGGAACATGGGCCTAGAGGAGACTCCTGTTCTCGAGACAGGAGCAAGGCTGCAGCTCCAGGCTGGGCGCTCTGGGCCGCAACAGCCCTGGGGAATCCCAGCTGCAGAGCTCACAGCCCCGGCACGGTGTTGTGGGCAGCCCTCGTCCAGCCTGGCTCTCGTCCTCACCAAGCACTCGCCCATCCTCCACGTCTGCTCTGTCTGCGCCAGCTGCTTGAGCTCTTTCCACTTGAGGAGCTCTGCTATAGCCAGAACGGCTTCTGTAGATGCCTGTGGGACAGAAGCTGGGAGGTGGCAGCAGGGCCTGCCTGTGGAAGGAGCCCTGGGCTTTGTTCCTGGGGTAACCGCGCCCTTAGGAAGCTGGGACATGCCCTCGCCAAAGTGTCCAGGGCTCTCTTGGGGACAGGCCTGGGCAGCAGGGATTGAGGTGCAAAGCCCTGCAGGGACGCCTGTGGGGACAGCTGAGAAGCCTTTGGGGACACACGTGTCCAGGCCTCGGTGGTGCTGGGCTGCTGCCGAGCCCTGCTGGAGCAGGCAGGGCAGAGATGGAAATGGCCGTGCCAGCTTGTCCGGCCCTGCTGGCGCTGGTTCCCAGGGGCTGTGCTGGGGGAACGCTGCCCGCTGCCAGCAGCCCTTGCCCTGATGCTCGGGACCCCCCCAGGGGGTGTCAGCCACGCCTCTCTTGGTCAGTGCTCAGCCTGGACATGGGTACCTTGGCCACGCTGGGGGCCTGGTCACTCATGTGAAGCAGGAGCCGGACCAGGACTTTCCAGGCGTTTTCCTTCATGCCCTTCTTGTCCTTCCACGCCGTTTTGCCCAGCAGGTCTCTGAAGAGGCGGATGGAGTGCTCCCGCACAAAGTCTTCCTCCTGGTAGGAAGGAGGAAAGGTGAGCTTCGCACACAGCGGCTCCCTGCCCGCGGCCAGGAGGGGCTGAGCTGAGGTGCCTGAGGTGAGGGGCGATGCTGCGGGCTCACAGCCCAGAGCGGGCAGGATCAGCGCTGGGCTGCAAGGCCCAGAATCCATCCCAGGGGAGCCCAGGGGAGCGTTCCCACATCAGCCTTACCGCGTCAAAGAGGCACCAGAGCCGCGGCAACACAATCACAGCCATGCTGCTGGCCTCTCTCTTCTTCAGGTGCCCCAGCACATTTTGGAAGATGTCCATGGCCATCACTGAAATGTCCCAAGACCGATGCCACAGGAATTTCAGCAACTCGGACAGGAGGCCCTTCATTTTTTTTGCCTGTATGAAATACAGTTTCCATTCCGTGAGGACGTCTGTGCCTGGTCAGCTCCCCAGGCAGCCTCCAGGCCATCCCATGGCAGGCAGGGCATTTGGAGCAGTCACTCCAGCACCTGACTCGCAGCCCAGGCCAAGCCACCACCTTCCCCGAGGCCTCAGAGTCCAGGTGCCACATGTCTGCCCCTGAGAGCAGCCTGCTCACCGTCTCAGCTCTCTCCGACAGTGTCACAAGGGCCCTGAGCACCAGAGAGACCATTTCCATTCTTGGACACCTCAGAAGATCCAGATCTTTGTACAGTGAACCCAGTTCCTGTTCTTGTACATCATCGGAGGCCAGCATCTGGAAGGAAGCGGCAGAGAGCCTGGGCAGAGCTGGCAGGGCTGTCCTGGCTCAGCTCCCGCTTCCCACCGGCAGCGGAGGGCAAGGGCACATGGGCTTTTCCTGATGACTCACAGCCAAGAAAGCGAGGCAGGACTTCTGCTGCTGTGTGAAGATGTCCTTCTGCCGGCCCTGCAGTTTGATGTGCAGCTCCTTCAAAACCTTCTCCAGAGTCTGGTGCACGGAGAACATGGCCTTCCACAGACAGACTTTGTCGCTGCAAGGCAGAGCGCTGTCAGCAGGGCTGCCTTGGCCACTGCAGTGTGGCCTGCGCCAGCCCTGCAGGACTTGGGGTGCGCAGGGGCCCAGCCTGGGCAGGTGGACATGGCTGACGGGGTGTTCCCGGTGGGACTGGGAGCAGCGTGCTGGCTCTGGGCTGGCCCAGCCAGCTTTGGCTGCTGTGGGCCTGGGCTGAGCATGGTGGGATGGAGGGCCCCGCTTGCTTTGGGGGGTGCTGCAGTGTTCTTGTGTCTGGCAGCCAGAGAGTCTCGGGGTCCCTCTCCCCATAGGGAACAAGCCCTCTGGGCGGTCAGGGCCAGTACCTGAATATTGGTGCGACCTTCAGAGCTGTTGTGACTACTCGCCGAGGCCACTTACTGGCCATCAGGTCAAGCAGTGTGGGAAAGCTGTGAGCGGTTGCTGCATTTGTTTCATCATAGTATGCAAAGATGTGTCTCACAACTTTTGGCACCTGGAAGGAACACAGGTGAAGGTGGTGCTGCCATGTCCTGGGATGCCGCAGGGACCCATGTGCGGGTGACAGTCTTTCTAAGTAATGCGTGTGTGTGTGTGTCTCTTCCTCATTCCCCCTCTCTCTCTATCTCCCATTTACTCTTAAAAGAAATCCATACTGTTGGTGTTGGCATGTGGTCCTGTTTGCACCTTAATTTTGACCGAGGCATCTTTTGATGACCAGATCCTACCATTATTTGGGTGTCAGAAGTGGGATCCTAACACTCTCTGCTGCCTCAAGGTGGTTTCAGGCACCCCCCAATCCTGGCTTTGGGAGGGAGGGAGGGAGGAACGTGACAGGGCTCAAGGGCTGAGCAATCCAGCCACAGGCCATTTACATCCATCAGCCACAGCTCAGGGAATTCCATGGCCACCTCCAGAAACTCCTTGGGCGCCTTCTTGTCCAGTAGGCTGGAGCGGCCCAGGATCTTGATGGCCACAAGGACGATGCCCGTCCTCTCAGCTGGCCTGAGGTATCTGCCAAAGGCCTGTGGCAGGAAGGAAGGGAGTGGAGGCCAGTGCCAGCCAGTGCCCAAAGGGTTCTGCTCGGCTGGGCAGCGCGAGCAGCCCTGGCCAGAGGTGCCGGGCAGTGCTGGCGGCAGTGGCCGCAGGAAAGCTGGCAGCAGTGCCCACAGTCCCTATGCAGGGGAGGATGAGGAGGGCCCCATGACAAGGACGAGGGCTGGGCTCTCAGGCATGGAGCACAGGCCCTACAGAGAGCCAGGGCTCGCTGGTGGCCAGCAGGGCTGGAGCTGCTGCTGCTGCTGCTGCTGGGACACCGCAGTGTTCTCTGCTCGGGGACAGCGGGAAGCCTCTCGCCAGGGACAGCCCCACAGATTCTGCACCCCTTTGTGCACACCAATCCCCTGCTGATGCCACGGATGAGAGGCCCAGCAAGGGGGAGGGCTGGTCACCTGAACTCTCCAGGTGCTGGGCGTATCCAGCAGGGAGGTGATCTCAGATTGCCAGTATGCTGGGAGCTGGGCACGAACCGCTGGCGGTGTGGCACCTAAAGAGAGGGAAAACACCAATGTGTGGCTGAGACACAGCCGCTGTGCCAGCAGCCGACCCAACCCTGGCAAGCGTCGGGATGCAGGAATAGCTTGGGAGCAGTCGGTCACGGGAGGAGGTGGTGGGCGCTGGTGGAAAGGGGGAGCTGCCTCCAGTGTCCGTACCCAGTGAAGCTGGCCTGGGAAGCTCCGAGCCCCTGGAGCTCCGCATGCAGCTCCCAGTTACACCGTGGCTGCAGTACTGCTCAGGGGGAAGGGCTTGCGGGGCTGGAGGGTGGCAGGGCAGGACACGAGCTCTCCAGGGGACATGGGGAAGGGGCGGATTGGGGCTGAGTCCTGTGTGGAGGAGCAGCTCGGCTACACGGGAGCATCAAGAGCCTGGCAGAGAGCGAGGGGCAGGAGCAGAGGTGACAGCAGCTCTGGGGACATGGTGCCACCTGCACCAAGCACAACAAGGAGCCTTCGCAAGACCCAGGAAGACAAGCAGCTGTATCTGGGCATGTGGCGGTGCACGGGGGATGCTGCCCACCACAGCTTCTCTTACATTTCTGCTCAGAGAGGAATGTGAAGAGGAAGCAGAGAATGTCCAGTGGCATCAAGCTGGATTCTTCTTTCCTGAATAACTTGAAAAACAGATGGCCCAGCAGCTTCCCGAGGACTGGGATCCGGACGTGTCTGCTGGCAGCACCGCTGTCCTCAGTTTGGCCAGCCTGGGGGAGGCAGGCAGAAGAGCAGAAGGTCTGAGGGTGGGCAGCTGAGGCCTTGCAGGCACCTTGGAGTTGTGGCTGTGCCAGGGCACAGGGATGGGGAGATGGCCTGGCTGGAGGGTAGCCGGTCCTTACCTGCACAGTGGAAGAGTCGGCCAGCAAATGGCTCAGCAGCCTGATCCTGCCCATGACCCTCTCCTGCACAGCCACGGTGTCATAAAGGCAGTATTCCAGCAGAACCTGGGAAGAGAGAAGCTGCAGGTGAGCCCCGTGAGCAGACGCCCACTCCAGCAGCAGCAGTGGCAGGGCCGCACTCATGAGACACACTTGCATCGTCCCTCCAGACTTCCTGTGCCCTCAGGCAGAGCTTTCAGGGGGCATCCTGGGGGCCCCGGGGGGCCCTGGCAGGCCTGGCCCAAAGGCCCCAGGCAAAGCTGGTGGGCAGCAAGGAAGGCAGGGGCTGCCCTCTGCTCCTTGTGCTCCAGCAGCGCCTGGGGCCAGCCTCTGCTTCCCTGGGCCAGCTGGGCAGCCTCCCCGCAGTGCGCTCTTGCCTGCACAGCACTGGGGCAATGTCCTGGTTCTGGCCGGGACAGGGTTCATTTGGCAGGAGCCAGGACAAGACTGGACACAAGCCCGGGCTCCTTCCCCTCCTAAGTGAGGAACAGTCCTTTGAGCCCCACTCTGTGCACAGGCCAGACCTCCAAGATGTCCTGCAGCATCTTGCTGGTTTTGGAGGCAGGAGAGCTGAACACCATCACCTCCAGCATGGTGTCCATGGCATGCAGGGTCTGCAAGGACGACAGAGAGCAGTGGCTGTGATTCTGCTGACCCTCCCACTCCCAGGAGACTGATCTGAAGTGCCAGTGTGACGGGAGGGACACAGGAGCAGGCCGTGTGCTGGGGGCAGAGCAGCCGGCATTGCCGGAGGTGGCTGGAGCCTGGCAAGGCATGAAGGGATGAGGGTAGGAAAAGGAAGCTGCGACCGTGGCCTGCCTTGGATCTTTGGTCCTTAGGCAGCACGGGGTGGTCGGGAGCAGCCTGGACAGACTGGATGCTCCTCCAGTTCACCCAGCACTTACCCGAGAATACAGAGACTCTTCCAGGCTCTGGATTTCCCCGCTTGGAGGAAGGAAAAAGATGCTGTCGAAGCAGAGTCTTAAGAGTTTTCTTCTGTTCTCCAGCTCCGTCCCCAGCGTGCTGCAAAGAGAGAGGGGCCCAGCTGGCCACTGGTGCTGGGAGCAGTGTCTCAAGGTCTCCTGCAGCACTGGGGCTGGGCTTCCAGGAGGGATGGGCAGGTGGGCACAGAGTGCTGGGCAGGGGTCTGCAGGTGTGATGGGCCAGTACCTCAGTCCGGCAATAGCGAGCATGGCCAGCCGCCGCACCTCCGTGCAAATCTCGTACTTGGGCTCCAATTGCAGCAGCACCTGCAGAGCACAGCTGGGCTGCAACCTGGCAGCTGCCAGCACCCAGTGCCACCAGAGCCTTGCCCTGCCCACGCACTGCCCTCACCGGCGGCTGGGGCTCCTTGCTCCCTTCCCCAGATTGCCGGGTGCCCCCTCACCTGGATCTTCTCTCCCAGCTTGTAGTTGTGGTAGAAAGCATCCAGGTCCTTGCAGAAGCCAGAATCCTTGGCATCTCTGCAGAATGTGCAGATGCTGTCAAGGAACTTGAGCTTCAGATCCTCATCCTGGAGCTGGAGGACAGAGACAACAGGGCAGCGTGAAGCGAGGACACCCCTCCAGTAGGACCAGAGCCCTTAGGGTGCAGTGCCCTGTGGGAGCAGCTGCTCTGCAGAGCCAGCACCGCTGGCCGGGCACAGCCGCTGTCCAGCAGGCCGTGGGTACCTGGTCGGGGCTGCTGGCAAAGGCCTGGATGAAGTCCATGGCTTCCTGTCCATACACAGCATCTAATGGAGAGGGAGAGAAGAGAGAGCTGAAGAGGGTGTGGGGAGAGGAGAGAGCAGAGGAAAGAGATCGTCCCTCTGCCCAGCCTCTTCCTGCTCCCCTGGCACGGCCTTTCAGTGCAGCTCCCGACTGGAGGATGCCCATCAGAGGAGCTGCCCTGCTGGAGCACACCATGGCAGGGCAATGCCCAGTGCCCCGGGCTGAGGAGCGCTCTGGCAGATGAGAGGGACACGTCCAGCATCCCACAGCACCACTGCCTCTTGCCAGCCACTGACCCTCGCTGCCCACGCCCCAGAGCAGCAGCTGGGGCCCCCTCTGCTCTCCCCCTCCTCGGCACAGGCTGTGCTGGGGCTGGTGTCCTGCCCCGAGCAGCTCTGGCACTCCGGCATCACTCCCACCCCTGTGATCCCCATCTGCCCGTGTGCCGGGGAAACCTGATCCCAGCCCTGCCCAGTCCCACAGGGCCCCTCACTCACTGGGCTGCAATGGCTGCACCGTGGTCACCTCGGCGGGCTCCGCTGCAGAGCTGCTCTCCTGAGGAGCCGCGTCCTCCTCCCAGGCCACCGTGGGCTGGCTTGGAGGTCTCTTCTCCATTCTACTGAATGGAGATGAAGTTCTGACAATAGGCAAGGGGGAAGGTTTGGTTTAATACCTTAGTCCCTGCTGCAGGGCAAGACGTGAGCTAAAACCAGTGGGCTTCTCGCCAGCTGTGTGCTCCCGTCCTGTCCCGTCGCTGTCCTGCCGGACACTGCAGGCTGGGCGCTGGTTCCACGTCAACAAACCCTTCCAGCTGTTGCTAGGGGCAGGTGGCGGCTCACAGGGGGCCCTTTGTGACACCCCAGTTCCCCCACTATGGTGCTCCCACTGAAACACTCCAAATCATGCACTGCTCCCTTCTCGCACTCCCCCTCCCCTTTCCCCTGCAGCAGGCTGGAGAGGAGAACTGCAGGCTAAAAAGTGAAAGCTCACAGGTTGAGTTATGAACAATTGACTAAAACCAGCAATGAAAGAAAGCAAGAGCCCTGAGCTGCCAAACCTTATGGATGACAAAGGAGAGCAAGGCTTGTGATGACAGCCAGGTGGAAACGGACTACAGTGGGGAGATGGAAAATCGTAAGAGTTTTATTCTTGCCAAGGGATTTCAGTAACAGTGAGAAGGCAGAAAGGCGGCTGGGCTGAGCAGGGCTCTCGTGTGCGAGATGAGGCAGAAGAGGAAGGTGCGTGGCCAGGGGCAGCGAGGTCGGGGGATGCGGCAGGGACACGGAGACGCCGCTGGCCTTGAGTGTGTGGGTGGGGCGTGGCGTGGCTGGAGCGGGGGTGCTCCGTGAGGGAGCGCGGCCGGGCAGGCAGTGCCGCCTGGCAAGGCAGCGGGACGCGGGTCCTCCCCCCCGGTAGGCGGCGCTAGGGAGCGGAAGAGGCGCGGTCAGGTGGCGGCAGGGCCCGGGCAGGGTCGGGGGGGATCGGGGTGGTTGTGGGGCAGTCTGGGGGGGTTGGAGGGGTGGAGAGGGGATGTGAGGGGGAGGTCGGGTTAGGGGAGAAGGGAGAAGGGGGGGTGCGGGGTGCTTTGGGGTGGGAAGAGCAGGATTAGTGCGAATTCGGTGGACGGGAGGGGCCGGGGCGAGGGAGGGGAGGGGGCATTGAGGGGATTTGGGGGTATTGGGAGGAATTTGGGGTGTGAGTGGGGGATTTCTGTAGTGAGAAGGTCCCCTTCTGGGGTGCAGAGTAGGAATGTGGGGGCTTGGGAGCAGGATTTGAGGTGCAAAAGGGGCTCTTTGAGGGCAAAAAGTGGGAGAAAGGAGAAAATATGGACTGGGGGGGAACTGGGGAGTGGGGTAGAAAGGGGAGTATGTGAGGTTTTTGGGGAGGGTTGGGTTTTGGGGGGAGCCCAACCTCCCCTGTGTCCCTCCCACGCCCATGGAGGAGGAGGAGGAGGAAGAGAAGGAGGAGAAGAAGACCCCCTGTGGGTGGCAGAATTGGGGATGATTTGAGGTGAAAAGGGGGGCTTTGAGGTGCGTTTATGGTTTGGGGGTCCCCAACATTGCCCTGTGCTCCCCCCTAGACCATTGCCATCACCTTGAGGAGGAAGAGGAGAAGCCCCTCCACACCGTGCGGGGCCTGTGAGGGGACATTGGGGGTGTCAGGGACCCCCTCTGAGATTGGGAGGTTGTGGGGAGACTGGGAGTCCCCGGGGGAAATTGGTGTGGAATTGGGGGGCTCACCGAGGGGGTTTTTGAGTGAGGATTGGGGGATCCCACCCTTTTCTACGGTGTATTGTGATGTGTGCGGGGAAGGAAAACAAAGAAAAGTTGTAATAAGAGAACAAAGAGGTTTCGTTAGAAAGAAAGGACTATTCAGTCAAGGCAGGAGAGATGTAAAATGGAACAAGTAGCAGAAGCACAGGAGTTTTGCAGAAGAAATTGTTGTACAAGCATGTGTCTCAGGGACGAAAGGCTGATGTTGCTATTAGGGACTTGATCACGTATATTACTGGTTAGCAGACGTATGACCAGTGTGATAAACAGCTATTATAGCATTGGCTTTCGCAGGTAGTAAAATTTAAGAAATATTATCTATCAGAATATGTTAGGAAATATTATGTGCAACTATGTTAAGAATGACTGTGCTACGCAGATATTAACTAGTTAATGTTCTAACCGGGGTCAAAGTTACCAGATGCTTATATAGGTTGAGTTATAAGATACAAATATAACCTGAATCATAACCTTCTGTCCAATGTAATAGCTGGTATATGGTGAACTAATCGCTTAATGCTTAAATAAGCGGAAACTCAGCAGGTGAATAATCTCAAAAATAGGCAAGTATAGCTATTTTGGGAAGCAGCAGGATGTACTAATGAGAAATTGGAAAATGTGAAGTCAATTAGCCACAAAATGGAGAAGTTAAAACAGTTAGATCCAGAAAGAGCAAGGAACACCATAACTGCACATGCTCCAAAGACGAAGTTGAAAAGTTCAGATGCGAGGAAGACCTTGAGCCTTCATCGAAGAAGAGCCCCGAAGACCCTCACGATCATGTTACACATTGTCTAAAAAGGCAGATCGGGGGAGGAACTATGTTAATCTTTTCTAAGGAAACGTAAATTAGTTCTTAGAAAAATGATGCATATGCATTGTGATTTATTAATATGTATAGTGTTAAAGCATATAAACGGAAAGTTTGTGTAACTTTGCGTGCCTCTGGCCACGGCCAAGCACTCAGCACTGTCGGTTTTGCTTTAAGTGACCTTTATCTCCTATTGTCCCTTATTAAATTTCTAAAACCCCCAAAAAAGAGGAGTGGGCTTTGTTTCTCACAACAGTTACACTATTGGATATCCAGGCTCACGCTATTCTAACCTGGGAGTGAAAATACTATAAAAGCTATGTACACTTTCAATAAATGTTGCTGGTGGTACCAGGGCTGGGGACTGTGCATCGTTCATACGTTGCAAATGGCTCCCTGAACAGAGACTTACAGTGTCCTAAAATGATCCTAGACCTGCAACGTTTCCGGGCTGCACCAACGGTGGGCTTCAAGGATGGTTGAAAGCAGTCCTACAATATGCCAGGTTGTGGTAGCAAGAGCTTTACAACCGGTGCGGCAACAGTTTTCAACAGTTCCATTGTACCATTATATGGCTGATACACTGCTAGTAGCAGATGACTCTTGTATTGCAAAACTGTTTTGCCTTTTTGCGTCTTTCTTTTGACAAATTTGGTCTTTGTATTGCAGCAGTTCAAACTGTCCCACCCTGGAAATACCTAGGATTTCTATTATTGGAACAGAAAATTGTTCCTTAGCCCATTGTGGTGAGGACCTCTATTGAAATGCTAAATGATTTGCAAAAGTTATTAGGAACTGTTCATTGGCTCAGACCTACCCTTGGTTCCTCCACTGAGGAATTGTCACCCTTATTTAATTTACTTAAGGGAGACACAGGTTTAACATGTCCTCACAAACTCAATCCAGAAGCCCGTGAAGCACTGCAACTTGTGACAGATAAAATGCAGACATCCTTTGCATCCAGACGACAAGCAGAGTTACCACTGAGGCTTTTCCTTATCGTGGCAGAATTCCAACCAGATGCACTAATAGCACAGCGGTGTGTTGATAAACAACAATAGTGGGTGCTAGAGTGGGTATTTTTACCTCACACATTTTCAAAGCCAGTGACCACTTTACTTGACATGATTGTTAGACTTGTTTCCACAGGACGAAAACGATGCCAGAGCCTAAGTGGGGAAGATCCTTCTCACATCCACATTCCTTTGCCTGCAGACGCTTTTCAGGATATGTTCTGGGAATCGTTATCTTGAGAGACTGCCCTGAGAGACTTTTTGGGAAACATTGTTAATTCTTTGCTGAAAAGTACACTTTTGCAATCTTTCAAAGATCTTTCTTTGCAGCTGTGTTTTCTAACATGGTCACAACCCCTGCGTGGAGCAAAGAGAGTCTTCATCGATGGCTCTGGGAAAACTGAGAAAGCAGTTGTTGCCTGGAAAAATTCCACAGGGGATTGGGAAAACTCTGTGCTTTTTCAGCCAGGGCCAACACAGCTGGTAGAATTAGCAGCCGCCGTAGAGGCTTTGTGATTGTTTCAAATGAACCTTTCAACCTAATATCAGGTTGCTTATACGTAGTTGGCATTCTAAGCCATATTGAACATTCCTTTTTAAAGCAAGTGCACAACAAGAATTAGTTGATTCTGTTGTGTACTCAGTAAGATTATGTTCAAGGCCGATCGTGTTGTTTTTATGTGTCTGGTTTGAAAGACAGGTGTGTGCTAAGAAAGGCAGCAGCTTCCCTCGGAATGGAAAATGTAAGCCCCTTGGCTGTGAATTATTATAATTTTGAAATGAAGGGGCTTTCAAGCAATTATATGAGAAAGAGGAACAACAGTTCTTTAGTAGTATACATAACAAGGCAATAATACAGAAATACTGGCTTAACCTGACAGAGTCAGGATACGAGCCGACAGCCTGCCGGGCAGGGTGGTGGTAGCAGTCCGATGAAGCAGTGGCTGCAGTCCTCCTGAAGTGGTTCTGTTGAAGTGGTGATCCTGTAGAAAGGTCTGGTCCTCCTCTGAAGGTCCAGTGGTGGTTATGCAGCTCTTGTCCTCTGGGAATCCAGCAGGGCAGGGCTGCTTGTGCTGTTCCAAAGGCCAGATTATATGCAGGTGGGAATGCTTGGTTGCTCCCCCTGGGCAGAGCATCTCCCAATGGGCTGATGTAATTCTATGAGTCATGTGGTGGGTGCTTGACATGCCATTAAACAGAGATAGACCCCGGAGAGAGTTATCAGGGAGGAGTCATGGTAGGAGACAAAAAGCACTGCCCCACCTGCTTTAAGAGCTTGTGACGATGATAATGGAATCCATACTTTTGGTTCCATCTTACATTGTAACCGAGGACATTATGTTATGCATCTTAGGTCTCCCTCATCTTTGCCTGCGCCTCTGGTGGAAGGCAATGCAGTCGCGGATGCTCTAACCATGATGGCAGCAGTTCCAAATCAAATTGCCCAGACAAAGGTGTCCCACGAATTCTATCACCAGAATGCAAAAGCTTTGAGGAAACAATTTGATCTTACGTTTTCTCAAGGCAGACAAATTGTTCATTCTTGCCCTGGTTGTGCGCACTTAACACCTTCACCTACCACGGTAGGTACAAATGCGAGAGGGTTAGGTGTCAAGGAAGTCTGGCAGCTGGATGTTACACACATTTCTTCTTTTGGCACCTTAAAATACGTGCATGTCTCAGCTGACACTTATTCCAAATCTTTTGTTGCCTCCGCTCATAAAGGGGAAAAGGCAAGAGATGTCATTAAGCACATGTTGCGAGCTATTGCCACCTTAGGAGTCCCAAAGGTAGTAAAAACTGATAATGGTCCAGCGCATGTCTCCCAACCAGTGAAAACCTTTTTTCACTCTTGGGGTATACGTCACGTTTCTGGCATGCCTCATTCCTCGACAGGTCAGGCTGTTGTGGAACGCACTCATGCCCTTTTAACAAAAATGCTTCTTAAACAAAAAAAAGGGGGGATCCCCTTGGTATAACAGCTCAGGAACAATTGGGACAAAGCAACAATTGTTTTAAATTTTTGAAATATTTCCAGCAAGTGAAAGAAGGTGTTCCCATGATACCTTAAGAGATTCTCAACCGCCTGTCCATTATGAAGGTCTGCAGAGCGGACAATGGTTAGGCCCCGTGCCTTTGCTAACGTGGGGACGTGGTTGTGGCTGTGTTTCTCTATCCACAGGACCCTATTGGTTACCTGCGAAGAACATCAAACCCGCTGCAGCAGGAATGAAGACTTGAAGGCAGCTCAATTTTACTTTGCTAATCAGTTACAATGGGTTCTGGCACAACATGGGTAGCCTTTTTTGCCATCCTCAGCAGATTCTCGAGGATTGTGAATGAAGCACGGGTCCCACAACCCAAGAGCAATGTTTGGCTGCCATTAGCCAAAGCAATTTAGCGAGCTACCCTTTGTATTTCCATGACCAGTGCTAGTGATCCATTTCAGACATGTCTGGTTGGCATTCCTTTGACAAAGGATGAATGGAACAAGTTATACAATCAGACAAGGACACGTGATTGTACAACTCCAGGCAAGCAGAGATCGTCGTGGGCGTGTTTGGGATCCCGGCAGTCTGATGCTGGCCAGTCTGTGGGATGGCATTTGGGCAATGCTAATGGAGGCATGAGAAAAATAAATAACTTTTCTGCTCTCTCACTGTGGCCGCAAGAGCTGGATGTGCTCGGGTCTATAAAAGCTCCTGTGTGTTTCTACCCTAATTATGCTAACGATCCAAACACAGACAACACAGGAGTTGATAGAAGAGGCACTGGCATTTACCGTGATGCCTCTGCCTGGTGCAATGTCACTACTCCCTCCCAAGTCGCAACAGGGACCAATGCAATCAGCCTGCCCGATAACATAGTTTTGATATGTGGCAACAGAGCATGGGAAGGCATTCCAGGAAAAGCAGTGCGAGGTCCATTACTTTTGGTCATTTAACCATGTTTCATCCCAATCTCGAAGCACTAACTAATTGGACACTGCGACATAGGCAAAATAAGCGTGATGTTAAATCACTTGGCCCTGACCGTAACTCTGAGGTTAAATTCTGGAATCCTACAGAAAGAATTTTTAGTTCCTTAGTTGCCTCTGTTGGTACAGCACAGGCCTTGATCACAATTAATAAACCAGGCTGTTGGCTTGCGAGGGAAAGGAACGCTACCAGTAATGCTTTAACAGCATTGTTAACAGATGTCGACTGTGTACGTCATGCAACATTGCCAAGTAGAGCAGCAATAGAGTTTTTGTTGCTAGCCCAAGGATACAGATGTGAAGACTTTGATGGAATGTGCTGTATGAACCTGAGTGACCATTCGGAATCCATTCCCAAAAGCATGCAGGAATGGAAGGAGCTGTGTGGAGAACTGCAGCAAAAGCAGGGATGGGATCCTTTTGGCCTGTTCTCCTGGCTGGGAAGGTTCCGTTTTGGACCTTGGGTTAAACATGTCGTTGGTTTCGCTAACGTAGGGCTTAGAGCTATATACTAATACAATATATAATATATACTATATATACTAATACTCTATATACTATATACATATTTGGCATGTATATTTTCTTGTATTGATGCCTGAAACCTAGGCAAGCAAACAGTGCTCCATAGGATAAGGCCTAGAGAGCAGGTATTGGTTTATGTGATGCCGGGAGTGAGGGGGATAGCTCCACCACAAACTCACTCATCCATTCTTCACACAGTACTAGTTTTTACACTTTTGTACTTAATGCACACATTCTACTTTCCTAACCTTCATAGTGCAACATATTTTCTAATCACATGATGATGATGTCAGCCCTTGTAGCACATGGGCGGTTTCTGCACGAGGCGGTCGTCAGCCTCCTGGTGGTCGTTTTGGACGAAGGCTCATAAGCCTTCCTTGGTCTTGAGTTTTCACTCCTGCTTTCTGCGCATGCTCTGTAAGATTGTGTTCTCAAATAGTGAAAATATAATAAAAGCTATGTGGACTTTGAATAAATGTTTCCAGTTATAGCACGACTGGGGAGCGTGCATCATTCCTACGTTTCAGTCGTGGGTGTTGGCGAGAGCTTTTTATCATTCCTGAAGCTCCGCGAGTGTTTTTTAAGCAAGAGGGGAAAAAGGTGAGAGTTCGAGGGGGTTTGGGGATATTTTGGAGGTGGTGGGGGCAGGTCCATGGGGGGATTTGTGGCAGGGGATGTGAGGGGGTGGGAATGTGGGGGAGTCGCACGATTTGAGGGGGTTCAGGTTTTGGGTATAGGTGGGAATGGGAGGGGTCAGGTTTGAGGGGGCCACACGGCTTGGGGGGGCTCAGAATGGGGGGTGATGCAATTTGGAGGGTCATGGGAATGGGGGTGAGATGTTGGGGATTTGGGCTCTGGGAGGTTTGTTTGACTGATGTGGGCCCCAAATGGGAGGAGGGGTCAGTGGAGTTGGGTGAGCTCAGAGTGGGGGACTCAGAGTGGCGGGGGCTCAGACTGGGGGGGTGCCATGACTTGGGGGTGTCGTAGGAGTGGGGGAGTCACACAGCCCTGGGGGAGCAGATTAGACACTCACATGATGGGGGTCTCATTTTGTGGGGAATCGCATGACTTGGGGTGGTCAGATTTTGGGGGTCACAATTTGTAGGGGCTCAGATTTCAGGGTCACAGCTTGGGGGGATCATGGGAATGGGGTTCAGATTTTGGGGGTTTCCATGAGTTTGGGGTTTCTGTCTTGGGGTCAAATTTCTGGTGGTTCACACGACCGGAGGGCCTTACAATTTGAGGGAGATCATACTTGGGAGGTCTCGCCCTGGGGAGTCACATAACTTGGGAGGCTCTGAGACTCCCAAAACCCCCCCTGGCACTTCCCAAACTCTTCTCTGGGATCCCCCAAGCCCTCCTCTGGGACTCCTCTAGCCTTCGCTGGCAGCCCTAAACCCACCCCAGACCCCCAATCTCCCCCAAACTCCCACCACCCTCCCATTCTGAACACTGCCTGAACTTCCCCCCCTGGAACCACCCCCCCAAGTCCACCCAGACTCTCCCTGGGAACCTCAATCCCCCTCCGGTGTCCCCCAAACACCTCCTTGAACCCCCAATTCTCCCCCTCCTCCGCCCCCCAAATTCCCTTGGGGCCACTCAACCACCTTCTGGAACACCTCAAGAAGCCCCGGGACCTCCAAATCCAATGGGGACTCTCAACATTCCTTCAGGATCCCCCAACCCCCTCACCTCGAACCACTGCAGACCCTCCCACTTGAGACCCCCAAACTGCCCCAGGGACCTCCAAATCCAAAGAGGACTCTCAACCTTCCTCCAGGATCCCCCAACCTCCTCACCTGGAACTACTGCAGAACCTCTCCCTTGAGAGCCCCAAACCACCCCAGGGACCCCCAATCCCAAGCTCATCCGTGATGGAGCTGCATGGCGTGGGGCCCTTGTCCCAGGGACCTGAGCCCACCTGTCCCTGTGTGCTGAGACCAGCCGAGAACTGCGTGGGGAGAGCAGCTCGGGTTCCGAGCACACCCAATTGTGTGATTGGAGATTTCCAGCGGAGTGGGAAAGGCAGCACAGGAGCTGATAACTGGGACAGGAAGAAACTCTGAGGGGAGTGGGCAAAGAGGGAAGCAGCCAAAGCAATGGTGCAAGGACTTGCTGTGGCCATGGCAGTGTTAAGGAACCGATCCAGTGTGAGCTTGTTGAGTCTCTCTGGGAGAACCTCCAAGGGCACAGATTTTAGCTGCTGGGACTGGAGCCCCCTCAGAGCGGCGGCAGCTGCAGTGACCCAACGCGTCCCTGCTCCCACAGTCACACCAGGTTTCCTCACTGCTTCAAGCCCAGGTTTGCCATGGCCGAGTCTCAGATGTCTTGTTCCACAAAGCCATTTATTCATGGTGCAGTAACACAGAAACAGCTCGAGCTGCTGAATCCAAGCAGGACCCCCAAAAAAGCACCCCTGGGCTCCTGTCATTTGTCCCACCATTTTCCCATTTTTATTCATGTTTCCCACCCTTTTCCCCTCAAGTTTCCCACCACTTTTCCTCTCACGCTTCCCGCCCTTTCGTCCCCTCACGTTTCCCATCATTTTTGGCCTCATGTTTCCTGCCTTTTTCCCCCTTATGTTTCACACCCATGTTTCCTCCCATTTCCCATCTTTTTCTCCTCGCGTTTCCCTCTCACATTTCCCCCACACATTTCCTGCTCTTTTCTCCCCTGACATTTTCCACCTTTTTTCCCGCCCTCACGTTTCCCACCATTTTTCCCCCTCACACTTCCTGCCCTTCTGTTCCCTCACATTTGCCATCATTTTTTCCCTCATGTTTCTCACCTTTTCTCCCCTAGGTTTCGCACTCTTTCTTCCTCTCATTTCCCATCCTTTTTACTCAAGATTCCTGTCCTTTTTTGCATTCCATTTCCCACCCTTTTCTCCCCTCACATTTCCCGCCCTTTTCTCCCCTCATGTTTCCCCACCATTTTGTCCCCTCCTGTTTCCCGCCCTTTTCTCCCCGCACATTTCCCGACCATATCTCCTCTCATGTTTCCTGCCCCTTTCTCCCCTCATGATTCCCCACCATTTAGTCCCCTTATATTTCCCAACATTTTGTGCCCGCACATTTCCCACCCTTTGCTCCGCACATTTCCCACCCACAATTCTCACTTTTCCTCCCCAGTCTGCTAGCTTTAACATAATTGCTTCCATATTGCTTCAAAAATGCTGCAATATACTCATAGATAGAGCTGTGTGCTGCAGTCATTATTATTTCTGTAATCGATTTCAAGACATTGTTTCTTTTATTTGAAAAGCTCATCTAGATATATAGCAAATATATATAATATATATTCACAGTATATAGAATTTATATACATGACATAATAGATATAATTTATATATTTTATTTACTCATACGTTTCATATATTAGATATATTTATCAAATATATAATATATATATAAAGTTACCTTATATAAATTATATCTAGAAGGTAATTAACTTTCTAGAACTATATACAGTTTGGACAGGTCTGTGGCTGGGCTTGGATCCAGGCACACCGAGTCCTCTCGCAGGATTTTAGGCAGGCGGGTCTGAGCGCCCAGGATCCTTCTCTCTGGCCCGCAGTAGTTCAAGTTCTGTGACAGAAGCAGAGCCCACGTGAGCCCCGTGTCTGCACAGAAGGGGCCATCGCAAGGCCCGGGCAGACGAGCAGATGCATCGGGGGGATGTGGCCGTGCGCAGGGATGCAGCCCACCACAGCTTCTCTTACCTTTCTGCTGACAGATGAACTTGAAGTGGGCACAGAGAGCATCCAGAGCCATCAAGTGGTCTCTTCTCTCTTGAGTGACTTGAATGGATGTGCCAGCAGCTTCCCCAGGCCTGGGATCTGGATCTCTCCACAGGCAGCACCTCTGTCCTCATTTTGACCAGGCTGGAGGAGGCAGGCAGAAGAGCAGAAGGGCTGAGGGCCGGCAGCTGAGCCATTTGGCAGGAGCCAGGAGGGGACTGGCCATGACCCTGGGCTTATTCTAGACCACCTCACGCCATGCTCAGGGGCTGGGGGGAATGGGTCCCTCCTGGTCAGGGCAATGGCAGAGTCAGCAGTCATGGAAACGCCGGCTTGCGCTTTGAGAAGGACCTTAGAAAGCCGGGGCATCCTTTCCACACCTGATCATTCAGCAGGTGTTTGAGTTTGTGTCCCTGCCAAGCCTTACATCAAGGTCCCTCTCTGCTCAGCGGCACCAGCAGCACAGCGCACGCAGGGAGAATCCTGATCTTCGCTGCTTCCTTGGAGACGTCAGGACCTGACTGGTCTGAGCGGCCAGGGAATGGATGGCAGGATCCCTGTCTCCTGCTTTCAGTATGTCAAGTTCTATGACAGAAAGAGAGCCCAGATGAGCCCCTGTGTGTGCAGAGACACCTCAGCTCCCCCAAGCCCGGGCTCCCCACTCACCCCAGAGCACCTCAGCCACGGTGTCTTCACTCTGCTCTGTCAGGTGCCGCGCAGCCAGCCCTGGGCACAGAGCTCCGTCAGCCCCTACTCCCCAGCGTGCTCCCAGCAGCATGGCCCCCGGCCCTGCCTGACCCCCTCAGCAGCCCGGGGGTGGCACTGGCAAGGTGGCCACCAAAGCCACCTGTGTTGGCAGGGGGGCACAGGGAGGCTGAGGCCCTGCCCGTGTCAGCC
Source organism: Corvus hawaiiensis (assembly GCF_020740725.1). Classification (NCBI taxonomy): domain Eukaryota; kingdom Metazoa; phylum Chordata; class Aves; order Passeriformes; family Corvidae; genus Corvus; species Corvus hawaiiensis. The sequence continues at coordinate 158,054 of NC_063245.1, forward strand.
CCAGGGCTGGGGGGACGGGGCCAGGCTGCCCAAAGAGGGACCCTGGGGGCTGGGACTCACCAATGAACCTGAGGGCCGCCTCTCGCATGGGGGCCTGAGGGCTCCGCAGGTAGGGCTGGCTGTCCCACACAAACTGTTCGGCCCCTGCTGCTGTCCTTGGCCAACTGCAGGGAGCACAAGGCTGTGGGCATTACTCAGAGGGCCCCAGCTGGTCAGATCAGCCTCTCCTGCCAGCACCCCCATGGCTCAGAGCCCTCCCTCATGCTGGGGGAAGGAAGGGAACATGGGCCTAGAGGAGACTCCTGTTCCCGAGACAGGAGCAAGGCTGCAGCTCCAGGCTGGGCGCTCTGGGCTGCAACAGCCCTGGGGAATCCCAGCTGCAGAGCTCACAGCCCCGGCACGGTGTTGTGGGCAGCCCTCGTCCAGCCTGGCTCTCGTCCTCACCAAGCACTCGCCCATCCTCCACGTCTGCTCCGCCTGCGCCAGCTGCTTGAGCTCTTTCCACTTGAGGAGCTTTGCTATAGCCAGAATGGCTTCTGCAGACGCCTGTGGGACAAAAGCTGGGAGGTGGCAGCAGGGCCTGCCTGTGGAAGGAGCCCTGGGCTTTGTTCCTGGGGTGACCGCGCCCTTAGGAAGTTGGGACATGCCCTCGCCAAAGTGTCCAGGGCTCTCTTGGGGACGGGCCTGGGCAGCAGGGATTGAGGTGCAAAGCCCTGCAGGGACACCTGTGGGGACAGCTGAGAAGCCTTTGGGGACACACGTGTCCAGGCCTCGGTGGTGCTGGGCTGCTGCCGAGCCCTGCTGGAGCAGGCAGGGCAGAGATGGAAATGGCCGTGCCAGCTTGTCCGGCCCTGCTGGCGCTGGTTCCCAGGGGCTGTGCTGGGGGAACGCTGCCCGCTGCCAGCAGCCCTTGCCCTGATGCTCGGGACCCCCCCAGGGGGTGTCAGCCACGCCTCTCTTGGTCAGTGCTCAGCCTGGACATGGGTACCTTGGCCACGCTGGGGGCCTGGTCACTCATGTGAAGCAGGAGCCGGACCAGGACTTTCCAGGCGTTTTCCTTCATGCCCTTCTTGTCCTTCCACGCCGTTTTGCCCAGCAGGTCTCTGAAGAGGCGGATGGAGTGCTCCCGCACAAAGTCTTCCTCCTGGTAGGAAGGAGGAAAGGTGAGCTTCGCACACAGCGGCTCCCTGCCCGCGGCCAGGAGGGGCTGAGCTGAGGTGCCTGAGGTGAGGGGCGATGCTGCGGGCTCACAGCCCAGAGCGGGCAGGATCAGCGCTGGGCTGCAAGGCCCAGAATCCATGCCAGGGGAGCCCAGAGAGCGGGGCCTGCTCCCAGTGCTACTTGCAGGGCTGGGCTGCAGGGCAGCTGTCATTGCCCAGGGCCCTGCTGCGGGGCTCAGGCTCCCACATCAGCCTTACCATGTCAAAGAGGTGCCAGAGCTTCGGCACCACTTTCACAGCCATGGTGCTGGCCTCTACCTCCTTCAGGTGCCCCAGCACATTTTGGACAATGTCCATGACCATCACTGAAACATCCCCAGACCGATGCCACAGGAATTTCAGCAACTCAGGCAGGAGGCCCTTCATTTTTCTTGCCTGTATGAAATACAGTTTCCATTCCACGAGAACTTCTGTGCCTGGTCAGCTCTCCAGGCAGCCTCCAGGCCATCCCATGGCAGGCAGGGCGTTTGGAGCAGTCACCCCAGCACCTGACTCGCAGCCCAGGCCAAGCCACCACCTTCCCCGAGGCCTCGGAGTCCAGGTGCCACATGTCTGCCCCTGAGAGCAGCCTGCTCACCGTCTTGGCTCTCTCCGACAGTGTCACAAGGGCCCTGAGCACCAGAGAGACCATTTCTATTATTGGACACCTCAGAAGATTCAGGTCTTTGTACAGTAGACCCAGTTCCTGTTCTTGTACATCATCAGAGGCCAGCATCTGGAAGGAAGCGGCAGAGAGCCCGGGCAGATCTGGCAGGGCTGTCCTGGCACAGCTCCCACTTCCCACCGGCAGCGGAGGGCAAGGGCACATGGGCTTTTCCTGATGACTCACAGCCAAGAAAGAGAGGCAGGACTTCTCCTGCTGTGTGAAGATGTCCTTATGCCGGCCCTGCAGTTGGATGTGCAACTCCCTCAAAACCTTCTCCAGAGTCTGACGCACAGAGAACATGGCCTTCCACAGATGATAGACTTCATCACTGCAAGGCAGAGCGCTGTCAGCAGGGCTGCCTCGGCCACTGCAGTGTGGCCTGCGCCAGCCCTGCAGGACTTGGGGTGCGCAGGGGCCCAGCCTGGGCAGGTGGACATGGCTGATGGGGTGTTCCCGGTGGGACTGGGAGCAGCGTGCTGGCTCTGGGCTGGCCCAGCCAGCTTTGGCTGCTGTGGGCCTGGGCTGAGCATGGTGGGATGGAGGGCCCCGCTTGCTTTGGGGGGTGCTGCAGTGTTCTTGTGTCTGGCAGCCAGAGAGTCTCGGGGTCCCTCTCCCCATAGGGAACAAGCCCTCTGGGTGGTCAGGGCCAGTACCAGGATATTGGTGCGACCTCCACAGCTGTTGTGACGACTCGCCGAGGCCACTTACTGGCCATCAGGACAAGCAGCATGGGAAAGCTGTGAGCAGTTGCTGCATTTGTTTCATCACAGTACTCAAAGATGTGTCTCACAACTTTTGGCACCTGGAGGGAAGACAGGTGAGGGTGGTGCTGTCACTGCAGTGCAGCCTTGTCCTGGCCTGTCCTTCCCATCCCTCAGTCAGGACTTAAAGAATGCAGATAACTTGTTTCAAAGCACTGCCAAAGATGGAAGTTCGCAGAGGATGAGCCACCCCAGCAGGCGCAGATGGCAAACAGGAAGGCGTTAATTCCAGCCCTGAATGGAGGTTTGGAATTAGCACACTGGACAAAATGGCACTTTGCAGACTGTGGGAAAAGCACAGACAGCAACAACAGCAAGACGCCACGTCTGGTGAGACACAGCTGGGTAAACTGTCTGGATAAAAATTCCCACTGTGGCAAAAGGAAGCAACTGCTTACACACAGGCCAACCCAAGTTGTGCCAACAGCACAGACGCCTTGAGGATACCTGCACCTCGGACAGATAAAAGAGGTACCTCGAGGACACTTGGGGATCCCCAATGAAGAAGATCAAAAGAAGGGCCAGGGGGACGCTGCAGGGACCCATGTGCAGGTGACGATCTTTCTATGTAATGCATGTGTGTGTGTGTGTCTCTCCCTCTTTCTCATTCCCCCTCTCTCTCTATCTCCCATTTACTCTTAAATGAAATCCGTACTGTTGGCGTTGGCATGTGGTCTTGTTTGCACCTTAATTTTGGCCGAGGAATTTTTAAATGACCAGATCCTACCATTATTTGGGTGTCAGAAGTGGGATCCTAACACCCTCTCTGCTGCCTCAAGGTGGTTTTGGGCACCCCCCAATCCTGGCTTTGGGAGGGAGGGAGGCAGGAACCTGACAGGGCTCAAGGGCAGAGCAATCCAGCCACAGGCCACTTACATCCATCAGCCACAGCTCAGGGAATTCCATGGCCACCTCCAGAAACTCCATTGGCACTTTCTTGTCCAGGAGGCTGGAGCATCCCAGTATCTCAATGGCTGCAAGGACGATGCCCGTCCTCTCAGCTGGCCTGAGGTATCTGCCAAAGGCCTGTGGCAGGAAGGAAGGGAGTGGAGGCCAGTGCCAGCCAGTGCCCAAAGGGTTCTGTTCGGCTGGGCAGCGCGAGCAGCCCTGGCCAGAGGTGCCGGGCAGTGCTGGCGGCAGTGGCCGCAGGAAAGCTGGCAGCAGTGCCCACAGTCCCTATGCAGGGGAGGATGAGGAGGGCCCCATGACAGGGAGGATGGCTGGGCTCTCGGGCATGGGGCACGGGCCCTACAGAGAGCCAGGGCTCGCTGGTGGCCAGCAGGGCTGGAGCTGCTGCTGCTGCTGCTGCTGGGACACCGCAGTGTTCCCTGCTCGGGGACAGCGGGAAGCCTCTCGCCAGGGACAGCCCCGCTGATTCTGCGCCCCTTTGTGCACACCAATCCCCTGCTGATGCCACGGATGAGAGGCCCAGCAAGGGGGAGGGCTGGTCACCTGAACTCTCCAGGTGCTGGGCGTATCCAGCAGGGAGGTGATCTCAGATTGCCAGTATGCTGGGAGCTGGGCACGAACCGCTGGCGGTGTGGCACCTAAAGAGAGGGAAAACACCAATGTGTGGCTGAGACACAGCCGCTGTGCCAGCAGCCGACCCAACCCTGGCAAGCGTCGGGATGCAGGAATGGCTTGGGAGCAGTCGGTCACGGGAGGAGGTGGTGGGCGCTGGTGGAAAGGGGGAGCTGCCTCCAGTGTCCGTACCCAGTGAAGATGGCCTGGGAAGCTCCGAGCCCCTGGAGCTCCGCATGCAGCTCCCAGTTACACCGTGGCTGCAGTACTGCTCAGGGGGAAGGGCTTGCGGGGCTGGAGGGTGGCAGGGCAGGACACGAGCTCTCCAGGGGACATGGGGAAGGGGCGGATTGGGGCTGAGTCCTGTGTGGAGGAGCAGCTCGGCTACACGGGAGCATCAAGAGCCTGGCAGAGAGCGAGGGGCAGGAGCAGAGGTGACAGCAGCTCTGGGGACATGGTGCCACCTGCACCAAGCACAACAAGGAGCCTTCGCAAGACCCAGGAAGACAAGCAGCTGTATCTGGGCATGTGGCGGTGCACGGGGGATGCCGCCCACCACAGCTTCTCTTACATTTCTGCTCAGAGAGGAATGTGAAGAGGAAGCAGAGAATGTCCAGTGCCATCAAGCTGGTTTCTTCTTTCCTGAATAACTTGAAAAACAGATGGCCCAGCAGCTTCCCGAGGACTGGGATCCGGACCTGTCTGCTGGCAGCACCGCTGTCCTCAGTTTGGCCAGCCTGGGGGAGGCAGGCAGAAGAGCAGAAGGTCTGAGGGTGGGCAGCTGAGGCTTTGTAGGCACCTTGGAGTTGTGGCTGTGCCAGGGCACAGGGATGGGGAGATGGCCTGGCTGGAGGGTGGCCGGTCCTTACCTGCACAGTGGAAGAGTCGGCCAGCAAATGGCTCAGCAGCCTGATCCTGCCCATGACCCTCTCCTGCACAGCCACGGTGTCATAAAGGCAGTATTCCAGCAGAACCTGGGAAGAGAGAAGCTGCAGGTGAGCCCCATGAGCAGACGCCCACTCCAGCAGCAGCAGTGGCAGGGCCGCACTCATGAGACACACTTGCACCGTCCCTCCAGACTTCCTGTGCCCTCAGGCAGAGCTTTCAGGGGGCATCCTGGGGGCCCCGGGGGGCCCTGGCAGGCCTGGCCCAAAGGCCCCAGGCAAAGCTGGTGGGCAGCAAGGAAGGCAGGGGCTGCCCTCTGCTCCTTGTGCTCCAGCAGCGCCTGGGGCCAGCCTCTGCTTCCCTGGGCCAGCTGGGCAGCCTCCCCGCAGTGCGCTCTTGCCTGCACAGCACTGGGGCAATGTCCTGGTTCTGGCCGGGACAGGGTTCATTTGGCAGGAGCCAGGACAAGACTGGACACAAGCCCGGGCTCCTTCCCCTCCTAAGTGAGGAACAGTCCTTTGAGCCCCACTCTGTGCACAGGCCAGACCTCCAAGATGTCCTGCAGCATCTTGCTGGTTTTGGAGGCAGGAGAGCTGAACACCATCACCTCCAGCATGGTGTCCATGGCATGCAGGGTCTGCAAGGACGACAGAGAGCAGTGGCTGTGATTCTGCTGTCCCTCCCACTCCCAGGAGACTGATCTGAAGTGCCAGTGTGACGGGAGGGACACAGGAGCAGGCCGTGTGCTGGGGGCAGAGCAGCCGGCATTGCCGGTGGTGGCTGGAGCCTGGCAAGGCATGAAGGGATGAGGGTAGGAAAAGGAAGCTGCGACCGTGGCCTGCCTTGGATCTTTGGTCCTTAGGCAGCACGGGGTGGTCGGGAGCAGCCTGGACAGACTGGAGGCTCCTCCAGTTCACCCAGCACTTACCCAAGCATACAGAGACACTTCCCGGCTCCACATTTCTCCACTTGGGGGAAGGAAAAAGAAGCTGTCGAAGCAGAGTCTTAAGAGTTTTCTTCTGTTCTTCAGCACCGTCCCCAGCGTGCTGCAAAGAGAGAGGGGCCCAGCTGGCCACTGGTGCTGGGAGCAGTGTCTCAAGGTCTCCTGCAGCACTGGGGCTGGGCTTCCAGGAGGGATGGGCAGGTGGGCACAGAGTGCTGGGCAGGGGTCTGCAGGTGTGATGGGCCAGTACCTCAGTCCGGCAATAGCGAGCATGGCCAGCCGCCGCACCTCCGTGCAAATCTCGTACTTGGGCTCCAATTGCAGCAGCACCTGCAGAGCACAGCTGGGCTGCAACCTGGCAGCTGCCAGCACCCAGAGCCACCAGAGCCTTGCCCTGACCAAGTGCATCCCTCACAGGCTGCTGAGGCTCCTTGCTCCCTTCCCCAGAGCACTGGGTGCTCCCTCACCTGGATCTTCTCTCCCAGCTTGTATTTGTGGCAGAAAACATCCAGGTCCTGGGGAGAGTCAGAGTCCTTGGCAGCTCTGCACAGAGTACAGATGCTGTCGAGGAACTTGAGCTTCAGATCCTCATCCTGGAGCTGGAGGACAGAGACAACGGGGCAGCGTGAAGCGAGGACACCCCTCCAGTAGGACCAGAGCCCTTAGGGTGCAGTGCCCTGTGGGAGCAGCTGCTCTGCAGAGCCAGCACCCCTGGCCGGGCACAGCCGCTGTCCAGCAGGCCGTGGGTACCTGGTGGGGGCTGCTGGCAAAGGCCTGGATGAAGTCCATGGCTTCCTGTCCATACACAGCATCTAATGGAGAGGGAGAGAAGAGAGAGCTGAAGAGGGTGTGGGGAGAGGAGAGAGCAGAGGAAAGAGATCTGCCCTTTGCCCATGCTGTGCCCACTCCCCTGGCACAGCCTTTCAGTGCAGCTCCCGACTGGAGGATGCCCATCAGAGGAGCTGCCCTGCTGGAGCACACCATGGCAGGGCAATGCCCAGTGCCCCGGGCTGAGGAGCGCTCTGGCAGACGAGAGGGACACGTCCAGCATCCCACAGCACCACTGCCTCTTGCCAGCCACTGACCCTCGCTGCCCACGCCCCAGAGCAGCAGCTGGGGCCCCCTCTGCTCTCCCCCTCCTCGGCACAGGCTGTGCCGGGGCTGGTGTCCTGCCCCGAGCAGCTCTGGCACTCCGGCATCACTCCCACCCCTGTGATCCCCATCTGCCCGTGTGCCGGGGAAACCTGATCCCAGCCCTGCCCAGTCCCACAGGGCCCCTCACTCACTGGGCTGCAATGGCTGCACCGTGGTCACCTCGGCGGGCTCTGCTGCAGAGCTGCTCTCCTGAGGAGCCACATTCTCTGCCCAGGCCACCCTGGGCCGTCTTGGGGGTCTCTTCTCCATTCTACTGAATAGAGAAATGAGATGAGTACAGGCAAGGGAGAAGGTTTGGTTTAATACCTTAGTCCCTGCTGCAGGGCAAGACGTGAGCTAAAACCAGCGGGCTTCTCGCCAGCTGTGTGCTCCCGTCCTGTCCCGTCGCTGTCCTGCCGGACACTGCAGGCTGGGCGCTGGTTCCACGTCAACAAACCCTTCCAGCTGTTGCTAGGGGCAGGTGGCGGCTCACAGGGGGCCCTTTGTGACACCCCAGTTCCCCCACTATGGTGCTCCCACTGAAACACTCCAAATCATGCATTGCTCCCTTCTCGCACTCCCCCTCCCCTTTCCCCTGCAGCAGGATGGAGAGGAGAACTGCAGGCTAAAAAGTGAAAGGTCACAGGTTGAGTTATGAACAATTGACTAAAACCAGCAATGAAAGAAAGCAAGAGCCCTGAGCTGCCAAACCTTATGGATGACAAAGGAGAGCAAGGCCTGTGATGACAGTGAGGTGGATGGGCCCGGAGACACCCAGCATGAGTGGATGCATCCAGAGGAAAAGCGAGACTTGTGGGCAGTAAATATGATGGGAGAAGAGGGCTGGACCAGGAGGAGAGAAAACAGTGGGAAATGTAAGGGAAAAAGGGCGTGAAACATGAGGGGAAAAGGGTCTGGAAATGTGAAGTAAAAAATGGGAAACATGAGGGGAAAAAAGGGTGGGAAATGGGAGAGGAAAACTTGGCAGGAAATGTGAGGGTAAAACTGGCGGGGAATATGAGGGGAGGAAAGAGCAGGAAACATGAGGGGAAATAATGGTAGGAAAGGTAGGGGAAAAAAAGGTTGGGAAAAGTGAGGGGAAAAGAGATAATGGTGGGACAAATGACATGAGCCCAGCTGTCCTATGTTTGGAGTCCTGATCGGATGTAGCAGCTCGCCCTGTGTTACTGCACCATGAATAAATGGCTTTGTGGAACAAGACATCTGAGACTCTGCCATGGCAAACCTGGGGTTGATGCAGTGAGGAAACCTGGTTTGACTGTGTGAGTGGGGGCTGTGGGGACTCAAGTTGGGATGCGTGGAGTGTGGAGGGATTCCTTGTGGAATACAGGATACCCCAGGAGAGCTTGGGCATCTCAGGGCTGTTGCAGAAGTATCCCTGACAGGGCCTCAGGCTGAAAACAGGCTCGCAAGGCACCTGCTAGCTGGCAGCCTTGAACAGCCTTGGGAAAAGGTATACACTGGTCAGCTCCCCCGCTGCTTAGAGGCTTTCTCATGGGAAAGGGGCGTGAACTTTGGAAAAAAGTATAACTTGGTGTAACTGAATAATAAAAGGGGAGCACAATGCTCAAATCGTATCGGTGTTCGTATCGTGACTCTGGCTGGATTCCCCTGCTCCCGGGACCCCCCCCCCCCCCGCTACAGTGGAGTCACTGGAGCCGCTGCCGTGAATATGCTCCAGTCCCAGCAGTCAAAATCTGTGGCCTTGGGAGTTCTCCCAGAGAGGCTCTGCAATGTCACACAGGATTGTTCCTTAACACTGCCATGGCCACAGCAAGTCCTTGTGATGCCTTAGGTTTTAACTTCTATGTTTTTCAAGTCCTGTACTGCCTAGTGTGTAACTCTGAAGTTTCTTGTAGCTTAATTTCTGCTCTCTCATGCTAGGTAGACATAACAAAGTCTCTCCAGGCCTTCTCTCAAAGAACTCCCAGACTGTCCTAGGCCGAAAATGTGTAAACCAACATCTTAAGAGGGGGGTGAGCTTGAGGAAATTACATAATTAACTGAAGTTTTAATTGGAGAATTAACGCTGATATTCAAATCGGCCAATCTTATAAAAGTGTTAAGAACTAGTGACTCATCGTCCAGCTTGGGGTCCATTTTGAGAGTAGCCGCTGGCTCCCCAGGGTGTACTTTTGAAGGCCTTTCAAATAAATGCCTACCTTTATTCACTTATTCTAGTCTAGTCTCTGTTTTTAGGTGGCCTCTCAAGGCATCACTTGCACCATTGCTTTGGGTGGTTCCCTCTTTGCCCACTCCCCTCAGAGTTTGTTCCTGCCCCAGTTATCAGCTCCTGTTGTGCCTTTGCCACCCCGCTGGAAATCTCCGTGTCCAATCGTGTGTTCCTGGAAGTCCAGCTGCTCTCCCCATGCAGTTCTCGGGTGGTGCCAGCACGCAGAGGCTTCGCTTGTGCGCTGTTGGCTCTGGCGGTCCACACCACTGACCCTGACCTGGAGAATCCAAAGCCGTGTCACATTCCTATCACCTTGCTTCCCACGGAAGGGAACGGCCTCTTGGCAAGAACTGATGGGAGGAAACGGACTACAGTGGGGCGATGGAAAATCCTAAGAGTTTTATTCTTGCCAAGGGATTTCAGTAACAGTGAGAAGGCAGAAAGGCGGCTGGGCTGAGCAGGGCTCTCGTGTGCGAGATGAGGCAGAAGAGGAAGGTGCGTGGCCAAGGGCAGCGAGGTTGGGGAATGCGGGAGGGACATGGAGATGCTGCTGGAGTTGACTGTGTGGGTGGGGCGTGGCGTGGCTGGAGTGGACGTGGTGTGAGAATGGGCGCGGCCTCTCTCTGTCGCCTGCCATGGCGGTGTGGCGCAGGTCCTCCCCCCGGTAGGCGGCGCTACCCATCCTGCCCGGCGCGCTGCTGCCCCCCAGGGGAGGGAGCGGAGGAGCCGCGGTAAAATGTCCGCAGGGAGCGGGCAGGGTCAGGGGATTGGGGTGGTTTTGGGGGGCATTGGGGGAGCCTGGTACGTCCAGGGGGGTTCTGAGGGGGAGCTTGGGGTGGGGAGCTGGAGAAGGGGGAGTTTGGGGTGGGAAGAGCAGGATTTGCTGGGGTTTGGGGGACAGGAGAGGGCGGGAGGAGAGAAATTTTGGACTTGGGGTAGAAATGGAGGATTTGGGGTACAGGGAGGGGATTGGAGCGGGAACATGGGATTTGGAGTGGGAATGGGGATTTTGGGGTGAGAAGGGAGGATTTTGGCATGGGGAGGAATTTGGGGGAATTGGAGGGATTTGGGGGTTTTAGGACAAGAGGTGGGATTTGGCATGGAAATCAGGGATTTTGGGGTATAGGAGGGGATTTGGGTGCAAGGAGAGAAGGTGTGGGGTAAAAGAGGAAATCTGAGGTGGGGCCAGGGGAATTTTGGACAGGTATGGCAGATTTGGGTTGGGAATGGGGGGATTTGGGATGCAGGGAGGAGAATTTGGGGTGAGATTTGGGGCAGGAATTTGGGGAAAAACAAGAATTTGGGTCTAGAGAGGGATTTGGGGTTAAAAAGATGGATTTGGGGTAGAAGGGGAATTTGGGGTGGCATCAGGGGATTTGGGGTGGAATGAGGAATTTTAGTGTGAGAAGGGGAAATCTGGGGTGCAGGTGAGGAAAGGGCAGTCAATAGCTAACTCATGTAAGCACAAGTTAACTATTGGGAGACAGCAAATGTTACTTCAGACAGCAGATGTTAATTACAAAACCTAAGAAACCAAATTCACCCTAATCTTGTCAAGACAGAGGGGACAAGGATTATCCCAGAGACTGCTGAATCATTCCTCAAAGGACTACTCATGCCCAGGGAGAAAGGTGAAAAGTGCACTGTGAGGATGACTACTGGCCTTCATCAGAGAGACCCCCGAGGAAGAAGAGGAGCCTTCCTCAGCGCGACCACCAGGACACGCAGCGCATGCATGACCCATATGCTAATGATACTAATGACTTCTGAGAAATAATTTGTATAACCACACCTATCCCAAGGAAAGTGATGAATATTCATAATTTAACCCTTAATACTGTGTTGTAGGGAGCACCGGTGTGTGTGTTTGGAGGAGCGATCCCCACACACCCAGCGTGCCGAATAAATCAAATACCCACTTCTCTGTCTCTGAAGTGTCTCCTGGCCCGGTTTTGGCACGATTCATCGGGAACAAGGGAGATGAATTTCCCTGCAGGAGACCTCTCTGGTTGTCCCTACGATGGGAGGGTCTGTAGTTGCAGGACTCTTCAATGCTCCCATCTGCTGCAGGGATGCACCTTCCCCAGCACAGCCCAGCTGCCACCTATCTTCTGGTGCCAACTGATACTTTCCCAGTGCAACACTTCCAGAATACCTTAAAATCTGCTTATTGTCCATTATCATGTTAGGCTTCTGATTCTGGACAGGCAGATCAAAACAGCATTCTACAGCTCTCTCTCGTTGGTGAAAATGATGCCATCCCACACTCCCCTATTCCCCCACCACACACACACTGTTCTCTTAGACACTTCTAATCTCATTTTTCAGAATCTCCAAGGGGAAACAGTAGCCATCCCTGTGATCTGCAGCCAAGCTCTAGGCCTTGCCCTTGGGGGCCCTGAATTTCAATGAGCACTTCCCCAGTACCTTAAAGGCAAGAGAGTTTTTTAGTGGGAGAAGTCTCCCTGAAAGTAGCTCTTCCTTGGATTCACAGCTCTTGCTTAACTCAGAGTTTTCTGCCAGTTTCTGTCAGTCCTTCACACAACCTTTCCAATGGTCTTTCTGCCATCCCACACTCCATCTGCCATAAATGCCAAATTTCCTTTGGCTGAAAAAGAGCTACAGTTTGGGATGGGTTTGCCTCTCAGTTCCCCACTATTTCATGAAAGAGGCAGGGAGAAGGTTTGCTGTTTATATTCCTCTTTCAGTATGAATATGTAGGAGCCTGGAAGTATTCAAGGCCAGGCTGGACAGGGCTTTGAACAACCTGGTCTAGTGGGTGGCATCCCTGTCTATACAGAGAGGGTTGGAACAAGGTGATCTTTAAGGTCTCTTCCAGCCTAAACCATTCTATGATTCTGTCATTCTGTGCTCATTTTTGATCAGTGAATCCAGGCTGACCAGCTCCACCTGGCTTTATCAATACCTGCACACAAATGGTGCCCACTGTCCAGCTGGGGAGACCTGGCAGCCCAGATCATCTCAGCCCAGATGAGAAGTCACAGCAGGGAGGGCCCCATTCCCCTCAGTCCCACGGCCAGGGATGCTGAGCACTTGGAGGTTTCGCCAGCCCCACACGGGTCAGAACAGGGCTCAGGCTGGGCAAGGAGCGTCCAGAGCATCTCTTGGCACAGGAACTCCCCCCGGGCTGTTTGCAGCTTTTCCAAGCTGTTCCTGCCTGCTCCATTTCACCACACAATGCAACTGCCTTTGAATGTGCAGTCCAGGCTGGGTCTCCTGGAACATTCCGGTTTAGGGCTCCTTCCTTGCCTAAAACTACCCAGGCTGCCATGACCTTCCTGGGGCTGGTGACATCACCAGTTCCTGGGCTCCCTCCCGGGTGGTGGTACATGGTTTGAATTTTCTTGGCTCCTTACAGACCATTCAGTGACTCAGAAATAAAGTGTGACAGGGATCAAAAGGCAGCTGCCATGTGGCCCACGGGCTGCTGGGAGTGGGGAGGTGATGTGTTGGGTCATATGAGGCGGCATCAGCTGGGGGACAGTGACCATTCAGAGAGCTCTTTTCCCTCTGTAAGAGCTTCCCCCCTTCCCCACCCAGCCCAGAAAGTCTCCAACCTGCAATGCTGAGCTTGGTGGATGTATCAGTGCTCCAGTCCCTGGATATCACAGTGCAACTGTACATTCCTTCATCTGCCAGCTGGACGTTCTTCAGTGTCAGGGACACGTTCCCAGTGGCAAATCCATCTCCTGGCACTGATGTCCGCCTGAGGTATTTCTGCATTGGTTCACCCCCAAAATGCCTGTATGTGTAGATGTCCTCTGTGTGCCCATCTGTGATTTTTATCCAGTGCACTTGGGGGTTGTCCAGTGGCTTTGTGGAAGAGATGGTGCAAGGAAGGATTGTATCCTGGCCAACAATTCCAACTACTTTCTCAGGAGAGGTGACCTTGAAATGTTCTGTGGAAACCAAACTTGAGTGAGCATCTGGCTGAAATCAATCAGAAAATGTACTGGTGTGAAGGGCACAGAAAACTGGGACAAATAATGGGGAAGAATTGAAAGTTGCAAATATTCACTAATGTCCTTGGACCATTCTGTTCATACACCTTAAGGCCATGAGACATTAGATCTTCAGAGAAAAAAGCCAAACAATGAGAACAAATAAAATCCAAAGAGATCTTTAGGGGGATTTGTCAGTTTTGTAGAAAAATCCTAGAGCGTATACTTGACAACGTGATGAAAAGGGTAACACCTTTTCCTCAGTTTTTATAAGAGATAAATTGATTTTGCTTTGAGGCATTCACTCTTTTGATGCCTTGAGAGGCCTCCTAGAAACAGAGACTAGACAGGAGTAAGGGAATAAAAGTAGGTATTTATTTGAAAGGCCTTCAAAGGTACCCCCTGGGGAGCCAGAGGCTATTGCCATGATGGACCCCAAGATGGACGACAGCTCACAAGTTTTTCACACTTTTATAGGTTTGTTTCATTTGCATATTAGGGTTATTTCTCCAATTAAAGCTTCAGTTTAATGATGTAATTCCCCTCAGCTTGCCCCCCTTTAGAGGGTTTTTGGTTTATACTTTTTGGGCCTAGGATGGTCTGGGTGTCCTTGGAGAGCAGGCCCGGAGAGGCTTTGTTATGTCTACCCAGCATGAGAGAGCAGAAATTAACAGGCTACAAGAAACTTCAGAGTTACACAATAAGCTGTACAGTGATTTGAAAAATATAAAAGTTAAAACCTAAGGCATCACTTTCACTTTCTCCTTTTCTTCTTTTCTCTGAGGCAAAATGGTAATTGGGGAAATTGGAAACCTAAAATATTAGAGGACAGGGAGAAACCAGGATGATACACGTTGTACAGGATGGGTTTATTTGAAAGAAAAGTAAAAAATAAAAAGTATAAAAGCATGTCCAGAGCCATTCCATGCAGCTTCCCAGCTGTCCCTGCCCCTTTGCAGCCCTGTGCCACCAGCAGCGGGGCAGCTGTGCCAATGCCAACTGCCCACGCAGGCAGGGAGATGCTCCTGGCACTGGGGAGGGCTGGACAGGGCAGAGCTGCCTTGGCTTAGGGCTTCCCCAGCTCCACCAAGGGAGAGAAACTCCGGCTGCAAAGGGCTGGATTCCCCAAGAGCAGAGGGGCAGGGCAGCTCTGGCTCTTGTGGAGTTCAAATCAGGGCTGCTCAGGAGACCATGGCCCTCAGCTCCTGCACTTCTGATCATCTGCAGGCTGGAATCCCCCAGAAAGGAGCAGAACAGCTCCTGGAAGCGTTACCTGAGACAGGGATGGCCAGAAGCAGGGCCAGAGCCAACAGGAGCCATCTCCTCTGCTCCATCCCTGCAGTCCCCGGGGTGGGATGATCCCGCAGCTGACCTGGAACAGGCACAGAAGGGAAGTGAGCAAAGAAGGGAAATCCTGTCCCAAAGCCCTCTGATCTCTCTCACCTGGCACCTGGCACCAGCTGTGACTTCTGAAGGTGCCAAGTGCTCAAAAGTTTGAGTTCAGACCTCAAGAAAACTTGTGCCTTTCCAGAGATCTCAGTTACCCCTGCAGATACAGGGAGCTTCTCTCAGTCCAACGTGCTCCCAGGATGTTGTGACAGGGGATGCAAGAGAGGAAAATTCAACCCAGACCACACTGCCTGCTCTTAAAATTAACAGACACCTTGAATCATCGATTAAACTAGGTTGGAAAATACCTTTAGATCATCTAGTCCAGCTTGTGACCTAACATTACATTGTCAGCTAAACTATAGCACTGAGTGCCTCATCCAGTCTTTGTTTTTAACACCTCCAGGGACAGTGATTCAACCACCTCCCTGAACAGCCCATTCCAATGCTGAACCACTCTTTCAGTGATGAATTTTTTTCTAATATGTAGCCTAAACTTCCCCTAGTACAGCTTGAGGACTCCAGACTTGAGGCTGTGACCTCTCATCCTGTCACTGGTTGCCTGGAGAAGACAACAACCCCCACCTGGCTACAACCACCTTTCAGGTAGTTGTAGAGAGTGATAAGGTTCCCCCTGAGCCTCCTCTTCTCCAGTGAATTAACACACCAGTTTAAATGTCTGGTCTCACTTGCTCAAGTCTCTCTGTCCATGCTCTGAGATGGGGGAAGAGGAGGAAGAAACTGTTTTCGCTGTCCCCTGCCTATGTCTGGGGGAAGGAGACTCAATGGCACTTGCTGTCCTGAAATTACAGCTCCCTGGGAACCATCAGGCTGCAGTGACAGTGCATCAGCTCAGCACAAACCTGAAACCATTTAGGGAGCTGCAGCAGGGTCAGCTTTGCGGCACTACACTACAGATCCTGCCCTTCTCTGGCTCTGGCTTCCTCTGCATTTTGACATTTCCAGGATGTCTCTGACTGCCCTTATCTCAGTCCCCATAGCAACACTTCTGGTGTGATATCTTTATTACTGTATTGTGGTATTAGGGTTTAATATTCCATGTTTCTTGAGCAGCAAGGAAGGTGGGGCATCCTGATGACATCCAAGCAGGAGTCAATCACCCAGCACTGAAGTGTCTGGATACTTCCCTACTTCCCAGAGAAGGTCCCATAACATCTCACAGCTACGTCTGAATCGAGTAAATTGGATGCTGTTGAAACAAGCGTGGTGGTGGATCAAGGCAGACATCAGTATTCCTTGTTCTGGATCAATTCGTGTCCTGGGAAGACACCTGCCATGTTTGGCCACTGGGGAAGCACAATTGGAGCTACAGGGGAAGTGTTTAATTCACTGGGTTTTATTCACAAATTCTCCCTCTTCACCTGCTAAGGAGACACAGGAATTCCTGGAGGGATTTCATCCAATTCACCACAGGCCACCACAATGGGGATTTGTCTCCACTCTGATCTCCACAGCACAGGCTTTCTCCTCTGAGCTGGTTGTTCTGAGCTGTATTTATGGGACCTGGAGGTAAAAGAGCACTGTGAGGTCTCTGGCCTGGTTTTGGCTGGGATATGTGGATACAAAAATGCTGTTAGCAAGGATTTTGTTGCTATTTTCTAAGTCCGTGAGAGACTTTTCTCTCTCACAGAAGAGGTAGCAGAGTTATGTAAACAACCAAACACCTGCAGCCTTGAAAAGTCTTGTTTATAGTATAGTAGAAAAATATTTGGACAATGGATGTTTTAGGATTTTAGCCAATCACCCCCAAGGGGTGGCTGATCCTTTGTCCAATTAGACTATGAAGAAAAAAGTCTATAAAAGAGTTAATAAAATAATTAAATAAATCAATCTTGCTGCACAATTCCTGCCTGCTGGATCTTCTCTCCTCCTCCCTATGGCTGCAGGACACGGTGATATACCCTAGGGTTGCAGTAATAGGGATAGAGTTAATTTTTTAGCTTGTGGCTGGTCCAGGGTTGTTTTTTTCTTTTGATTCAGGATGAGAACAATGTTGATAATACACCGATGTTTCAGTTGTTGCTCAGCTGTGCTCACCCCAAGTCAAGGAGTTTTCAGTGTCTCTTGCTCTGCCAGTGCAGAGCTGCACAAGAAACCAGGAGGGAGCAGGGCCAGGACAGGTGACCTGAACTGGCCAGAGGGATATTCAAGACCACAGAAAGTCATGGTCAGTATAGAAACTGTGGTGAATTGGCAGGAAGGGGGCTGATCACTGCTCAGGGACAGGCTGGGCATCAGGTGGTGAACAACTGCATTAGGCATCTGTTGGGTTTCATTCCCTTCCTCTTCCTCTTCCTCTTCCTCTCCCTCTTCCTCTCCCTCTCCCTCTCCCTCTCCCTCTCCCTCTCCCTCTCCTTTTCACTTTCCCTCTCTTCTTTCCATTACAGTTGTTCTTATTGTTCTTATAATTATTTTTTAAAAATTTGTTTCAATTCTTAAGCTGTTCTTATCTCAACCAACAACATTCTTTCCAATTCTCCTCCCCACCCAGACGGTGCTGGGGGCCAGGGAGTGAGTGAGCTGCTGTGTGGTACTTAGTGGCCATCGGGGGTTAAACCATGAGAGTCTCACATCATTCAAGAAGCCAAAGGTCTTGGAGTGAGATGGCCACAAACTCAGATCCACTGAACACATCACCAACGTGTCCATAAACTACACGGGGAGCTCAGGACACTGAATGTCAAACTGCAGCTGGCACTGAACTTTGGAATTTGTCATGTTAGATTCTGCTGCTTCTGCTGTCCAGGGGTTTTCATGGGCACTAAATTTGTGCTTTTCAGGCAGTTATAAATCCATATGAAATCTTGTAGGAGGCATTAATTTGGACAGCTAATATGGGAGACAGGTTAATCTTAATTAGAGACGAGAGGGCTGCTCTTTAGTCACTTAAAAAGAGCTCTCAGGGGCTGTCTCAGATATTATTAGGGTTGAGATATTAAACCAGACATTTGGGGAGGGGCAGATACGACACAGGACTTGTAGAAACCTGTTCGCCTCTGGATGAGCAGCTGGAGGCTTAGAAAAGGAAAATGTCACAAGACAGGAACATCTGACCCAGGAATTCCAGCCAGAACATGCTGAGACCTTACACACCTTGTTCAGCAACACTGAAACTTCTTCTGACAAATGTCATGGTCTTTTTTCATCCAACTTTTACAAAATGTTATCCAAGCAGGGCCCAAAAGAAACCTTGCTGTCTTACAAGTCATCAGTTCCTACTTCAGAAACCAAACCCACATTCCCAAACAAGCTGAAAGCTTTCCAAAAGAAGACATGACAAAAGGCCTAAAAAATCCAACACACCAAGGCAGAGTTTCTCCCTCCTCTGAAGCTTCATGTTCAGCACTGCTAAACAGATGCACTGGGACACAGTTTAACTGAGGGGAATAATTGGTGTTATGCCAGAAGGGGAGAAAATGGAGTTGAGTTGACATTGACTCTGCAGCACCTCTGAGATCTGCAAAGATCACTGAACTCCCTGGAATCATGAGATGAATGATTTAATTGATAAACAAAGATGATGCATGATGACATGAGGTTTGGTGCTTAGGAACTGACAGCTTTAATCTTTCAAGGTACTAATCAGGAAATTTTTAAGTTTATTAATATTTATGCAGGGGCTGCTGACCCCTGGGTGCTCTGGGAGTTATCATCATCCTGAGTTACCATAAAATCAAGGCAGTTTCACACTATTGCAGCTTGCAACAGGAAAGAGTTCCAAGTGGCCAGACTTGGAACCAGCCTTGCTCCTCAGAAGGAAGTTCCAGCATTATCATCAGCCCTGCTTTGCCTCAAGGCCCTGCCCCAAGGGGGTCCCTGGGCCCAACAGCCCTTTCCAGAGGGGGAATTTTGCCCTTCTCTCCTGCTCTGCCACCTCTCCTTCCAAGCAGTACCAGGACACCACAGCCAGCTCTGGACACCAAAGTTGGCAGAGCCATTCTTGGGGAAACAAAACACCAGACCCAGAGGGCCAGCCCATATGTCAGCATGATCATTCCCCATCACTTTTAGTTCCTCTCTGAGCCTGTCAAGGTTTAACCGTCACCAGCAGACAAACCCCATGCAGCCACTCTCTTGCTTCCCCACCAGCAGGATTAGGAAGAGAATTGGACAGGTAAAAGCTAAAAAACTTGTGAGTTGAGAAAACAACAGTTTATTAGGGAAAAGCAAAAGCCAAGAACACAAGCAAAAGAAACCCAAGGAATTAATTCTCTACTTCCCATAGGCAGGTGGATGTTCCATCACCTCCAGGACACCAGGGTTTCATCAAACAAAATGGTGACCTGGGAAGACAAACACCATCACTCAAATGCCCACCCCTTGTTCCTTCCGTTTATCAGGCTGAACAAAGACACCGGATCATGTGTCTGGCAGCTCTTGTGCTTTATGGCACACTCACCTTAATTACCCCAGAAATGATCCCACAGTTTAGACTGGAAAAGTGTTGGCTAACAAACCCTTACACTTTATAATACACTTCTCAAGACAAGCCCTCAATGTTTACAGTACACTTCAATCAGCTCCCACAGAAAACTTCTCAAAGGTTCTGGCTCATGAGCCACAACACACTTCCACAAGTTCCCACTCCCATGGCAAACTTTGGTACAGAGTGTGGGGTAGAATGTTATGGCAGCTGGTGTGGGGTCAGTAGCTCTGACCGAGGAAGCTGTGACCGGTCCAGAGAGATGGTCCTGAAAGAGATCGTCTTCCCGAGGCCCGGTGTCTTCCCTCGGCTGCTAGCTGGAGGGCCCGTGCAGAAGCTGTCAGCTCTTCAGTGACTGTCAGCTCGTGATTCCAGCTCAGCTCTGTAGGGCAGCCTCCAGGCCAGACCAGGGAGAGAGAGATGAGAGGCCCGTATAGCTGTTCTGCACGAGGCAGCTTTATTAGTCCAGCGAAGGGGAGGCCAGAGACAAACATCTCTCCGTCCCACAGGGGCAGAGGGCCAGCTTTATAGGGATACAGGGGGTGGGTATCAGAGGGTGAGGGCCAATGGGTTACAAAGGATCTGCAAAGGGTCTCCCAGAGGATTCTGGGTTTGTCTTCTTCTCACCGTAACTGAAAGTAGCTCCCTTTCCAAGGGAGTCTTGCTGGGAGATTGAGCACTCTCCTATCTCAGCAGACATCCCTCCAGGGATGATGGGGTGTTGGGGAGGATGAAAGTTTGGTAAGAAAGTTTCACAGGTATGTAGGCTTGGCAGAAAGATCTCTGAATGTAGAAACTGGGGATGAGGTAGAAATGAAAGCAAGTTTTGATATAGAATAAAAGATGTTTTGCTGAAGCAGTGATCGCTGAGTAACTGAGAAGGCAAAGGTTGGAGATGAGTTGGAAGGAGATTTTTAGGAGTAGGACAAAGGTATGTGACTGCAAACAAAGACATGTTTTTCACCAAGTAAGTAAGTCTCAAGAAGAGCATAAGTAAATAGAAAACGTGTCTTTACCAAAAAGAGAGATGTGGCAGGCAAACAAGAAATGTTGATGTAGGAAGAATAAGAGAGGTCTGAGAATTTTCCATTGTAAGCTTAAATTGTAACTTACTTATTCTTGTGATTGGATAATAATGACTATAACATGGTGATGGTAGTAGCTATGATAGGCTATAGGCAAATGTAAAGGTATTGTGTGTGGTGCCTATTGGTTGTTATGTGTTAAGATACTCTGCAAAGAAAAGTATAAAATGCTTTGTAACTTGAACAGCAAGTGGCTTCAGGTATGCCCACAGTTGGAGCTGGCAGCTGTAGGGCTGGCTCTGGATACCCACTCCCTGAACTGCTGTAACTTCGCCTATGCAAGAAACAGCTTTCAAGAGAGCCGCCTGAAGTCCAGACATCCTTCGTGAACCTTTCTCCTATAATGGGGCTTTTTAATATCTGAGATAGCCTTACTAGAGATAAGGACAAGGAAAAATCCAAATAATCTCCCAAGGAGATGCTCTGGGGGGCTTTATTGCCAGCACTGTCACTTGTGTCTGTGTTGGGCTTGGCCAAAGTAGGGTTGATTCCTGGCATGAAGAAGGGTACTTGTATTTGTGCTGCAGAGAAATAGCAACTACTGATTTATGCTCAAAGGTAAACAGGAACGTCAAGGGAGGAACAGGTACCCCAAGGGAAGCAAATGATATGGTTTTGGAAGTAAGGCACTTCCAGTAAGGCTATCTCAGATATCAAAAAGCCCCAGGTAAGTGCATGCAAAGGACAGGAGAGATGTAAAAACCTGCAATCACCTTTCAGAGAAATTGGATACAGGGGTGCCCAAGTCAATCTGAGCAGGAAAGGATTTGGATCCCACTTGATCAGCATTTTACATGTGTACCACAGGTCACAGGAGGTGAAAGTCAGCACAACATCCCAAGCACTTGGGACCTCAAGAAAAAACATCATTTCCTATTTGACTATCAATTTAATGAAGTGAAACATGGGGTGCAAACAGGCAGGAAGGGTGAATGCAAGGGAATGGCAGCTGCAGAAGCTGTGAATACATCTCCTTGGCCCAGGCTGACAGCTCCTGGTGGTTCCTGTGTGGAGGAGATGAAGCATGTCTCACTGGATTTTTTCCTTGTCCCACACTCTGAGCTGCCCTTGTGTCCCTGCTGCTCAGTGTGGGAGCTCTGGAGTCACATGGGAGGGACTGAGAGAGCCCTTGGGCTGTTCCAGCTGTGCCACTTTGGGGGACGTGCAGCCATCAGGCCAAACCAGGGCACCACTTTGGGGGAGGCTGGAGAGGGCTGCTGGACCCCTGTGGCTGCTCAGGCCAGCACTGACCAACCTGCTCTGATCTCCCCCCCTGACAGCAAAGTGTCCTCAGGGAGGAGGTTCTGGGGCTGTGCACATTCACCACAGCTGTACGGGCCTGTCTCACTGACAGAGCTGCGCTTTGCAGGGCTGGTGTTCTCCTCATGGGTGCAGTTCTGCCAACTGTGAGAGCAGAGGAGGCTCTCTCAGGGCAGGGACTGACCATCAGGGCACTGCTAAAGGTCTGTGACCAGAGCCCAGCCCTTCATTTCTCTGTTCCAAGGGAAAAGCCATTCTGTGTGAACGGGGAAGGACCAGAGTCTTTCCTCCCTCCTGGTTCACAGTGGATATTGGCAATATCGTGGGAGAAGAAACAATAACAGGAAATGGAGGTGGAGCAGCATGTTCTGACCCCCGCTTCCTTTCCACTTTGAGACTCAGGATATGTCAACTCCCTTTCCCCTCGTGACTCAATTCTTGTAAGAGGGCTCAAAGAAACGATAGTGAAAGTATGCAGCTTCAACAGTTCAACCACAAAGGAAAGCAGACCTGTGTGTTTCTCTCCTTTTTTTTTATTTTCCCTCTCGCTCACCCCTTTTGTTATTCCCAGCTCTGGACTATCCACGCAGCAGGACCAACGTGGGATCTAAGGACAGGTGATACTCTTTGTTCTCTTTCTCTCTTTTCCTCCTTCATCTCTCTCCTCCCTTGCTTTGTCTGGGCAGAACGTGGCTGTCATATTCTACCCCATACTCTGTACCAGAGTTTGCTATGGGAGTGGGAACTTGTGGAAGTGTGTTGTGGCTAATGAGCCAGAGCCTTTGAGAAGTTTTCTGTGGGACCTAGGAGCTGATTGAAGTGTACTGTAAAAATTGAGGGCTTGTTTTGAGAAGTGTATTGTAAAGTGTTTATAAATAACATAGAGAAGAGAAATTTTCAGCTCCCCTGAAGCTGCTGGATAGAGTTTAAAGACTAACTAGCAAAAAAGATAAAATAATATAAAGTATGCACTGATGATGATGAACACAGCTGGAACCAGTGGAGAAACAGATAAAGAGAACTACAGTGTGTTTTTAGCAAGTCATGTAATATGAAGCAACAGCACATGGGCAAAGAAAAAGTTCAAGGAAAGATCACATTTAACATTGAAACATTCAGTGATTTTGACCACCAGAGACTCCTTTAGATGACCTCCAGGAATATAAAAGGATTTCCAGTAGGAGGCAGAGCCATGCAAATTAGTTCTAGGAAAGTGATGTTTATGTATTAGATAAAAAGCCCATTTTAATGAATGTTTGATTATGAAGGATAAAAACCCTGTTGTAAAGTTGTCCTGTCCCAGACTTAACAGAGCATGACTCTGCAGTTGATGGACAGCAAGATGCTCAGTAAGCGATGTCAGGCTCAGGCAGGAGACACAGCAGTGGCAGGAAAGGTGGCAGGGAGCAAGGGCTGCAGGCAGGATCGGGACAGTGGTGGCTGAGGGCAGGATTGGGACAGTGGCAGCTGAGGGCAGGATTGAGACAGCAGTGAGGAGGATCTGAGGGCAGGATCAGGACAGTGGAGGCTGTGGCAGGGACAGTGCAGCAGAGCAGGATGACAGTAAAGGCTGGGCAAGGAGGCCTGGTGAACACTGGGCAAGAGACAGAGCAAAGGCTGGGGCCATGAGTGAGGCTCTGTCAGCGCTTGGAAGCTGTTGCTCATACACTGTGTAGCCTCTCCCATGGTCCGACTGTCCGAGGAAGATTATTTGGTCGCGTGGAGAGTCTCCCTAGTGACAGAGGCTTTCTTCACCCTGATAAGCTGCCGGGAGAAATTTTCCCCAGAGACAGAGCCTTTCTCTGTGCACACGCTGTCACATGCTGCCAAGCACTGCACTTGGTACGCCAAGAACATGCGGCTTTTCCAGTACTTTCCATTAATGTTAGAAAAAACAGATTTATAACCAATAGTTCAAAATAAAATCCAAATAATGTTGAGGCATTCTTATTCTAAAATTAGTCAGTCCATCACAAAAGTCTCACCACAGTAAGGAAATACATTTCTCATGTGTCCTGCACAGATAAAGAATTCCTGCTTCCTAATGCTTCAAATTGTGTTAGCAAATTTATTCTGGCCAATTTCGGTATCATTCCTGGCAAACCCAGGTGGGACACCTGCTTGATCTCCTGTGGAGGCAAGGGAGGTCTCTGGATTTTCCATGCCAACACTGGGACTTTCCTGGAGAGGCCCACAGATCCTCCTTGATTCATTTGGGACACAGGCAAGATCCCATTTTGATAATAAGGCATTCTTTTGGGAATCCTGTCCCCGAAAGACATCTGGAATTTGATATTTTGGAATTTGATATTTTGAAACTAGGTTATTTTGATGTTTTGGAACTTGGTATTCTGGTATTTATTTTGAAACTGGATTATTTTGGTGTTTTGGAACCTGGTTTTCTCATACTTTGGAACTTAGTTTTCTGGTATTTTAAAACTAGATTATTCTGGTAGTTTGGAACTGGGTTTTTTGGTATTTTGGAACCTGGTTATCTTGTATTTTGGAACTCGGGTTTTTTTGGAATGAAATAATATATTGTCATTATAGGTTTGGGTCAATCTTAAGGGACCCTCAGGGATGGTATTTTGAAAAAGCACCACTTGGATGTATATTGAAATACTGAAGGAAGGTTGGTGGACCCCCCAGTGGAACAGCTTTCAGGGAGAATTTAATTAAATATTGTAATCAATAGTAGCCTTTGAATAAATTAGAAGTGGAAGAAAAGTGGGCACCAAATGGTACCTTAGACTATAACACTGTTACAACTAATGCTATTCTTGCATTGAGAACAAAAAATAGGATGATGTTATGTATGCTGATTTTTTTTTTTAGAGAAACCACCCTGCATGGCAGCAGGATTGTGGCATTAACGTAGCACCTTTGATTGCTTTGTTTTGGCTTTGAAGAAGGAAAATAAGGAGAAAATATTAAGCATTGCTATTCTATGTGTAGCATGGGACAAGTGCTCTAAACATTTAGACAACCAAGAAGAAGAAGATTTAAATTTATCTGCAAGTCCAGTGTATAGAGGACCAGGAAGGCCAGGTGGAGGTGTAGATAGAGGCATAAAGATAAGAGAAAACTCAGGCAGAAGACTTGAGGGTGGAGAAGGCTTTAGCCCTGCAGCAGGAAGGATGTGGGGAAAGCAAAATGATTTAATAATAGCTCCTCTTTGACAGGCAGCAGGGGCTGAGGGACCAATAACAGTACAAGTCCTGTTTACAATTACAGATCTGAATAATTGGAAACTGATAGCTGGGACTTAACAGGGATGATGGCTAAAGCCCTAGAAATTATGATTAAAACTGAAGACCCTGATAGGAAGGATACAGACACTATGTTGGAAATGTTACTTGATAAAATAACAGGGAGATGGTTCTTAAGACAGGTGAAAGATTTGTCGAAGAACAAACCCTGGCTGGAACCCTTCCCAGAAATCTGGAACTACAACTCCCTTTGGCACATCCTGGATGGGACCCAAATATACCTGTACAGAGAGAAAGATTGACAAGATATCAACAGTGGGTTTTATATGGGATTAGACAAGTGATTCCAAAAGCTATAAATATGTTTATGTTTTTTGAGGTAAGACAGGATTTTAAGGAAACTCTTACAGAATTTATGAACCATCTCAAAGATACTGCTTGGAAATACACTAATATAAACCCAGAGATGGAAGAAGGTAAAAATAACCCAGCCCCTATTTTTGTAAGATGGTCCTGAGATGATATTAGAATGAAACTACAGAAAATCCAGGGGACAGACACTTTTGATACAGGGAAGCTGCTTGACATTGCATGGGCAGTAAAGTCGTGGCAGTTATAGAAGGAATCAGCAAAAGATTCTTAACCCCAGGGAGATGCGGTGGGGAGTCTTGTTACGGGAAAAGGGGTTAGGTTCCTCAGCCTTCATTAGGAAGACTGGGAACAAATCAATGCATACATTGCAAAAAAGATGGACACTGGAAGCGAGAGTGTCCTCAGCTAAAATCCAGGACTTCTCTGAACCCTCTCATGGCAATAGCGGAGGACTTGTGAAGGGAACCAGAGGTTTCTTCCTCAGCAGAGCCTCTGGTTACAACCACGCTGGGAAACTAAAAACTAGAATTTTTGGTAGACACAGGAGCTGGTTATTCAGTATTAAATACCCTGCAAGGGAAGTTATATGATGACTCTGTCACAATTGTTGGTGCCACCAGGACTCATGAAATGCTCTCCTTTTTCAAACCAATAAAATTCAAACAGGGAAAATTATGGATTACTCATAAATTTTTGTACCTGCCTAACTCTCCAAAACCATTATTAGGAGGAAACTTATTGGAAAAATTGAATGCAGAGATCAAGTGTCAGGAAGGGGACATTCAAATTAAAATCCCCAAGTCTAAATATGTGGAAGCTTCAATTCTTATGTGACAGGAACTGATTTGCCAATCTGAACCTATTAAAAAAAAATAAATTAAGGATGCAGTAATCCCCATTGTGTGGGCCAGCGAGAGCCCTGGAAGATCAAAAAGAGCAGAATGTGTAAGAATCAAACTAAAATCAGACACAGGCCCAGTAAGACAAAAACAATACCTTTCAAAACTGGAAAGCTGAAAAGGCTTATTACCTATTCTTAAGTTTTTAAGGTACCAGTTATTGGTAGAATTTGAATCCAGGTATATGTAGCGGGTTCGGTTCATAACCAGGCAGAAACACCAATTTAGTGTAGTGGTTTGGCCCAAAATACTCATTACTGCTTATCTTCTGTGAGATAAGAATTAGGAGAAATGCAAAGCAGGCACCAAACTTGAAAGAATATAAAGAAGTTTATTAACAGACCTAACAGAGGGAAAAAAAATTATACCACACCTTCAGAACTCTCCTCCTCCCCCCACCTTCCTCCCTTCTCCCACTGACAATGTAAAAAGACAACCCTTAAGATGTTCAGTCTGTTACCACTTCCATAATAACCTTGTTTAGTCCATTTAGGAAGAGGAGCCTCTCTGCTCGCATGCGAGTCCCTTCCCCCGACTTGCAGCTTTTCCCACAACTGCTTTCGAGGGTCCACTCTTGAAGGTTTTTTGGGGTACAATTTTAAGGTTGAGCTGTTCAGAAACAAGAACAGAGGCCCTTCTCCTTCCCTGGGAGCAAAGGGTCTTCATCATCTTCATCATTAGGACTATCTCTGGGAGCATCTCTAGGGACTGAGGTTTCTCCTTTCCCATTTGGAGCAAAAGTCCTCATCTGGTCCATCTCTCCCTGTCCAAACTTCTCATGAAATTACAGCTGCGTCAGCATCTGCCTATCTCAGCGCAGGTGCTTTTGGTTACGAGTTGAACACTCCACCCCCCATATCTTCATGGAATTACAACGGGATACTCTGATATATCATAGCTTCACAACAGAATTTCAGCTTTAAGCATCTCCTCTCTCTCCTCAGGTTTTCAGCTCTTCACAGCAATAAAAGGGTTAATCTCACCTCGGCCTTGCAGCTTTGCAGCTGGAATGTTGAATTTTTCTTATCGCAGTGGAGAGGGGGGAGAGCCAAGCCGCTCTGGCTGCCCACGGCAAGGCAGTGGGGGCGGTTCCACGGTTGGAACAGGTCCATGGCTTCAGGATGGCCGTGGCCCGGCCTGGCGTGGCCCGAGCAGGGCCTGGCCGGGCCCGCTGGCCCCCACACGGGGCCCACAGCCACCTGTCCCAGCACCGGAAACGAGAGCGAGCTTGGGGGGGAGTTTGTCTATTCTTAAATGTGGATCACAGAGGCAGTCACAACTTTAAGTGGATTAGAGAATTGTCCATATTCAAACTGGCCAGCTGATAGGTTCTGTCAGGTCATAGAGGAAGCTGTAAGAAGAACATCACTTCCGAGACTCAGCTTGCTAGCCTATGACAATATAATATTCCAATTTTGCGAGTCACAAAGGCTAATGTCAGTTAGTAAGTTAGTCCAAGACTTAAGAGCAATTAATAAAATAGTATGATAACTAACCCATATACACTCTTAATCATGCTAAAAGAAAATTCAGAATGGTTCACTGCAATAGATTTAAAAGATGCTTTTTTCTGTGACAGCCAGGAACTACTCACATTTGAGTGGGAAAATCCACAGACACAACTGTATTACCACAAGTATCTAAAAATAGCCCCACAATTTTTTGGCAAACAACTGGCAAAGGAATTAGAAGAATGGAAGACCTTTCATCCCTAAGGGGCTGTATTACAATATGTTGATATCCTGATAGCCACCAAAACTAAATAACAGTGCCAAGACCTAACCATTGAATTGTTAGCGTTTTTAGCATTAAATGTATACAGAGGATCGAGGAAGAAGGCCCAAGTGATGATCTTTCTGGGTTTAGAAATTCTACAAGGTCAAAGGAAACTACAGACAAGCCACAAACTGGAAGAGAATTGTGTGCCTTTCTTGGAATGGTCAGGTAGTGGATCCAGTAATTACAGGTCCAACCTGTAATGGACTTCTGAAAACTGCACATAAAGATTTTATTATATGGACAGATGGTACTTGGGCTGCATTCAAACATGGGTTTGTCTTTGGGCTTGCCAGATCCCATGAGATCTTTTGAATTATTCATTTGTGCCAAGGATGGCCCAGCTCTCTGCAAGCAGTCACAGATATGGTGCTGTTGATTCAGGAAGCTCCTAAATTGACTCTGGGACAAACGCTGTGTACCGTGTGTGGTACAGACGGGCTTGGAACAGAAGGGGGGCCACTGGCTGCTCCCAGATGAATGTTCGAGTACCAAGTGGTACTTGTGGACCCCCAAAACCACTTCTATTGTTAATCCTGCTTTTTTTCTGTCAACCACCAAAGTAGAAAGTACTCCAGAACATGATTGCTTATAAACAATCAAAGAAGTTTATTCCAGCCCTGGATTTAAAGAACAGCCCGACAGAGAACCCATATGGGGAATTATACATGGACAGAAGTACCTTTGTTTGCAATGGGAAATGCATATCAGGGTACGTGGTGACTACCCTGAGCGAGGTAACTGAATCTAAGGCTCCAATGCCAGATATTTCAGCACAGAAGGCTGAACTGGTTGCTCCAACACAGGCATTGGAACTGAGAAAGTAAACATCTGGATGGATTCTGAGTATGCTTTTGGTGTAGAGCATGCCACAGGGCATGGGAGAGAGAGATTTGTTATAAGCACGAGGAACGTTGATCAAACATGGGACACAAATATTACACTTAGTGGAAGCAGTACAAAAACCAGCTAAAGTTGCAATAATTCACTGTAGAGTACACCAGACAAATCAAATAGGGCCAAAATGTGGAAATTACTTGGCCAATAGAGCAGCTAAAGAGGCTGCAGAAAAAGGCATCTGTAGCAATGGGAGATTAGCCTATCAGATATTAGGCCAGAATAGAGTGCAAAAGATTGCCAGTTAATTGAAGCATTATATTCTAAATTTCTCCCCTATGGATGGGCAGTCATTGTTACTGCACAAGAAATAGTTTCCAAGAAAATAAAATGGTGATAGGGGCTATCAAATCTGGTAATTCCCCAGGAGATTACTGGCAAATTGGCTTTACAGAACTGCCATGTAAGGTGAGCTATAAATATCTTTTAGTCTTAGTGAATGCATTTTCTGGATACCCTGAAGTGTTTCCCTGTTGCACCAATATGGCAAAAGAAGTAGTGAAAATATTGCTAAATCAAATTCCGCACTTTGAAGTTCCTCTAGGAATGCCATCAGATAGGGGGCCTCATTTTATAGCAAGAATAGTAGAACAGGTCAGCAAGGCCTTGGAAACTCCGTGGGATTTACACACTCCATACCGGCCATAAGCCAGCAGAAGGGTAGAGAGGATGATTTGTACTATTAAGCTGCAACTCAGTAAACTGTCAAGGAACCTCACTGACTTGGGTACAAGAGCTCCCAATTGCTTTGTTGAGAATTAGGATCCAACCCAGGGGCACAGGAAGATTAAGCTCTTCTATGGGCAACTCTATCAAACCCCACACATCCAAGGGGATGTGCATGTTAAAGGTGGGGCAGACCTCAAGAAGTTCCTCATGTCTTTAGGCAAAACATTGCAGGATTTATGACGGGCAGTTGTCATCACCAGAGTGATAGGACTGGACACAGCAGCACCAGAATTCCAACCAGGAGGCTGGGGGTACCTCAAGGACTGGGTACCTGGCACCTCTCCAACCAAAGTGGGAAGGACCCTACCAAGTATTGTTAATCACAGACCCTGCGGTAAAGCTGAACAGCAAAGGACCTTGAGCGTGTTATTCTAGAATTAAAGAAAAAGTGTCAGCTCTGTAGACAACTGAATTGTGGTCCCCAGCCCAAATAAGAATGAATAATGTTGTGACTAAAATATTACTTACATCTGTAGTATAAGTAGTGTCTTGATATTTAACTGAAGTCTCTGTTGGCAAAAAAACAGTTTTAGAGTTTCACCAAGGAATCAGTCATGAAAATTCTTATGAAAATTTAAAGATCAAAGTAGGTAGAATATTAAATGTAACTAATTTCTGGATATGTTCTCAAATAATGTTGGGAGGAATGGGGCTCTGCAGAATCCCATGGCCTTAGATCATCTGCTGGCTAGCCAAGGAGGAAGGTATGCTATTATAGGACAGGAATGCTGCATTTTATTAGTGATGGGCTGGAAGTCCAACAGACAGGAATCAATAGAAAGAGCAGTAGAAGAGTGGCAGAAAGAAGAAAATTCTTCTTGATGGGATTGGCTTATTTTAGGTCTACCAAATTTGACACTGCTATGAAATGCATTTGTGGGCTCACTGTAACCATTGTAACGTGTGCACTTTCTTGTATTCAATGTTAGAGCTGTTCTAACACTTTGCACTGGAAAACGGAGTACTAAGACAGTCTCAAGAAAAGGGAGGACTTGATAAATAGGTTAGAGAATAGAAATTTTCAGTTCCCCTGAAGGTGCTGGATAGAGCTTAAAGACAAGCTGTCAAGAAAGAAAAAGGATTTAAAGTATGCACACAGGATGGTAAATTTATCTGGAGCCAGAAACAGATAGAAACAGATAAAAAGGACTACAGTGTTTTTTGGGCAAGTTATGTAACAAGAGGCAACAGAGCATGCACAAAGAAAAAGTTTACCTTTACTATTGAAGCATTCAGTGAATACAATCATCAGAGACCCCTTTAGATGACCCTCCAGGAGCATAAAAGGACATGAAAGTATGAGGTGGATGCATGGCAATTAGTTCTAGAAAGTGATGTTTATGTAATAGATAGGAGGCACATTGTAATGAATATGTATGGTTATGATGGATAAGTACCTTATTGTAAAGTCTCACCTCACACACAGAATAAGGAGAGATCCTCTGTGTATCTTGCACAGGTAAAGAATTCCTGCTTTCTAATGCTTCAAATTGTGTTAGAAAGTTTCTTTTCTGGATGATTTTGATACCAGTGTGAGGGCTTGTTAGCCAACACTTTTCAGTCTAAACTGTGTGTGTTTCCTGGAATTGAGGCAACTGTGCCATAAAGCACAAGAGCTCCCTTGAAGGAAAGCTTCATCTAGAGCATCTCTGTCATGCACAAGGCAGGCTTCATCGTAGAATGATATCAGATTAGTTAGAGACCTTTCCAAACAGCACGTAATTCCTAGGGCAGCAAGAAATACTTCTGGCACAGTCTTTGAAGGAAGAAACAGCTGGGAAATATGACACCAAGAGGAAAGTGCAGAGGGAATCCAAGAGCTCTTCAGTTCATAGATGTGACATAGATGTTCCATAAGCAGAATTACTCCCATTTCAAGCTGATTGCTCTGAAGGGTTATTTGTCAACTCCCAGGGAAACCCTGCCTTCATTACCTATGTAACCTGTCAGGAAAACATCAGTCTTACAGAGTCTGTGATCTTCAGGCAGAGCCACACCCGGAGTTAATCCTCACTGTTTAATTCTTCATTTCAAATTCTCTGTTCAAAGTCAATAAGAACATTTCAGTTCATCTTTGATTCATAGATTGAAGACCTGAAGATCATTCTTACCTCACAACAGGTAAAATCCAGGTTTAACTTTGAAATAAGGCTCACACATTTTATGGGCATGGAGCAGGATCTCTGCTTATCCTAAACTTCTCAGTGCCATCAGAGATCTATTTATACCCAATTGCCTACAATGCCAACAGAGACACGTGACCTTCTTTAGCAGGGGGGTGTCCCGGGTGCAGGAGAGCCAGCCTGAGACACGACACGAACACCGATACGATTTGAGCATCGTGCTCCAGTTTTATTCTTTACCTCCACCAAGTTATACTTATTCAAAGTTCACGCCCCTTTCCCGTAAGAAAGCCTCTAAGCAGCGGGGGAGCTGACCAGTGTATACCTTTTCCCAAGGCTGTTCAAGGCTGCTGGCTAGCACGTGCCTTGCAAGCCTGTTTTCAGCCTGAGGCCCTGTCAGGGGTACTTCTGCAACAGCCCTGGGATGCCCAAGCTCTCCTGGGGTATCCTATACCCCCGCTCCACAAGGAATTCCTCTACAACCTTCAGGAATCAAGGTGACTTTTTGGGCACTTAGAGAAACACTGTGATTGAACTTCAGAACCTGATTCTTCTGTTCATTTTCCTTCCCTTCTGCAGGTGGAAAGAGGAAAAATACCTGTCCCATGTCAGTGCTCACCTTTGCTGACCGAGGCAGGTAAGCAGCTCTCTGATGTTTCTTTCTCTCCTGAACAAGTGGTGAATGTGCTGCTGCTGTCGGGGTGGAAAGGAACCAATCTCTTCCCTTCACCCCAGTTGTGCACACAGGGACCAGCAAGCTCTTCCCATCCCCCATGCCCCCCATCTCCTCAGGCAAAGGTGGCAAGAACTGGGAGCATCAGCAGCACAGGTGTTTCCAGGGGGGCTCAGAGAGGCACTGAAAGTGACAGGGAATGGTCATTTGGGGGAAAAGCTGAGCTATGGACTGGCCCTCTGGGTCTGGTATTTGTTTCCCCAAGGATGGTTCTGCTGCCTTTGGTGTCCAGAGCTGGCTGTGCTGTCCTGGTACAGCTTGGAAGGGGAGGCTGCAGAGCAGGAGAGAAGGGTGGAATTCCCCCTCTGCCTTGAGGCAAAGCAGGGCTGATGATAATGCTGGAACTTCCTTCCCAGCAAGCAAGGCTGGTCCCAAGTCTGGCCACTTGGAACTCTTTCCTGTTGCAAGCTGCAACAGTGTGAAACTGCCTTGATTTTATGGTAGCTCAGGATGATGATAACTCCCAGAGCACCCAGAGGTCAGCAGCCCCTGCAGAAATGTGAATAAGCTTAAAAATTTCCCGGTTAGTACCTTGAAAGATTAAAGTTGTCACTTCCTAAGCACCAAACCTCATGTCATCATGCATCATCTTTGTTTATCAATTAAATCATTCATCTCATGATTCCAGGGAGTTCAGTGATCTTTGCAGATCTCACAGGTGTTGCAGAGTCAATGTCAACCCAACTCCATTTTCTCCCTTTCTAGTGTAACCAGACCAATTCTTGCCCTCAGTTAAACTCTGTCCCAGTGAGTCTGTTTAGCAGTGCTGAACATGAAGCCTCGGGGGACAAAGGAACTCTGCCTTTGTGTGTTTGGTTACTGTTGTTTTGAGGTTTTTAGGGTTAGTTTCACGTGTCTTCTTTTGAAAAGCCTTCTGCTTGTTTGGGAATGTGGTTTTGGTCTCAGAAGTAATTGATCACATTAAACAGTGAGGATTCTTTTGGGCCCTCCTTGGATGACAGGAAATTTGTTTAGTCCACAGAGAGAGCCAGAGAAGGGCAGGATCTTTAGTGCAGTGGAGCAAAGCTGACCCTGCTGCAGCTCCCTAAATGGTTTCAGGTTTGTGCTGAGCTGATGCACTGTCACTCTGCAGCCTGATGGTTCCCAGGGAGCTGTAACGTCAGGATAGCAAGTGCCATGGATTTCCCCACCTCGTAGGCATGGGAAGGGGGGGAAACGGTTTCTTCCTCCTTTTCCCCCTTCTCAGAGCATGGAGAGAGAAACTTGAGCAGTCTAAACCAGAGATTGAAGCTGGTGTGTTAATTAACATGTCCATCAAATTTAGGAGCAGGTAGTGGGGCTGGGTTGAATTTTCCTCTCTTGCATCCCCTGTCACAACATCCTGGGAGCACGTTGGACTGAGAGAAGCTCCCTCTATCTGCAGGGGTAACTGAGATCTCTGGAAAGGCACAAGTTTTCTTGAGGTCTGAACTCAACTGTCTGAGACTGTTGCACCTTTAGAAGTCACAGCTGGTGCCAGGTGCCAGGTGAGAGAGATCAGGGGGGTTTGGAACAGGATTTCCCTTCTTTGCTCACTTCCCTTCTGTGCCTGTTCCGGGTCAGCTGCGGGATCATCCCACCCCGGGGACTGCAGGGATGGAGCAGAGGAGATGGCTCCTGTTGGCTCTGGCCCTGCTTCTGGCCATCCCTGTCTCAGGTAACGCTTCCAGGAGCTGTTCTGCTCCTTTCTGGGGGATTCCAGTTTGCGGCTATATATAGAGGACATCTACACACATGGGCAGTTTGGGGATGAACCAATGCAGAAATACCTCAGGCGAACATCAGTGCCAGGAGATGGATTTGCCACTGGGAACGTGTCCCTGACACTGAAGAATGTCCAGCCAGCAGATGAAGGAATGTACAGTTGCACTGTGATATCCAGGGACTGGAGCACTGATACATCCACCAAGCTCAGCATTGCAGGTTGGAGACTTTCTGGGCTGGGTGGGGAAGGGGGGAAGCTCTTACAGAGGGAAAAGAGCTCTCTGAATGGTCACTGTCCCCCAGCTGATGCCCTCTCATATGACCCAACACATCACCTCCCCACTCCCAGCAGCCCGTGGGACACCTGTCCTTTTATCAATCCAGCAATTACTGAGGTTTGTTACCAGTGTCACAGCTGGCATTAGCTTTAGGTGTGAATTTCTTTTCCAAGGGTCAGGTACTGTTTGTTCTACATGTGTTTTATTAGAGTGATCCTTAGGAAAAAAGACATTGCTCTCTTTTCTTTCTTTTCTAATTGTAGTTGTAAGGTCTTGTTGGGATGGCTGAGTAATCCAGTGTAAATAATCATGCTGTAATATTAAAAACATTTTTCTGCAAACATAAAACGATAAACCACTAATTATTTTATCATGCTATTTCAGAGTTTCTGATTCTGTTGCAGCCTTAGCTACAGCAGATTCATTAGTTACTGTGCTGTCCAGTATAGTCCCTCTGTGTCTGGAACTGGCTTTATTCCTTTATAAGAGCCCAGGAATCTCCATCAGGAGCCATCACAGCTGTGTAGGTAATCAACAGTCCTTCCCACTGCTGCTTGAGTGACTCCTCATCTCACATCCAGATGTACACTCAGTTTTCTGTCTGGTAAGGATATACTTGAACATCCAAGACTATCAGAGGAACTAAACCAACAGAATTCATGCAATGATTGATGCATGAATCATGAAGTTGCGGACTTCTCTGCCCACACTTTCAAACCCCAGCCTTTCCACCTCCCTCAGAGATCTCCTTCTCTAGTGCTAGCACAACATCAGTCCCCTCTTTAACTCACCTTTCTTTCTGTGCTTCTGCCTTTCTGTGCTGGGTCCTAAAGTCCTGGTCACAGTCCTGGATCATCACTCCAGCCCCTCTGTAGTTCGCCAGCAGAGAGAGGGGCAAAGCAAGATGTGTTTCAACCCAAGACTTCAAGTTTCAAGGTCTTCAGGGTCCCTTTGTGGTCACCAGCAACTTATGCCTTTTCCTGGTCTTAAAATCAAGACTCAAACATGGTTAGAAGGGGAAAAGGGATTTTACTTTGGTATTTATTTTAAGGATCCTTAGGTGCACACATCCAGGTCGAATGCACCTCAATGCACACTGCAATGCACACCCCCAAAAGATCGGGTATAACATTATAGGTGTTACTAATTAGCATATCTATCAAAGATTCCCAATGAGAGGCTCGAGTGAGCCCCCCTCCCCAAGGAGCCTTCTCCTGGATGGTTCTATCTTAGTTTATAGAATGTGTTCTGGAGAGAACCTTGGGATCTGGGGCACACTGATCCCTAGCTACGAAGCTTCTAAAATGTTTACTCTCAGCTTGACAGACAAGTCCAAAAATGTAGGCAAAAAGCACTAAGAATACAG
The DNA here is from genome assembly GCF_020740725.1 of Corvus hawaiiensis. Lineage (NCBI taxonomy): Eukaryota > Metazoa > Chordata > Aves > Passeriformes > Corvidae > Corvus > Corvus hawaiiensis. The sequence goes on from NC_063245.1 coordinate 193,584, forward strand.
AAGTTGTAAAAAAGTATAACAGGGGTATAAAAGAAAAGGCAAAAATCATCATAGCATCATGATACAGGTGTTTTTTTCTAGAGTTACTGAAGGTTTCTGGCCTCCACTTGCAGACACAGCACTGTTCTCAACACTGCCACACAGGGCAGCGTAAGAGCAGTTTGCGAGGCTTCTTTGAGAAACTTCCGTTCTGCTGAGAACATAAAACAACCTTGTACAAAGAGAAGAGCAGTTTAGAATGTGGGGAATATCCATCGGGAACTGATTGTGTGTTGGTGGCCATTAGAATCAATAGCACCCAGGCCATCAGTCCTCAATTGTCCATCAGTCATAGGTACAATCCCAGTTTGGGGTAACTTCACCATGGCTGGTTGGCCCACCCTTAAGTTGTCCTGAAAAGCTTCAATTTCATCATTTTGAGCTGTTTTAAAAAACATAGGGCTGAAGAAAGTTTATGAAACTGGACTCCCCATTGGTCCATGGTGGTTATTTATCTAACAAAGAGAGCAACCTTTTATCCCATCCAGATTTGTGTGGCCTAAGGTAGCGCTTTAGCAAACCATTGGCACACTCTACAATCCCGTTGGATTTGGGATAATAAGGTGTATGGAAAACCCATTTAATACCTTCCCTTTTGGCCCAATCTTGTACCATCACACCGTTGAAGTGCGTGATCCATTGTCACTCCGTGTAGAGTCTGGCACAGGGAGACTGGAAAACCAGTTACTGAGTCAAGAAATAGTAGCTTTGGCACCAGCATGCCTGCTTTAATGGCAACTAACAGTCCAGATACCACTTCCACACCTGTTAGTTTGTACTTGTAGCCATTAGATGTTTTCAGAGGCCCAATATAATCTATTTGCCAACTGCACCAGACCATTCTGTCACTTTTGATATGTAAAGGCAGTGCCAAGTCTGGATGATTTTGTTTGAGTCTCAGCTGGCACTGGGGACACTGAGTGAGAATGCCTTTACACATCTTCCTGGTCAGCGGCCAGCCTCTGTTTTGTGCTGCAAAACCAGAGCTTCTTGTCCAGTATGCCCCAATTCACAATGTAACCATTTACCTAATCAACACCAATGTTGTGGATCTTCCAACTGTTAATTTTTTCTCTTTTCTAATTTTTGTCAGCAGATCCAACTTGTTGTTGGAAGAAGTCAGTAAAGCTTGGCCCTTTGCATGAACTTTGACCCATTCTGTGACAATTGGTTGCGACTGAGCCTGTAACGACCATTTTCAATTTTCCTTCTGCCAAAACAAATTTCCATTCACTTTCTAATTTGATGCTTCCCACTGACACAACCACTGTGTGGCACCAGCCCAGACTAGATAAGAATCGAGATCCACTGCCCTTGCTTACTCCTTTACTGCCAGCAATACAGCTTTTAACTCTTCCTGTGCACTTCCTACTCCTTCTTCTAACCCTAACCCTAACTGTAACCCTAACTGTAACCCTAACCCTAACCCTAACTACTTCCACTCCTATTTCAATGTTTAGAGCAACTGCTCTGTACTTCCATTTACCATCAATGTGTTTGGCTGAGGCATCAGTGAACCAGACATCTTCAACTTCAGCATCTGAAGTGAGTGCAGGAGTATCCAGTATAGGACTAGGTTTATATGGCTGTTTTAAAGCTGACATGTCTGGAGTCACAGCTATCTGTAGTTTTGTAGGTTTTGTTGGCCCTTCAGTGACATCCATTTGATCTGTAACCCCAGAGATATTTGCACACCATTTGTGCAGCATTGGTGTTTGTGCAATTCCCTTTGGCAGAGCACTGCCTTTCCTAATACTGGCCAACAGATTGAAAGGTCCTTGGATTTTCACAGGCTGATGCTGTGGAATTTTTCTCTACTTGTTTAAGAGCGTGGGTCAGAGATAATAATCCCTTTTCCCAAGCAGTGTATCTCTTTTCAGTATCTTTTAATGCTGTGGAGCTGAACCCTAATGGTCTTTTGGGTCCATGTGGCCTTTCTGAAACATTATGTTAAGTCTCATGTTCAGCAAAACCCCAATCAGCAAAACCCCCAGTAATAGGATCACTGGGCTGAACTGGCCCAAGAGTTTTCAACTCGTCTATCAGCATTGCAAAGCCTGTTTGTGACTGTCAAGCCATTGCCAATTTTAGTTTTTCCTCATTAATGTGTACAGGGGCCTTGCTATTATAGAAAATCCAGGAACATGATTTTTCCAGTATTATAATGTCCCACAGTGGTAGGGAGGAGAAGAGAGATCCAGCAGGCAGGAATTGTGCAGCAAGATTGATTTATTTAATTATTTTACAAACGCTTTTATAGACTTCGTTCTTCATAGTCTAATTGGACAAGGATCCAATTGGGGTGATTGGCTAAAATCCTGAAACATCCATTGTCAAAATATTTTTCTACTGTACCATAAACAAAGCTCTGCAAGGTTGCAGGTGTTCATAGTTTATAGAACTCTGCTAATATCTTCCGTGAGAGAGAAAAGCATCTCATGGGACTGGAAAGAAGCAAGAAAAATTCTTGCTAGCAGCAATATTGTATCCACACTCCAGTATCCCAAAGTAACCCTGATCTTTTGGAGCGTCTTGTTACTGGTGGGGTAGATACAGCATCTAATTTTGTAATGGTTGCATCTGGAATTACAACTTGGCCTGCTAATCCCCCAAGCATTTCACCTCCTCAGAAGGCCCTTGGCACTTAGCTGAGGATGCTTCTATCCCCTCCTCATTGAATGTATTCCATATATCCAGTGCTCTTGTTCTTACTGCACTTTCCTCCTCACCTACCAACACAGCATCAATATATTGATAGATTGGTACTCCTTCCTGAGTTTTTGTTTGTGGAAGGGGTTCAGCTAAAGCATTGTGTGCTATGATGGGTGAGTGCTTATACCCTTGGGGCAGGCGGCTGAGAGTGTATTGTGTTCCTTCCAAGGTGAATGGAAATTTGGGTTTAGCTTCTTCCTGAATTGGGACCATAAAAACATGTCTTTTATATCCCAAACTGCCATCCATTCATGTGCAGCTGCCTGTAGCATAGAAGTGAGGTTTGTAATATTTGGGATGGCTGCAGTGAGTGGTCCCATGCTTGCATTAAGCCTTCAATAATGAATTGTTAAACACCAGCTCCCGTCTGCTTTTTTCTCTGGGCAGACAGGAGAATTGTAAGCAGAATGCATCCCAAATATAACACCTCTCTGTTCTAAACCTTTAATTACTTCCTTTGTCCCTTATTTGGCCGCAGGAGGCATAGGCTACTGTTTAATGTTAGTTACAGCAGAAGCAGGTAAAACTGGAGCCACTTTTACTTTTTTCTATCTTTCCCAGAAGGATTACTGTGTGGGGTTTTTTACTGAGTGGGGTTTTTGTGGGCCTGAAGGACCAAGCATGCCCGTTGAGTAATTGCCAAACTTTTCCTTTAAGGATGTCACAGCCTAAAATGTTTTTCATGATCTGCAATCGCAAATATGTGTGAAGTAATTTGCTTTTCCCCAGGTAACCATAGTTGGACTTAGTCAGTGTAACAGATAATAACCTTTCCCACTAAAAGCAGTCAAACAATTTTTTTAAAATTTCTAAAATATAAATTTAGTTTTTCAGCATCCGTGGGGCCAATTAAAGAAATTTCAGCTCCCATATCAATTGAAAACTTCAAAGGTTGCCTTTTTGCTCCTAGAGATAAATAGATATGGGTCCCCTTGCTATCAGAAAACTGTTGATATGCAAGAATGTTCTGGGTGAGGGGCCCAAAGTTCATCCAGCACCTAGGGGTTTTCTTTCCTGTTGTGGTGCAATAGGATTGGAGATGTGTTTTTCCTGTGGAGGGTTTGAGGTTGCCACTTTCCCCACACCCCACCTCTGAACTTCCCTGATTAGCTCTGCTATTACACTGTCAGATTGTTTTCTTAAGGCTGCTCTGGGTATCCCCAAAGCCAGGGCTGTTCTCCACAGCTCATTCCTTTGCTCTCAGGTGGATTAGGTGTTTCTTTCCTCTCAGGGGGACTATGTTTCATAGTCCTCACTTGACTTTCAGGGGGCTTCCCATATTTCAGTATTTGGGCTCTTTTTTGTGATTTTCCCTGCCCATGTCCCTTGCATGGTTTACCACATCACGCAGGAGTTCTGCCCACGTAGGGATCAGCCTCTTCAGGGCTTGTGGATCTTGCAAAGCTTCATTATGCATTACATCTCTTTTGATTTTCTCTCCTCTCCCCACCAAATGATTTTTAGCATACTTGGAGCTCTTAACTAAGAGGTCTTAACATATCCATTTCTGCAGAGATTGGACTGTCTCCCTCTGTGTGTCTGTGCATTGCCTGCACACAGGCGGCTTTTGTAACAGCAGCAGAGATGTCATCAACTGTCTGCATGGGGATTGAGGCTGTTCCCCTCTCTCCATAATATTCATTCTTCCTGCCCAATATGCAGTTCTGCTGGTTATTGAATGGGGTTCGTCAGGAGGCTCAGGTCTAAGGTAATAAAAACCCTGCACCCAAAACCCCAAAATTCTTTGCACCATCTAATAATGTCCAATCACCCCAGTGAGACAAACTCTCCACGATATTCAGGTTCTGATTCTTCCATATTTTTCCTGTTGATTTGCCAGTTGCAGAGAATGCCAGGGAGCAGTTTTGACTGTGTTCCTTCTCTGACCTCCTTGGGGTCCTTTGGAAAATTCAGTCTTAATTATGGGTCTCTTTTTAAATCCTGGAACTTCTTTGTCTTTAAGAGGTGGGGGTTCTGTGCTTTCATCAGAATGCCATTCAGAATTTTCATCACTAATTTCACCAGGGCTTTCCCATAAATCACCTTCCCAATGTTTGCATGATATTATCAATTTTTGAATTTTTTTAACATGCATAGATTTGGGGTTTTTTAATAATGTAGATTTTAATTTTCTTCCAAGGTTTTTCTCTTTCCCTTGGATTCTTTTAACTATTGTTTCAGTTTGTCATTTTGGTATTGTAGAGACAATTCTACATGTTTTCTTTCCTTTATTTCATTTTTCAGCTTGTAAGTTTCTTTTATCATCTGTTCCCTCCATCTCCAAGCTGATTTTAAGCATCGTTCCAGTGCATGACAAATAATAACTTCTCCTTTCTTATCCTTCAGCGACCCCCATTTTTCATCTGTTTTCTCTTGTATTTTTTCCCCACTCAGACCAGTTCTCTACTGGCCAAGGGTCGCTAGTTTCTATAGGAAAGCTGTGCCTCCACAGAGAATCTGCTAAGCCTTCGGCCTGTTTCTCTAAATCGTTTGCCATCCTGCCTTTGACTATGCCAGTAATGTCACAGGACAAGTGGGAGCTTCAGACAAGCCCTGCCTTAGCCTTGGATTTTTGACAACAGCTTAAATATAAGAGATTACTCTGGCCTGCAAGTTCCAAGGATGGCAGTTCAGGTCTATTTATAAAATTACTTATTTACTGAACAGATAGGAGATAACAGACAAAATATCTTAATCACAGTTACTTACTACACAGTATAAAACTAAAAGAACTACTCGTAGATGATACTAAAAAGTTCATGATATCAAGGTACCTATATTAAAGCTAGCAAAAGAAGTAGCATTGATTAGGAGCCAAATGTAACTTACCACTGAAATGACAATAATGGACACGGAGTCCTTTCACTCAACCTCCAGAGGAGTAGCCACAAAGCAGGCATCCCTGCTCAGGGCAGAAACTCCACACATCTCCAGGGAAAGATTTCTACTTTGTCACAGTTTGGTGTAGATTTATAGTTTTGAAGTGAGGTGTCCATCAGTCAGAACTGCTGCTTATCTTTCCAGGTCTCACTTGCACGGTAAGATTTTTATTGGCAGTTGGGAGCTGCCAGACCAGTGTTAACCCCACGGTGCCAAAATAACTCACCGCAAGACAGCTTGTCCGGTTTGAGTTATCTCACCAGTTAACAAGCAACAGATAAGCTCTTGTGGGGGGCAAGATGCCCTGCTACACCCCTACTGCATCTGTACCCAATTCCTGTGTGTGTTTAATTTTCATGTCCTCTTGGCTCTTTAATCTTTTGCAGATGTGGTGATAGAAGGTGTGCATAAGAAGAGGAGAGGTACAGAATCCTTCTGAGTTGGTGCAGTATCGATCACCAAGCAGAATGGAAGTCAGAGAGAAATTCCAAAATGTTTGGAAAAATCATTATAATGTATTGCCTATATCACTTTATTCCTTAATTATGGTTGTGGTAGAGGAAATAATGGAGCTGGAATTTAAATGTCCTCAGGAAAAGTCATTAAGGGTATGGTATGTTGCTTCTTACTTTTCCTGTCCAGCCTTCATTACATTTGTCCTGAGCTTGACCTCCCATCCCGCCTGCATTCCCTGGGCTCGCTGTGTTGGGAAGTGCTCGTGCTACCGCAAGACTCAGATCATTTTTAGGGCATTTTTACCTCCTGTGATTTGGTGTGTGATCCTCCTGTGCGATGGCAGATACATCGACTGTGTGGTTTCAGGAAATGAAGGAAACAACACCCAAAGCAGAGCAGCTGAATTACCCAGTGAGTCCTACACCAAATCTCAGGTAAGGTCCTGGGCAGCTTGGATTGTAAGTGTTTAACCAATCTGTGTGTGTGAAGAATCTGGGATGTACAGCAATATGGGAACCATTTCATCTGGAGAATGAAGTGTTAAGTTGCAGTTATGATTTTTATGTGATATATTTACAATATTTGTATTTCCTGTTGTTTTTCCATGCTTCTGGATTTAATTAGCCTATATAAATGAGAGTTCATAATCATCATGTTCTTTCTGAGGCTGAAACCTGAACTGTGAACACCTTGCTCCAGGGTTATTCTGGAAACTTACACGTGTGTTTTGTGTCTGGTTCTTAAAGGAAGTTTTACAAAAATAAGAAATAGGAGAATGCCCTGAGATTGAGAGAGAGAGGCTGCTATTCCTTGTTCCAGTGAGTCTCTGTCTTGCCATCACTTATCACCTGACCATGGCAGGAGCAAGGAATATATTCTGTAAGAAGAACTGTGGCACTTAATAATGCAAGGGCTTTAATTTAAAAAAAAAAAAAAAAAAAAGTGCAAAGCATCTTTAGGAATGTAAAGTCCAGTGAAAATTAGCTTTAGTATTTTCTCTTCCAGGTGTCAGGGCTGTTCATTCTCACTGCTGTTGTCACTCTCTGTGGCCTGTGCCACGTGTTCCCCTGCTGGTTCTGCTGTAAAAATGAAGAAGGACATTGGAGAGAGGAGCTGCAGAGCCGATTAGAGGAAGGAGCCAGGAATCACATTGAAGAATTGAAGAACGAGGGTGTAGAGCAGATCATGGAAGAGAGAGTGAAACCTCTTCTGCAGCCTGCTAATGCCAATTTCTGGGAAAACATAGATTTAAGAAGCATAGGAAAAGAAATAAAGAAAGTGGTAGAGTCTGCTCTTAAAAATAAGCCAGCAGAGAGACAGCCAGCAGGGCAACAGGGTTTGCCTCTCACCCCTCTGGTTCGGGGACCCCTTTCCTAGAATTAAGGGTCCCCCTCAGCTCCCCTTAACTTAGCGGGCCCCATCATCCCTTAGTGCCTCTTCTCCATCACAGACCCCCCCATCCTGCAGGGATTGACCACAGCACAAGCGGCTCCAGGAATTAACTCTGCGCTCTGAGGAGGTGGCAGCAGCTATGGCCAAAAAGCCAGAGCAGGTGCTGACGTGGCAACACCAGGATGCTGGACCTGCCCACCCTGGGCTTGCTGGGGAAAGCTCCCACTGTTCTCCCAGCTCAGCTCTCCTGGCCTCCAAAGCAGGTCTGGCTCTTACACTGCTGTCAGAAGAGTAAGTTGGGTTTCTCCTCCTCTTCTCAGCTCCAGCTTAGAAGCCAGCAGGTACCATCAGACAGCACCTGTCACCTTATTATCCCTCTTCCTATTGCTTGGCCCTCATTTTGTTGCTCTTTTACCTCTCTTTCTTTACCCTTGTGACTAATTTCAATTTTCAATTTTGCTATGGATATACCCAGAAATTGTTATTCTAGTAATGTAAATAGAAAAATCTTCGGTAATCAGAGGCTTCCTTTGCATAAAGCAAGGAAGAAAGAAGTAAAGAAGAAGGAACAATAATCAAGCTTAAATGGCAGCAGAAATGTGAGCTGGTCCTTGCTGAACATTGTGCTGGTTTGCCCTGTTCCCGTGGGCAAGGACTCAACAAGGGCCTCATGGCAATAAAACTTTGTGAGCCCAAGTCAGGTGTCCGTGTCTGTATCACCCTCGCAGGGTGAGCGATGCATTCAGATGCTCCATTCCTCCTCAGGTGGATTCGCTGTCTGGGAGGTTGAGCAGCAGCGTTCTGGCAGGAAAACAGCCAGTCTGACCACACCTCCAAAGAGGGGACACAGGGAATGAGCATTCCCAGCTGCAGGCACTCCTGGCCTCTGGGTTCAGAATTGGAAACTCAATCCCAGGATGGGTTTTCTATCCCAGCAGAGCTCTGCCCCTTCATTGTGTGCCTGCAATGTGGAGGCTGCTGCTGTTCTTTCAAAAGGTGTTGATGTGGATGAAGCCCTCCAGTCTTGCTGTGACCCATCCCACTGCGGGGCTGGGGCAGCGTGATGCCAATCAATCCCAGCCCATCCCCTGGATCGAGTTTCCCGAAGAGGCAGACTCAGAGGGTGGGTCGATGGGCGGCTCAGAAGCCTAAGCTGCACCCCCTGGGCAGTGCCCGGGTACAAGCCGCCTCCGCCGGTTCGGGAAAATTCTCGGTTACTCGGTTGTTCACTGGTTCTCTGTTATAACTCCTGCCTCTTGGTTTCCCCCAGTGGGTCTTGTTAAATTGTATCTGACCCCTGGCTTGTAACTCATTGATTGTTTTCCCCTTTCACTGCGGTTTTCAAATTTCCTATAAAACTGAGGACAAGCCTCAGGGGACCATCCCATCACATCCCGTCACATTCCATCCCTTCCAAGCTTGTTCGGGTTGCGAAACTTCTAACAATAAACCTGTTAGGAGCCAGACCAGAACAGCCTCTCTTCCTCTATCTCTGAGCTAACGTGAGCCGATACCATCGGCTCCTGCCGTGTTCCCTCTGCTGAGGAGCCAGCGAGCTCAGCCAGCAGCACCTTCCTGATGCCGAAGTCGCTTCTGCGATGCACAGAAGAACACAGCTGGACTCTCTCTGACCTGGGTCACGCCAGAGCTCGTGCTTCGAGCACAAGAACTGCGTTACTCCAGGACAGAGGAGGGACCTTGAGCTTCCTCAGGTGTTTTTCCCAGAGACAGTCCATGGGTGGGGGTCACTGGGATACGTGACCAGGCACGGCCATGGCTGCAATGGAGCTTGAGACAAAAACACCTCTAACACCACTCAGACAGGGACTCAAGGCCCAAGCTTGAGCTTAAATGGAGCTTCTGGAATCTAAATGGAGCTCCTGAAGTTCGAATGGATTTTCAGGCTATGTGGATGGGGCCCCAACCTAGGAATATTGCTCTCTGCTTAGTTGTTAACCAGCCCTCAGTCCTGCAAGATCGGAGACCACAGAGTTTCAAGTTAAAACAGTTTCAAGAGCCAGCACAGACCAAGTTTGTGCCTCAGCTGCATTGTGCCTTCTGCTCCCATCTTATGTACCAGAGTGACCAAAATCTGGAAGCTGGCACAAAAACTGACGTGAGGAGCACTGATAAGACATCAAAGATCAGAGCATGCTTTTGGCCTAAAGCCAAAAGGCCAGGAGCTGGAAACACGGATATTTCCTTGAGGCAAGTGCTGATGCTTGCACATCTCTGGCTGGGGCCCTTCCCCACTTCTGTGGTTTGGCTTTCTGGAACATGCCAGTTAAAGAAGGACTTTCTTGGGACGGAAATCTGCCAAAAAGACCAAAGCAGAGCAGACAGGACTTTACACTCTTCAGCTACACCTGCTGTGGGAGGACAAGGTGGGATGGGGCCGTCCCTGCTGCTCTTGCACTTTGTGCTGCTGAGGAAGCTGAAGCCAGAACTGCCAGACCAAGCCCTGCTTCCCAAAGGTTGATGGTTCTGTAGGGTTGAACCCACAGAAAACCGGGGATCCTTTGTTCTCCTTTTAGACAATGCCTGAACTGCACCATCAGAGCTGTTCTGGGACAGAAAAGGGCTGAAAGGGGAATAACTCAAACAAACTGTGAGGAGAACACTGGGAGCCAACCCAAGGGAAAGACAAGGTGTGAAGATTGAGCTCTCAGGCATGGACCAAGAGTGCCCTGGAGAGACAAGCAGATCAGAGATCCCCAGCAGCACTCCCAGGGCTCCAGGACACCAGAAGGGCTCTCCTTGGAGTGGTCTGAGATGAGATCCCACTGTTTCTGGGGTCTCTCCCATTCCACTTTGTCCTCTTGTGATGTCAGTGGCCAATTTGACCAGGGCTGAAGACTTCCTGCAACTTGTTGTGTCTTCAATGGGAACACGTAGAAGGAAGCAGGAGCTGGAGGTGAGGAGAGGGAACTCAGAGACTATCCAGAGGGCACAGGCAGGTTTTGAGGTGAGATTTACACCAGAGCTGGTGGCAGCTCCAGGACAGGGCACTTGCTTGAATCCATTTTGGGTGGAGATATTTTGGCTTTCTCTAATCTGGCTGATGCACCATTTCTGAAAATAAAGTGACTTTCCAGGCTGTCCCTTGGACAGGCAGCTCACCCAGCGTGCCTGCTTGTCCCAGAAAGAGCAGTGGCAAGGAGCACTGAGCTAGCAGGAGATTCCAGTGCCAGGTCCTGGTTCTCACCCTTCAGCACCACATAGCTCAAAATAGCCTTTGGATAACACCTAAACACAATTCCTTGTGACCTCCTTGACCAGAGCAGAGCCTCCAGGGCTTCAGATCTGCCCTGCTCTGCTCATTTGAACACAGAGACTCAGACACCAGTTTCCCACCAGAAGCAGCCCAGCAAGGCACTGGGGTTTCTCTGAAAGCAGCTGTGGCTGTTGGTCAGGGGCCCTTGCTGGGGCTTTGTTCTTTCCCGCACCTGCAGTAAGTGCTGGGACATGACCTTCAGCCAGGGAGGGTGAAGACCCTGCAGAAACCTTCTGCCCCTTCCCACCTGCTGTGAGACCTTGCTCAGGCTCCAAATGCCAGTCTGGAGAGGCCCAGGGCACTGCCAGGGTGTGCACTGTATCTGCCTGAGCTGCACAGGGCTCTGGATTCAGGGGCTCTGGCCTCATGCAAGGAACTTTGTCATGTCCTGTGTCTCTGGCTGAATGGCAGTGAAATTCCTGGCTGCAGCACAGGCAGCCGTGGGAATCCTACCCTGAAAGATCCAGTGCTGTGCATGGAGGTTTCTGGTGGCACTTGGGTGTTGTGTGGGTGTCCAGGAGATCGCATGCCCAGGTGTGATCAGCAGGACACAAGGCTTACAGAAGACACACACTTCTCTGCAGCAGCTGAACATGGGTCTTGAAGCAGGAAAAGTTTTACTTTCACATGCATGCTGGCTGGGAACAGTGAGAGGTTTTATAAACAAATCTTTTATCTTGCACCTGCAAGATTGTTATGCAGCTTGTTATGTTACTGACTGGAGAAATAGTTTGAAATAGGTGTTGTAGGGTTTGACCAATCATTCTAAGAGGTGGATGGTCAAAGGACCAATAACCTTATGCCATTCAAGCAAACCAGATTGTATAAACAAGTTTGGAAATTAATAAATAATTCCATCCTTTTCCTGGACTGAAGTCTATGTCGTTTTTCTCGCCATCCCCGGTACAACAGCGACACCCAGGCTCCTGCCCACTGCTTCAGGAACTCCCAGCAGCACCTTCCGCTGTTCTCCTCTGATTCCCAGCAAAGCCAGCGTGAGGATGAGCAGGAGAGCCAAGCTGAGCCAGGTTCATCCCTGGTGGAGCTGCATGGCTTGGGGACCCCTGTCCCAGGGACCTGAGCCCACCTGTCCCTCTGTGCTGACACCACCTGAGAACTGAGCGGGGAGAGCTGCTGGAGTTCCAGGCACACCCGAGTGGAGAGGGAGATTTCTGTGGGGTGGGAAAGGCAGAACAGGAGCTGATAACTGGGGCAGGATGGAGCTGTGAGGGGGGTGGGCAAAGGAGGACCCACCCATAGCAATGGTGCAAGGACTTGGCGTGGCCATGGCAGAGCTTTGGGTGTGCAGGTGTGTGAAGACCTACACAGAGTGTTCTGCCTTTCTGCTGTTCTGTCTCTGTCTGCCATAAGATTTTGGAAAAAGCTGTGGAGATGAGAAGCTGTCAGCAGTTTGTCCTGCATTATCTCATCCTTCTTTGTTTTAATAAAATTTTCTATTCTGTCTCTAATTGGATCTTCATACTTTTCATTTCATAATTCTTTAGAAATCTTTTTGAATTCTTTAGTTTTCTTTTCATTCACTGTACAGACTTGGAATAATGGTGTAAATGAAATAAACACTCACTATTAAAAACATGGAAAACAATGCAGAAAAATAAAGAGAAAGCAATTATTAGAGGTCACTATCAGTGGAATTTATTGTAGTAACTGAACGTTTGTTAGCATTTAAAATTTCACAGCGACTCAGGTATTTTTTGCTCACAGCAACACCAGAGCCAAGGCAGCTCGTTCCCTGGCCGGAAGCTCTGCTCTCAAGCTGCTGGGCACAGCACAGCCCCGCTGCTGTGGTTTTCCTCCCCACACTCGCAGCCTGCACAAACACAGCAAAGCAGAGAGGAAACCTCTGCAAGGGGCTCCTCCTGCACAGCTCCTCTCCCCCAAGGCAATTCCTGCCCTGGGGACTATTTCACACCCTGGCTGAGCTTGGAGGTACCTCTGGAATTCCTCTGCTCCAACCCCACTGCTCCAGTCGGGCTGATTGCAGGTGCTTGCCCAGGATCAGGTACATCCAATGCAGCTGCCTACCCCAACAATCAAGTTTCCAAACTTTTCATGTGATTCTCTAAATCTGCCCTGAGTGACTCCCCTAGCTTCAAGTTTCTGTTCCTGAATTCCTGCAGGGCAATGGAGCCCCTTAAAATAGAAACATTCTGGCTCATCAACGTGAAAAACCTCTCAAACTGCCCTGAGCACAAACCCGTGGGTGAGGCAGCTCTCCTGTGGAGCAGAGCTGTGCCCTTCTGGGGCTCCATGGATGGACAGCCCGGGGCAGCTCTGCTGTCACCAGAGGTTTGTGTGTGAGCAGCTGAGTCCAGCACCCACTGTCCTTACCATGAGCTCAGGACAAATGAGAACAACAGGACTGGGGTTAACATGTCTTCACTTCTGCACTTCTAGGTTAAAACACACTTTACTGAGATTTAATTTGTTCTGGTTGTTGTTTCCTCTCCCATGATGTTCCCAATATCAGCTGTGAACTGGGAGGGAGGAAAGACTCTGGTCCTTCCCCGTTCACACAGAATGGCTTTTCCCTTGGAACAGAGAAATGAAGGGCTGGGCTCTGGTCACAGACCTTTAGCAGTGCCCTGATGGTCAGTCCCTGCTCTGAGAGAGCCTCCTGTGCTCTCACAGTTGGCAGAACTGCACCCATGAGGAGAACACCAGCCCTGCAAAGCCCAGCCCTGTCAGTGAGACAGGCCCATACAGCTGTGGTGAATGTGCACAGCCCCAGAACCTCCTCCCTGAGGAAACTTTGCTGTCAGGGGGGGAGATCAGAGCAGGATGGTCAGTGCTGGCCTGAGCAGCCACAGGGGTCCAGCAGCCCTCTCCAGCCTCCCCCAAAGTGGTGCCCTGGTTTGGCCTCATGGCTGCACGTCCCCCAAAGTGGCACAGCTGGAACAGTCCAAGGGCTCTCTCAAGTCCTTACTGAGTATCTCCAGACCTCCCACATTGAGCAGGAGGGACATAAGGGCAGTTGAGAGCTATGGAAAAAATAAAAATCCAAATAATGTTCTAAGGAGACGGCTCCAGAGTGCCTGTATTACCAGCACTGTCACTTGTGTCTGTGTTGGGCTTGGCCAAAATGGGTTTGGCTTCCGGTATGGGGAAGGGCCCTTGCATTTGTGCTGCAGAGAAAAAGCAACCTCTGTTCTGTGCTCAAGGTAAACAGGCACCTCAAGGGAGGAACAGGCACCTCAAGGGAAGAACTGCTAAAGCAAACATCAGCGTTTTGGACATCAGGAATGTCTTGGTTTGAAAGAGGTGTCTGCTAAGGAAGGAAGGAGCCTCCCTTGGAATGGAGAATATGACCCCCTTCCCTCCAAATTATTATAACTTCGAAATTAAGGGGCTTTCAGGCAAAGATATGGGAAAATGAATAACAGTTCTTTACTAGTATATCTACTCAAGACAAACAAACAACAACAGTGGCGGCCACAACAAACAGAACCAGAGTCCCAGTAACAGCCTTGTCCCGGCCGCAGGCACTTTCCCCCCGGTGCAGTTCCGGTCACGGCCGGCAGGGGCGCTGGTGGCTCCCGGCCGGGCAGGGCGGGTGCGATGGTTCCCCCGCGGCTGCAGGGGGCGCTGTGGCGCGGGTCCCGCCGTCTCTCTCCGTGTGGACGATGGCGGGCACAGCCGGCAGGAAGGGATGGAGAAGGAACTTCCTTTACGAACCCCATGGGGAAGCCGATCCCTGTGCCCCCTCTGGATAGCAAAAGGAGCTGTAGCACGAGCCTCAGGAGAAGCACGCTGGAACAGCAGGACCTCCCGGCAGGCAGAGGGTGAACAGCTACGGTGTAGCACAAACGCGGAGCAGACGGCAGAGGCACGGCAGGGGTTGGGCAGCAGCAGCAGCCCGGCTCTGGGACACGGCAGAGAGAGACTCCCCGGGATTTCTCATCGGTGCTGGCTGGAACCTGGGTCCGGGCTGTGCAGAGGGGGGCGGTCCCTGGTGGGAAGTAGGGTGTTCCCGGGTCCTGGGAGGCACACACTGGCTCTGGGCTTCCCAACAGCAGAGCAGTGAGAGAAGCCAAGCTGGCAAGCTCAGTCACAGTGCCGAAGCAAAAATAAACCGAAAAGAAGCAGGCAAAACCCACAGGAACAGCAGGATCTCTGGCCCGCGATACTGGCCATGTGTGTCTCGTCGAACAGCCCATGCTGGAAGAGAGGGGCTGCCTTTTGCACCGCCCCCGACGCCCTCCAGAAACGCCGGCTTGGCTCCCGAACATCGTGATAGCCCCAGAGCCAGGGAGGATGGGGGGTGGGGACAGCCACCACCCCTGGCCACAAGCAGAACAAAACAGATGAAAACCCCACAAATGGGATGGAATGGGATAACACATCATCCCCAACACAAGGAACCTCTAGAAAATCTGGCTCGGACATCAAAGCGCCTCAGCAAAATGCATGCAAAGGACATAGATGCAATCCTCTTTAAGAGGAACTTGGATAGAGGGGTGTCCAAGGCAATCTGAGCAGGAAAAGATTTGGGTCTCCCTTGATGAGCAGTTTTATATGAGACCCACAGTTCACAGTCAGTGAAAGTCAGCACAACATCTGAGCAGTTGGGAGCACAAGAAAAAACCATCATTTCCTATTTGTTTGTCAATCTAATGAAGTGAAAGATGGAGTGCAAACAGGCAGGAGGGGTAAATCCAAGGGAATGACAGCTGCAGAAACTGTGCATACATCTCCTTGGTCCAGGCTGACAGCTCCTGGTGGCTCCTGTGGGGAGGGGATGGAGTAGGTGGCACTGCAAATGTCATGCACGGGGATGTTTTGGTCTCAGTGAATTTCACAGTCCAGACATGTCTGACTCTCCCAGTCCTGGAACAAGGAGATATCCTGCCATGTTGTCCCTCCAGCAGATATTGGAGCTGTAGAAATTCCCCACAAGGACCAGGCCCTGTGAACGTGAAGCTGCTCCTGTCTGTCAGTAGAGGCCTCATCCCCTTGTTCTCCCTGCTCAGAAGGCCTGGAGCAGACTCTCACTATAATATCACCTGGAGCTCTGCTCTCTTTAATCCTCACCCTGGAGCTCTCCCTTGGCTCCTCACCCATCCTCAGGGAGCTCCATGCAATCCAGGTTCTCTCTCA
Source organism: Corvus hawaiiensis (assembly GCF_020740725.1). Taxonomy (NCBI): domain Eukaryota; kingdom Metazoa; phylum Chordata; class Aves; order Passeriformes; family Corvidae; genus Corvus; species Corvus hawaiiensis. The sequence goes on from NC_063245.1 coordinate 209,455, forward strand.
TATCTGGCAGAAGAGCTGGGAGTAGCAGTGAGGAGAGGGCAGAGCAGGGTGGGAACAAGGGCCAGGGAGGAGGCAGCCCCAGAGGGACAGGCACACACGGCTCGTGCTCTGGGCTCGCAGGGTGCGGAAATGAAAGCAGGGGCTCTGCAGGCTCAGTGGCCACAGTGGGGGCTGAGGCAGGGCCCCCACTGACCACAGCCACTCGGTGTGGGAAGGTCGTTCCACCCTCAAAGATGCAGCAGGACCAGTCCCAGGCACGCTGCAAGCCCCGGGCCAGGCAGCTCTTGCAGCGCTGGGCAGAGCTCAGCCCACAGCAGACGCTGCAAGGAGAGGCTGTGGCTGCAGTGCCCCAAACAATGCTGGCCCAGGGGGGATGTGCCAGGCTGTCTCCTGCTTGCCCGGCCCTCCTCCTCCTCCTCCTCCTGCTGCTGCTGCTGCTGGGTGAGTTGGGGATGGCTTTGCCTTGGGGCTCAGCACTGCAGGGCTGCTGAGCGGGGCAGGACAGGGCCCGTGCTGGGCCCAGGGCAGGCCCCAGGGGAAAGGGTGTGTGGAGCAGCCGTGCAGCACTGAGGGGCAGAGCTGCTCTGGGGAGGGCAGCAGGACCAGTGCTTCCTCCAGCTCCCATGCACCTCTGAGCCAAGGGGGCAATCTCCAATTCCTCTGAAGTAGTTCTGTTCATAGTGTGAGACATGGGAGATGCTAAAATGCTTTAGGGAGTCAGCAGCATCCATCTGGAATCAGAAGCCAATCCACAATCGGCTTAAAGTATAAATCTGGGAGATCAAGCAGATGCACTTGGGAACCCCATGGGTGGGAAGGTGCTGGCCCAGCAGACTCAGCAGTGGGAACACGGACAGGGGCACGGGGCTGAGCTGGGCTGCTGCCCATCTGACCAAACTCCTCTGTGCCCCACGGTGCAGGTGCCGGTGTGATGGCCCAGGACATCTGCAGCTCCCCAGGGCATGGTGAGTACAGGGACAGGTCCTGTAAGGGGAGTTGTGTGGGACTGGAGATGGGAAGGGAGAAGGGCTTTTTTCCCCATGTGTGAAGCCCTGGAGGGGAAACTCTTCCCCTTCCTGCCCTGACTCCAGTAACACTGTCCCGAGCCATCCCTGTGCCATCTCTCCAGGTGACCTCCCAGCTCCTGCCTTTGACGTGACCCCCACTGCTGCAAAGGAAGGAGAACAGGTCATATTGCAGTGCCAAATTTCTTGGAAATCTCCTGTCACCAGAATCATCTTCTGCAAGGACGGGGTGCAGGTGCACAGCCTGAAAGCCCAACAGGGACAGGGGAACTACGTCACCTTTTTTCCTATGACAAGGGAGAGCGCAGGGACATTCACATGTGGATACCAGCACAAGGACAACAGCAACCGAGTGAGGAACTCTGCCCTCAGTGCTCCCACAAACCTGAGGGTCACAGGTGAGTCGTGGCACTGAAGCACACACAGGAAACACTCCCAGGCCCCCTACACCCCAGGTGATGGAGAGGACCCTGCCCTGCCCCATGGCATGTCCCCGGACATTTGGAATGCTGGGGGTCAGGGTGCACTTCAGCACAGCCTTGGGCACCAGGGACACTCCTGCCAGTCCCAGCAGAGCATCCTGCTCCTCTCCTGCCCCAGCATCACAGAAAGGGCAGAGTGGTGGTGCCAGATGTAATGCAGAGCCACAGCTGAGCAGGGCATTCATTTATTGATCCCCACAGTTGATAGAGGGTGGATCAGGGGGTCCCCACAGTGTCTCAGTCTGTGCAGTACCTGGGGGAGCTGCAGACTCTCTCCCTGTCCCTTTCTCCTCCCAGGCAGCGGGTCCAGCTCCCAGGCAGGGACATCCACTGCTGGTCAGTGATTCCCTCCCTCACACCCAGTGTCCCTCAGCACTGGGCCAAGGCTGCCCCGCTGCCCACACCAGGACATTGGCAGGTACAAGGACCAGTATCTAGGTCAGTTCTAAGGGCATATCCTACTTTCTGCTTCCTCTCCCCATGATGCCTCCTGTTCTCCAACAGCTTCTGTGCCCCCAGCTACCAATCCCCAGAAACTCCACACCATCATAGGAATCATAATTGGAGTGGTGACCCTCTCCCTCCTCCTCCTCCTCCTCCTGATTGCAGCCTGTGCCATGAGAAAAGGTGAGTGATTTGGGGAAATCGAGGGCAAAAGATTAGGACAAAATTGTACCCTGATGCAGAGTTGCTGCTGTCTGACACATGATGCTTTAGAATGGGTAGATCCTAAAGCTCATGTCCCAAGAAGCTTAGTCTCTCAGGCCTTTCCTTTGTCATCTGAGGGGAGAAAAACTTCTGAAGTGAGGAAGACTCTGCCTTTCAGAGTTCTTGTGCTTGAATGCTAAAGTGGGGAGGGACAGACCAAATGCATCCCTGCCTCAGGCACACATTGGCTCCCATCCTCTGGGAACAAGAATTGATTCTCTGAGCTGCCCTGAGTGCAGCCAGCACAGCTGCTCCACACTCTGGCTGAGCACAGCTGCTGAGAGCCTGGGAGAAACCAGGCTGGGAAAGGGGATTCAGGGTTGTGAAGGCTGGGACAGAAAAATCCCTCTGCCAGTGAGATGTGCAGGTTCAGCCCATCATCTTCACTGCACAGCCCAGAGCAGGGAAAGGCAGGGCTGTGCAGGAACTCTGCCTCCCACCTCTGCCTTTCTTTTCCTTGCAGGGGCCTGCAGAGAGAGATGCCAAAGGTGAGCAGCAATCCCTGGGGGCTGCGGGGCTGGGGCTGATGGAGATGGGGGAATCCCGGCTCCCTGGGTTGGTCCTTGTCCAGGGGCAGCATGGTCTGTGTCCGTGGGGGGATTCCCCCATGGTGCAGGCAGGGAGGAGCAGGGCTTGCCCTGGCCTTGACTCCAGCCATGGACCTGATGCAAGACAGAATCATCCATGGCAATGACTCCAATGGGCTCATCACAGTCTGGGCACAGACCCCAAATCCCTTTCTCCCAACTCTCTCCAGGCAGCAGCAAGTTCCCAGCCACGAGGCCGAAGTGACCGAGGACAATGAAATACAGTGTGAGTACCAACACTTTCCTACAGGTGACCCACAGACCCCTCTGTCTGTGGGACCCCCTTCTTGTGGCCTGGCTGCCCTCCAACACCACCAGAATCCCTGAGCCCATGGGCCGGCCCTGCTGCAGCCTCAGGAGCTGCACTGAGTTGCAGGGACCTGCCCCAAACCCCCTTTCCATGCTCTCCATCCCTCCTCTCACAGCAGGACCTTTCCCAATTCCACACGCAATCCCAGCAGTTCATGTCCCAGTGACATTTGCAAAACCACTGCCCATGGCACAAGGGCAGATCTCTCCCCACGCCGTTGCTCTGCTCCTTCCCTGCACGCACGGCCCAGCTCCTGCCTGCAGAAGAAAGGTGACAACAGACCCCCCCATCCCTGCTCTGCATCCACAGAGGGAAGGGCAGCTTCCTCTGCTGCCAGGAGTGGGGTGAGATTACGGGGACACAGGGCAGGGGATTCAGTCCTGACTCTGGGGAATTTGCTGTTCAAAGGCAGGGTGGGGCTTCTCCCTCCCAGAACAGGAAGCAAGGGCTCACTCTGTGCTTTTTGCCCCCACCAGACTCCACCATCGCCCACGTTGGACACAACAGGGTGAGTTGGGCACAGCCTTGGTACCAAAGCAGGGAGCAGTGCCCTGGGGATGGGATGTGAGTGTCAGGGTCTGTGCTGGTGGCTTGGTGGGGAGTCCCACTGGGCCGTACCCGCTAAGAGCCAAAAGGAAGCATTGGCAGAAATAGACATTTCTGAGATATTTTTTCATGAAACCACTTTATTGAATTTTCTCAGCATCTTCTGCAAATATTCTCCCTGTATAAACATCTTATGCTGAAATGTCAGATACAAAAATCTGGGGGTTCCAAGTGGGAAATAAAATCAAACCAAAACTGAAAGAAAAAGGCCCAGCTCCCTGCAGCACTCCTGGAGCCCAGGGCCAGAGGTTTGTGCAGGGCTTGAAGCCAGCAGCTGAAATAACAGGCTTTCCTTTTCCCTCTAAAGCCGGGCAGGCAGGAGCTGAACAGCAGCACAGAATACGCCTCGGTGAGGCCCTCCCGCAGCCAGCCCCGGTAGCTCCAGCACAGCGAGCGCCCCGGGACAATCACCCACGCCGGCCTTTGCTCTCTGGCACAGCTCCTGCGCTGGGAAAATGGGGCTGGGGGGTCCAGCTGGGGCTTGCTTGGGCTTGGCTGTGCTGGCCAAGGGCTGGCAGATGGGAGCCTTGGGGCTGCTCCTGCAGCTGCTCCTCTGACCGTGGTCTCCACCTCTCCCTTCCCACCCCCACTCCCACCCACCATGGCACATTGGGGTTTTCAGGCCTCCCTGCAGCTCCCAGTGGGTTTGTCCCCGTCCCCAGGACCCTGCCGTGTGCCAACCCCTTGGCTCGTGTTCACCAGCTCTTGTGGGGAATTGCCAGGGCTTGGCTTGGGAGGGCAACACGTCCCCACAAGGCCTGGCCAGGCCAGCATGGCTACACCCAGCCCTTGCCACCCCATCAGAAATGTATTCTGGATGATTTAAACCAAATCTGTGTCTGTGACTTGCACATGTATTTACAATGTCTGATGGATCAATACACACAAAATCTCTCCCATATATTGTACACGGACACGTTGTCATGATCTGGTTTTAAAGATACTAGAAATGCCTCTGCATAAATTAAGGTGCAATTGAGACCACATGCCAGTGACAGTAGTATTGGTTTTATTTGATAGTAAATATGAGAGAGAGAGAGAGAGAGAGAGAAAAGAGAGACAAAAGAAGAGAAAGACATAGAAAGTAGGTGGTGGGACAGAAAGAGAGTGACAGAGACAGAGTAAAGAAAATATCACCATCTGTGCATCCCACTGGTGTCCCGGTGATCCTCTCCAGCTGGTCTTCTTGGTGGTGATGGTTATTGTGGTGGTCAGCACCTGGCCTGAAGGCCTCACAATAATAATTAATCCCATTTTATAACTCCTTCTTTTATAACTGAAATAATTAAGATATAACTGAAATTATGTAAGCACCTTGACCAGTAGGTTATGCAATCTGACCAGTGTGGACTGTTGGAGAGCAGGCCCAGGCCATTGGGGATGCAAGCAGCTATTGGCTGGTTGGCTGGGTGGCAACTGGCTCAGCCCATAGGGATCGACCCCGTGGAGCTTCAACTCTATGTAAAGTAAAGGAGGACTCAATAAAAGTTGGCTGTTGTGCATGAACCCAGTGTGTCTTGTCGCTTGTCTGTCTTCGAAACTGCGACAATTGGTGACCCCTGGACATGATACAAGAGCTGCTGCAGGTATAGCAGGGAGACAGACGGGGCATCAGGGAGAGCTGCCCGCAGCCTTTGAGCTGTGAAGAGCAGCGGGATAGCCGCGGGGCAGCGGGGAGAGCTGCCCACAGCATTCAAGCTGTGAAGAGCAGCGGGATAGCCATGCTTGGTCTGGACCTTCCCTTCTACTTTTTTTTCTTTTTCCTTTTTTGTAATTGGGAGACATTGCCAGCATGAGTGCATGGGTTTCAGCACTGAAAGACTCCATACTACAGGTGTGGACTTCGTTTTTAACAAAAAAAGGGATAAAATATGACAAACAGGCTTTAACAGCCTTAATCACATGGTGTAAGAGCCACAGACTAGACATCTCCGAGGGGACTTGGAAAAGTGGAAGCGGGCTGGCAAAACTATAATCGAAGCAGCCTCCATAGGAAATGAGACAGCCATTAATGTGATAAAGGCTTGGAGGCTTATAGTGGACTTGCTAAAACAATTAAAAACTGAGAATAATGCAAGGATGATGCTGGGAACACTGCGAGCGCTGCCCACTGAGGCCGGCAGCGAGGAGAGGGCACCGGGAGAGGCAGCGGGAGGCGTGGACGCTGCACTGGGTGCGCAAGAGAGCACCTCGGCCGAGCAGGGCTGCGCCGCTGGCTTGTGCCAGGACGTTGCCTCCGGGGAGCGTTCCGCAACCAAGCAGGGCTGCGCTGCCAGCCCATGCTGGGGCGTCTCCCCCATGCAGCGCCATGCGGCCGTGCGGAGCCACACCGCGTGCCCATGCTGGGACATACAGTTTATGGAAAATGCTGCCACCGAACCAAATGGTGGAGCCGCCCCGCATGGCCGCGCTACATGAAACAAGTGTCCTCCAGCCCCTCTGTGCCCTGCCTCCCACAGCTGCAGAGCAGCGCTTAAAGCTGGCCACTGCAGGAGCATGTCCAGCTGCTGCCAACTCTCTGGCCACTGCCGAGCCGCTACTAGCAGGCATTCTGTGACCACGCCTGGCGGTGCTGGCTGCGAAGTTTCTGTGGAAACAGAGCGTCCTGCAGCTACATTGAACGCGCCTGCACAGCCATCACAAAAACGCTCGCCCGAGACAGACACGCTGTCAGAGGCGCCTGATCCCTGCTTAAGCGTCACGCCTGGAAATAGCAGTGGACCATGAAGTCCTAATGTCGCTGCTGCCACAGCAGCAGACATGCCGCTATTACTGGAGCTGTAGCTGTCCCCAGGATGTATAGCAACAAAGGATGTGAGAGAGACCAGAAGAGAGACCCAGAGCCATCCTCCCCCTTTGGAACACGGCGATATTGTCACTGTCACTACAGTGCTGATAGCCCTGCCAGGACAGCACCACAACCAGACACACTTGCACAGGCAAAAGCCTCGCACACCTTCTCCCATCAAGGTGTTCCAGCTCTAAGTTTCTCATGGTCCTAAAGTTTCCTGTTCATAGAGTTAAGTTGTTAAGTTGTAACTTTTAAGTTAATAAGCCTGCCGCATGCCACTTGGAGAGTTTGTATCACTGGTAATCCCATTTGACAGCTTTTGAATATGATTGTTACATCACCAATGATACAACGGGATCCATCTCTGGCTGAAAGGGCCTACGCCTGTTGAGCCGTGTTTGTCACCCTGTCTCCAAGGGCCCTGCAGACAGGATGACAGATGCTGCTTTTATATTTAAAAACAAAAAGGGGGAATTATTGTGGTGGTCAGCACCTGGCCTGAAGGCCTCACAATAATAATTAATCCCATTTTATAACTCCCTCTTCTATAACTGAAATAATTAAGATATAACTGAAATTATACAAGCATCTTGACCGGAAGGTTATGCAATCTGACCAGTGTGGACTGTTGGAGAGCAGGCCCGGGCCGCTGAGGACGCAAGCATCTATTGGCTGGTTGGCCAGTGGCAACCGGTTCAGCCCATAGGGATTGGCCGCGCGGAGCTTCAACTCTATATAAGTAAAGGAGGACTCAATAAAAGTTGGCTGTTGTGCATGAACCCAGTGTGTCTTGCCGCTTGTCTGTCTTCAAAACTGCGACAGATGGTCTCCCCAGAAAGCATAGAATCCGAGGGGTTAATACACCCTCAGGCCAGGTGGCAATGTCCAGGTACGTCCCTTGGAGGGGGTGGCAGTCTCTTGCAGCAGACTCTGTATCTGTTGCATCACATGCAGTCCTGTGGTGCAAGGCCTCTGGGGAGCACTTTGGGGAGTCTTTGATGGATTATGACACCCCTCAGCTGCCTCTCACATGAGTGTCCTGTGGATGTGCCCTGTGGGACTGAGGGGTTCCACAGCTGGGCCAATTTGTGTAAGGGAGGATGGGTGTTCACTGCTTCTTACCAGAGGTTACACCATGCACCCGAAACTTGCCCTGCCCCCTCATTTCTGTCAGCTATGGTCTCCCCCAGCCCAAATCCAGCAAGAGGTGACTCTCAGCACAGCTGCTGGGTTTGGCTCTCTTGTGGATGCATTCCTTTCCCTCAGCCTGTAGAGGGATTCCTTGTGGAACAGGGGCATATGATACCCCTGGAAAGACTGGACAACCCAGGGTTGCTGAGGAAAAGCCCCTGAACAGGCCCCTGGCTTCAGGCAAGCCTGGAAAGCACCTGGCTGCAGGCAGCTCTGAAAGTCCTTGGCAAAGTTATACACTGCTTGTCTCCCCCGCGGATTAGAGGCCGTCTAGAGGGACTGGACGTGAATCTTTGCAAAAGTAGATATAAGCTTGTGTAGTTAAAGAGTAAAGCGGAGAATGATGCTCAGATCGTATTGGTGCATGTGTCGTTACTCTGGCCAGCTCTCCAGCACTCGGACCTCCCCTAAAATCAGCCTTGTTTTTCCCTAGGCCTGAGATGATTGAACAATAGCATCCTCTTTATCTTATCTAGGTGGTTTAACTCACAGCCCAAAGTCCCAGTCTGGCATCTTCAGGGAGGCTTCTTTGGTTGTAGCTTCTGTACACAGTTTTTGTTAAAATGAGCAAAATTTTATATCAGTGTTTGAGGCATGAACTATTTCAGTCTCTGACACATGTGAGCACCTGGAGCGGACATCTCCATCCCACTGTGTCCAATGGAACATGTGTGTCCATAAAGTGTGGAATCCAGCTCTGGGTGTAGTGTTCTTTCTGCCCACACCAATGCTCACATGGATGCACAGGTCCACAGGGACACAGGCACTGCTGTGCTCACACCCCAGGATACCTCCAAGATGCTCCTTCCTCTACCTCATCATTTTCCTGTCCCTCAGTTTCCTAGAGGTTCCTGTCTGTTCAACAGTGGCACCTGGGAAAGGGAGGGAACCCTGGAGGAGATTTGCCTGTCACCCCAAACAGGGACCTGTCTCCACCCCCATCTCTGAGGTCTCCTCCTGCCTGTTGGGGAGAGGGATAGGGATCCTCCGCTCCACTGAGATGCATTGACAGTGTCCTGCCCAGACACTGCCCAGCCCCACACAGGGGCCTGTGCAGGACCCCCTGGGCTGAGGGGCTCAGGGCTGAGGAGGGATCCCCCTGGCCAAGGGCCCTGACAGTCCTGGGGGCTCAGTCCCTGCTAGCCCTCCTGCACTGGCAGCCACCCTCATGCCTGCCACAGAGGGCTCCAGCCCTCTGGCCCTGCCCTCAGGGGCCTCCGAGATCACGGTGGTGCCCCCAGGGAGGCTCTGGCACTGCCGCAGGGATGTGGCTGCACCCACACCAGCACTGGCACCAGTGCCACCAGCCCACAGGGCTTCCACAAAGGCCAGGACACAAGGGGACAGTGTGGAAGTGAGAAGAGCCCAGAGCTGACAAGAGCACGTCCTGCTCTATTCCCTTGCCAGCCCTGCAGGGAAGCAGCAGCCCTGACTCCCAGGCAGCAGAGAGGCAGCCGAGGCTGTGAGGGGCAGTGCTGGGGCTACCAGGGCTCTCCTTAATGGGACCTTGTGGGAATGGACACAGGCAGGTGGCCAGAACAACCACAAAACCGCTGCCGGCCTGTCGTGGTTGCAGGCCGCTGCGTCCTCCAGAAAGCGTCCCAGTTGAGGCTGCTTCAGCTGGAACCACGCCGCTTGGCACTCAGCCTCTGCACCACAGAGCTGGGCTATGCCCACAGAAGCCACGCACACGTATGGCACCAGATAGCTCTTGAGTGTGTCACCAAGAAGAAAGAGGAGGGTGATGAGGCTGACAGCTGGTCTGGGGGCCTCACAGAGTCAGACCTAAAGACAGTCAGAATTTACCTGGGAGAATTTTACAGTGAAATTTTGCAGCTTCAGTGAAACCCACAGGGAAAGCCAAAAAGATAATCAATGAGAGAAGATGTTCTGGACACGAGGAGAGGATGTTCTTGTTATGGGACATTAAGAGTGTACAAGGAAGAACTTGTGGATAATATGTAACAACTATACCTTTGCTTGTATAGCTAATTGTTTTACAGCTTGAAAGGTCGTTTATTAGATAGCCTTGTCATTGTTTGTTAAGCAGCCAATCTCAATAAGCCACAGCCATTGTGAAGACATATAAGAATAGCAGTAGAGAAAATAAAAAAACTTCTGGCTTTGGATTACAACAAGTTTGTGCTGTTATGTTTATCTTGACAAAGCCATGGGCAGGAGGGGCCCTTCACGCAGAGTTCCACTGGTGTTTATTGCCGAGTGCATGAAGGGCTCCTGGGGTGAAGGACCAAGGATACAGGAGGGTCCAGGGTATAAGTATGAGGGGAGGAGTAAGGGCCAGGGACCAATGGAGAAAGAGCTGAGGGGAGGAGCTTGGGCAGGGCTAGGGTATACAACCCAATGGGGAAACATGGAGGGAAGGTCCAAGGACCAAGGGCTAATGGGAAAGCAGGGAAGGTAGAACATTCTAGGACATGAACTTATGAGGGGTACAGAGGGTGGAGAGTTAGCAAACCAATCGGGGTAACAGAACTGGGGTACATTAACATAAAGTGACAGAGCACCTTGGGAGAGGCCCTTTCGATCACCCTGCCTTAAGGCTTACCCAAGGGGGTTGAGTCAAACTTTGGGGCTGTCTCCCCACCCCCGGCTCCCCTGGCCCACAGGCCGCCCCCGGCTCAGGGGCAGCCACCACAACACAAAACCATGGCTGCAAAGCAAAGAGTAAATTTATTTCATTACTCTCACCAGAGGATCCCAAAGCAACACCCAGGTGGAGACACACAAGCGGGAACGCAGGCCACCGTCAGGCTCAGTCCATCCCAGAGGCCATGCCAGCAGCCGGCGGGGCTGCTCTTTGCACCTATTTGTTCAAGGGCCTGCACACACATCATTTCCCATCATGCTGTGACCTCCCTGGGCTTTTTATGATCTCTGAGCTTTGACCTTCTCTCTCCCAAAAGAGGGAGCTCAGGTATGTCAATGAGAGTGCCTCCAAGTCTCTCCAAACACCTACATTATCTTGACACAGAAATTCTACCTCTCAAAACAGACAGAGGATAAGCAGCAATATGTGTAATAGATGGGGTTTCCCATGCTGATTTTCTCCAGGCCTTGGCATTTCCAGCTGCAAGGTCTCTTAAACACATCTACCATCCTTCTCTCCATTCTTCTGCTTTCAACACTTTCCTCCCAACATTCCACCCCCTCGCTCAAGAAACCACTACCCCTGGGGCTGGAAGTGTAGGACAGGGCAATTTGCAGAGACACTTAATGGAGCAGTTGGAAAAGAGAAATAAACATACAATTCTCTAAGGGGAATGTCCCAGTCCTCCTGTCAGGGAATTTAACCACTCAGCAGTCAAGGCACCTCCCCATAGGCAAAGGGGTTTGGCTGTGGGTCATGTCCCAGGCATGTGCAGTGGGAGCTGATCAATGTCCACAAGCTGGGTGTGCATGCATAGCTTGTGCAGGTTCCTCAGCAGAAGTCCTATCATCCCCTTCCCTATTACTTTGTGGCTCAAGCGAGTCATCCTTCTGATGGGCTGAGACATGTCTTATTTTAAAGGGATGATCTTGTACATGTTGCCAGTTTTGTTGCCATGTATCTGTCCCCATACAGGGTATTTCTGTACATGCCAATCTTCCTGGGCCCAGAGGGAGGTGTAACCACATCCTGAGGCTTTTGTGTACAACCCAGCTGTCAGTGTAGAAGTGATGTTCCTGCCCTTCCAAGATGGCAAGGGATGCTGCAACAAATTCAGCACCTGCCTCAATTTCTTGTTATGACTCTGCCATAATCAATATATGATCAATATAATATCAATCATCAATATATCAGTGAACAGTGATAGCACCGGACCAGAGCTGCTGCATCAGCCGCCACTGTCTGGTGACAAATGGACTGTGTTTGTATCTCTGAGATAATACCTGAAAAGTATATTGCTTTTGTTGCCAGGTAAAAGAGAACTGGTCCTGACTTCCTGAAGCAATGGGTCTTGAAAAGAAGTCATTAGCAAGATCTCCTACCGCTTTCCAGGACGTATTGGTTTTGTATGGCCTGGTTTTTGTAGTGGGGCTGCTACAGGAGTGGCTTCTGTGAGAAGCTGCTGGAAGCTTCCTCCATATCTGGCAGAGTCAACTCCTGACAGCTCCGAAGATGGACATGCTGCTGGCCAAAGCTGGGCCAGTTAGAAATGGTGGTAACACCTCTGTAATAACATATGTAAGAAGGAAAAAAACAATGTTTGCACAGATGTAACTGTGCTCAGAGAAGAGTGGGGTGAGAACATGTGAGGAGAACAACTCTGCAAACACCAAGGTCAGTGAAGAAGGAGGCGGAGCAGGTGCTCCAGGCACCAGAGCTGGGATTCCTCTGCAGCCTGTGCTGAAGACCATGGTGAAGCAGCTGTGCCCCTGCAGCCCATGGAGATCCATGCGGATGCAGAGATCCACCTGCAGCCCATGAAGGAGCCCATGCCAGAACAGGTGGATGCCTAAGAGGAGGCTGCGACCCTTTGTGAGTGCCATGGGTAGAGAAGCCCCAGCTGGAGCAGCCTGTCCTTGAAGGACTGCACCTCATGGAAGAGTGACCCACTCTGCAGCAGTCTGGGGAGGACTGTTGCCCGTGGGATGGACTCACATTGGAGAAGTTCATGGAGAACTGTTTCCCCTGGGAGGGACCCCAGGAGGGAGCAGCGGAACAACTCCTCTCCCTAAGAAACCATGGGTGATGAACTGACCATAAACCTCATTCCCTGTCTCCTTGCACTGCTGAGGTAGGAGGTAGAGCTTGGAAGGAGGGGAGGTGTGGGGGTGAGGATGTTTTTAAGGGTTTATTTTACGTCTCATTATCCTGCTCTGATTTTGTTAGTAATAAATTTAATTCATATCTCTAATTACAGCCTGTTTTTCCCCTGATGGTATTTGATGAGTGAACCCTCCCGGTCCTTATCTTAACCCATGAACCCATCATTATATGTCCTGTCCCCTGTCCAGCTGCAGAGGGGAGTGAGAGGCTTTGGTGGGTGCCTGGAGTCAGGTCAACGTCAACCCACTGTAGGGTGCCACAATGTCACATTGATTTCATGAGGCCCCATAGTGTCACAGTGCCAACTTGGATCCTTGGGCCCCCCCAGTGTCAAAATGGCCCCTTGGTTCCATGAGGTTCTGCAGTGTCACCAAGGCCCCTCAGTTGCATGGGGCTCACAGTGTCACACTGGTCCCTTGGTTCCACAAGGTTCCCCAGTGTCACAATGGCCTCCTTGGATCCTCTGTGTCACACGGGCCCCTCAGTCCCATGAGACCCTGCAGTGTCACAATGCTCTTCTTCATTCATCAGTGCCACAATAAGCACTTGGTGCTGTGAGACTCCACAGTGTCACAGTGGTCTTGGTTCCATGGTACCCTGCTTTGTCACATTGGACCCTTGGTTCCACCAGGTTCTGCAGTGTCACAGTGGACATTGGTTCCAAGGGGCACCATGGTGTCACAATGGAGCCCCAGGTTCCACAGCATCACAGAGGCCCCTTGCTTCCATTGGGCCCCATGGGGTCACAATGGTCCCCTTGGTTCTGCAGCATTGCAATGGACCACTGGTTACACAAGACCTGGCAGTGTCACAGTGGCCCCTTGGAAACATGAGGCCCTGGAGGGTCCCAGTGTTCTCCTTGGTCCTGCAGTGTCACAATGACCACTTGGTTCCATGAGGCCCTACAGTGTCACAATGGTCTCCTTGGTTCCACAAGACCCTGCTGTGTCACAATGCATCTTTGGATCCATGAGGTTCTGCAGTGTCAGAATGGCCTCCTCTCGTTAGCCACTCAGGCACAGAGAAGGGCTTGCTCTGGCCATCAGAGGTGCTTTAAAGAAGTCTCTAGGGAGCGCGGCCAACTGGGAGTAGGCAAACAGGGGCATGGCACGTCTTTGAGGCTGTGGCACGGCAGTTTGCACAGCAGTTCACACAGGCAGGGTTGCAGTCATCCTCCTGGTAGTGGGGTTTTTATTTTGTGTTGGGATTTTGTTTGTTTTGGGTTTTTTTTTCAGCAATGGTCTCCAAATGATCAAAAGCTATAGCTAGTAAAAGTGTGCCAACCAAAACAGAACCTCCCAAGAAGGACATATCTGTCCAGACTCTTTTCCTGTAAGGAGTGTTTAAGCCTGTCTCGGTTTTGGAGACAAAACTTCAGGAGGGAACACTCTGGAGTGAGTGTCTCCTCTGAAGGGAGAAGGGCCTCCCCTTTTCCTCCACCAATAAGACAAGTAGGTCACAGCAAGTGAAAGTGGAAAAAAACCAAACTGTTTATTAACACCAAACAAAACAGGGTAGAACACAAAAAACCCCCTCAAAATACAACAAATTCCCAGAGAGGGAACAGACACATGGCTCAGACCAGCTGCGGCTACCCCCAGATCCCCCAGACCGGCGAGGAGGGAGGGGAGGCAGTGAGGCAAGGGGAGGGAAGGGAAAAAGAACAAGAAAAGCCAACAGAACCTTTTCCCAGCTAGCCGGAACACAAAAGAAACCGGAAAAAGCAGCACAGTGCTCCCGGCATGCTCCCTCCCGAGCCCTGCTGAGACCCCAGAGCCCCTGAGCTGTTGGGCTCAGCTGTTAAACTGCCCTGCACTCGGGTCCCGTGGCCCTGCCCCCGGGTCCATCTTAAAGAAACAGTGTCCTTGGGCATTGAGCGGACGGTTAAGGAATAAAGCAGCTTCATAACATTACCCCAGGACATTCCACCCCTTATTCCATACTGTCTGCTCAATGCCCAAATTAAAACATTTCAATTTTAAACACACACGTTTATACATACATATACAGCTAGGAATTAGATCTCTTGGGCTGGTCCCTTGACTTTGCTCCTTTTGATGGCAAAGCCGGCTTCCAGGAGAACCTGGATGATTTTCTCTCCTTTCCCAAATACCTCTGATACTGTGTTCTCTCACACAATGATGTCATCAATGCACTGCAGATGTTCTGGAGCCTCACCCTTTTCCAATGCAGTCTGGATCAGTCCATGGCAGATGGTGGGACTGTGCTTCCACCCCTGGGGCAGTCGGTTCCAGGTGTACTGCACGCCCCTCCAGGTGAAGGCAAACGGAGGCCTGCACTCTGCTGCCAGAGGAATGGAGAAAAATGCATTGGCAATGTCAATAGTGGCGTACCACTTTGCTGCTTTGGACTCCAGCTCGTACTGGAGCTCCAGCATGTCTGGCACAGCAGCACTCAGCAGTGGAGTCACTTCATTAAAGCCACAATAGTCCACAGTCAATCTCCATTCCCCTTCTGACTTGCGTACAGGCCAGATGGGGCTGTTGAAGGGTGAGTGGGCCTTGCTGACCACCCCTTGGGTCTCCAGCTCACGAATCATTGTGTGGATGGGAATCACAGCATCTCTATTTGTTGGGTACTGCCGGTGATGCACTGTCGAGGTGGCAATTGGCACTCGCTGCTATTCTACGTTCAGGAGCCCAACTGCAGAAGGATTTTTGGTCAGCCCAGGCAAGGTGTTCAATTGCTGAATGCCCTCTGCCTCCACAGCAGCTATTCCAAAGGCCCACCTGAGTCCTTTTGGGTCTTTGGAATACCCACTCCAGAGAAAGTCTATGCCCAGAATACATGGGGCCTCTGGGCCAGTCACAATAGGATGTTTCTTCCACTCTTTTCCAGTTAGGCTCACGTCAGCTTCAAGTAGTGTCAACTCCTGATATCCCCCTGTTACTCCAGAAATAGAAAGTGGTTCTGCCCCCACATGTCTCAATGGGATCAAGGTGCACTGCGTGCCCGTGTCAACCAAGGCTTCATATTTCTGTGGTTCTGATGTGCCAGGCCATTGAACCCATATTCTCCAAAAGATGCGATTTTCCCTGGCCTCTACCTGGCTAGAGGCAGGGCCCCTCCAGTCCTGGTTATCATTCAAAACTCTCGCTACTTCCCTTCTGGTAGAACTCCCTCTCTCAGCATTACCATCCTTCAATTCACGCACCCGTGCTGCCAGGACAGAAGTTGGTTTTCCATCCCACCTCCTCATGTCTTCCCCACTGTCACACAGGAAGAACCATAGTTCAGCTCTTGGGGTGTACCCTCTCTCCCTAGCCATGGGACATCTGCTTCTGGTAACAGGGCCTCTGATCTGCACTGATGCGATTTGGAGAAGGCCCTCTTTCAGCTCCTTCCTGACTTTCTGATGAGTCTTGTCCATCCTAGCTTCCATCTTCTGTATGGTCTCTGACAGACTCTTTTCCACAGCTGCGATACTTGCTTGTGTTGGGCCGTGCACAGTGTCTGCCTATGCCCAGAGCCTTCTCACCATAGAACTCACTGTCTTGTCCCCATCATTCCATGTCATCATTGCTAAAGCAGGGGCGTATTCTGGTGGTGTGTGTCATGCAAGTTTCAGCCACATCACCGGTGTACATTTTTCCATGTCAGGGCTCCTAACTGTTTGGTCACCTGAGAATATGATCTCTATCAGTGCCAGTTCTCTCAGGCATTGAATCCCTTGTTCCATGGTCTTCCAGGGCTTTAGCTGCAGCTGGAGATCTCAGCACAGGTATCTTTCCTTCACACTTCTTAAAAGCCATGTCCAGAGACTGAGAGCTTCAGACCCACTTGTCATCCCTTGGTCGATACTTAGATCATGTGACAGAGACCCCAAATGCCTCGCTTCAGTGCCATCCAGAATTGTACCATCACATGCAACATCCCAGATTTGGACCATCCAACTTAATATAGTTTCATCAGGCCATCGGGTGCAATTTTCCTTCAGATATTTCCCCACCTCAGCTGGACTCTGAATTCGTTCAGGGGGGAAGTTCCAGGCTACTGGGTCAGAAAACTGCTTCAGGGTCTGGCCTATGTCCTCCCGCACCCCACATCACTTAGGATTTTCCGCAACTGGGGCAGGTGTCTGGGCAACCCCTCTGGAAATCTCAGCCCTTATTTTAGAAAAGCTGGAGACCACATAGAGAAACCCTGCTAGATAACATAATAAGAAGGGGGCATTTTCGACATCCAGGAGAAACTGGATACTTTCAAAAGGTGACATGCCGGATCTGAAGGGGAAGAAGGAGATGAAGGGCTGGGAATTATCATCCCCCGCTTTCCCCTGACAAACTGGGTGTAATTACTAATACATTCCAAAGGAAAACTACCAAGGTCAGGATGGAAAAACAACGTAACATTCACATTCTCAATGGTTTCCATTACTTACATCAAACTTCGATGAATCACTACAACCAAGCATATTAAAATGGCAGTCCTGATTCTTATTCCTGACTCATAAAAGGTGTAAGCCAGGGACCTGACTACCCATAGCTGTGGACATGTACTTATGGTTAAGTTCCACAGAAAAATTATTAAATCAAACAGCATGGTGTTACTGCTGTAGTTCAACACAAAGTGATTCAAAGCAAAACATTGGGTTTTTGTATTGTTTTGTTTTTCCACTTTCACATGCCCAACATTGGGTGCCAAATTTATGTCTCAGTTTTGGAGACAAAACTTCAGGAGGAAACACTCTGGAGTGAGTGTCTCCTCTGAAGGGAAAAGAGCCTCCCCTTTTCCTCCACCAATAAGACAAGTAGGTCACAGCAAGTGAAAGTGGAAAAAAACCAAACTGTTTATTAACACCAAACAAAACAGGGTAGAACACAAAAAACCCCCTCAAAATACAACAAATTCCCAGAGAGGGAACAGACACATGGCTCAGACCAGCTGGGGCTACCCCCAGATCCCTCAGACCAGCGAGGAGGGAGGGGAGGCAGTGAGGCAAGGGGAGGGAAGGGAAAAAGAACAAGAAAAGCCAACAGAACCTTTTCCCAGCTAGCCGGAACACAAAAGAAACCGAAAAAAGCAGCACAGTGCTCCCGGCATGCTCCCTCCCAAGCCCCACAGAGTCCCCCAGAGCCCCCAAGCTGTTGGGCTCAGCTGTTAAACTGCCCTGCACTCGGGTCCCGTGGCCCTGCCCCTGGGTCCATCTTAAAGAAAGAGTGTCCTTGGGCAGTGAGTGGACAGTTAAGGAATAAAGCGGCTTTATAACATCATCCCAGGACTCAGTAGTACCAGGGGATGGTGCAAATGACACCTATGTGCGGTGCAAACGGGCGAATGATCTGCTCTGTCTGGTGGCCAAGCTTAAGGAGGAAGTAGAAAGACAAAAGAGCATTAGGGAAAGTGAAAGGGAAATAGACTGATGGAGTTTCACCCTTCCGTCCCTCAGAGAAGCCCACCAGGAGCCAGCGGACTCCCATGCCTCCAACCAGCAGGCAGAAGTAGGAGACCTATTAGATAAAGGAGTAGGGAAATGAGTCCCTAATCAGGGAGTTAATAAAAGTGACCCCCATCACCTACCCAGCTGCCACTTCAGAATAGATACGAGGCCCTGGATCCAGAGGGTCAGTCAGATGACATCGGAGAAAATAATCTGCCCCGAGAGCCTCCTAATTTTCATCGGTCTGTGTCATGGGTTAGCAAGCATAGTCCTGGAAGTGATGTCCTTGCTAAGGGGTGCTTACAGCTTCCTCTGTGACCTGACAGAACCTATCAGATGGCCAGGTTGAATATGGACAATTCTTTGAGTCACTTAAAGTTGTGACTGCCTCTGTGATGCACACTTAAGAATAGTCCAAGGCAGAGTCCTAAAGACGAAGATGAGGGAGACCCTTTGCTCCCAGGGAAGGAGAAGGGCCTTTGTTCTTAGAGATGAAATGCTCCCAAAGATGGGTGAAGAGAACTTTTGTTTCTGAACAGCTCAACCTTAAAATTGTACCCCAAAAACCTTCAAAAGCGGACCCTCGAAAGCAGTTGTGGGAAAAGCTGCAAGTCAGGGAGAAGAGACTCACATGTGAGCAGAGATGCTCCTCTGTCGCAATGACCGCCACTGACCACTGCCCAGGCTAGCTCCTGCGGTGTGCGACAGGAGTGGGGAGCAGCTGGAGGCTCTCGGCTTTAAAGCTGCTCCTCAGGAGTTCAGCTCTGCCCAGGGGAGCTGAAGCTCCAGGAACGGTGGCTGTCAGCAGTCCGGATGAGGGAGAGGATAAGAAGTAGCAAGGAGGCTTGCCACACGGGATAATCCAAGTTTATTGGAGGCAACTCCCAGGAGACAAGCCTGGAGCAGCTCCAGGGAACCTCTTATAAAGGGAGGTGTTACAATGGGAATGGCTTAACTGGGGACCAATAGAAATCTCTAAGGGAGGGATATGGACAAGGATAGACATTTCCTTGGGCCAATAGCCTCAAGGGGAGGAGGGAAAGGGATCACATGCCCCAATGGGACATCGAGGTTTAGGGGATTTCCAAAGGGGGAGGTATCTAGAGGGGTAGGGTCTCGGGGGATTGATGGGGACCATATAAGGGTAAACTGGGAGGTTTCAGATGATGGACACTGGACCTTTGGGAACAACAGGAGGGGTTTGGGTGATTGATAGGGAAAGAGCTAGAACAAGGGGAGGAGAACAACCATGTAGGGAGCACCGGGGGAGCGGCTTGGGTCTGGGGGAAACCAACTGGGAATAGGAGTGTGGAAGGTAGGGATGAACCACTGGGGTACAGAAAACTGATATAAAACTACAATAAAGGTATCGCATCACCACACTCCTCTTCCTAAATGGACTGAACAAAGTTATTTGGAAGTGGGTGGCTGTCTCGTTGTGATAATGTTTTCATAGCATGGGCAAGAGAGACTCCTCTTCCTAAATGGACTGAACAAGGTTATTATGGAAGTGGTGAACAGACTGAACATCTCAAGGGTTGTCTTTTTACATTGTCAGTGGGAGAAGGGAGGAAGGTGGGGGGAGGAGAAGAGTTCTGAAGGTGTGGTATAAATTTTATTTCTTCTTTTAGGTCTGTTAATAAACTTCTTTATATTCTTTCAAGTTTGGTGCCTGCTTTGCATTTCTCCTAACTCTTATCTCACAGAACGTAAACAGTAATGAGTATTTTGGGCCAAACCACTACACTACATTGGTGTTCCTGCCCAGTTACAAACCCAACCCGCTACAGTCTGTCAGACAGATCACTACCTCTGTTGCTTTTCCCTGGTGTTAAAATTAAGAACCAAACATGGTTTAAGGGAAAAGAGGTTTTTACCTCAGTATTTATTTAAAGATCCTTAAGGTGCACCACTTCATCCAGGTGGAATGCACCGAAATGCACACCAACGATAGATCGCGTATACAATTTATAGGCCGTGCAAATTAGTATATCTATCAAAGATTCCCCAATGAGAGGCTCGAATGAACCCCCCCATTGTGGGAACCTAGAATGCAGAGAGTATTTCTCTGCCTGTTATGAAAGGTTTTACCCCCCTGCACAGTACTGTTTCTGACCTTTGTCCATGCGAAAATTTGCCTAGCCTCTGGGAAGAATTTGAATCTACAATGGTATGAATTAGGTGATAGAATACTATGTGAGATTATCACAGGGTGAAAAATTTAGAGTTTTTAGGTCTATTTGCATAGTAAATAGATAGAAGTAGAAAACCTCAACATGGAGGATAAACTGTAGTTAAAAGCTTCTTTCTCCTTCTTCACTAACTCCATATTTTGCAGCAATAGTGGTTTGGGATGAGTGGATAAAGAATTCCGCAGTTCCTGTCTACGTGATTTAGGAACTTGTTGGACATTGGTAAAAAAGTGAAAATATCTTGCATTTTAAGCTTTCATTGGGTAATTTACCTTTAAAAAGGCTGTGAGATCTTGATAAGTTGTCTTCTTGCTGCATTCTCTGCTCTGTGCTATGTCTAAGCCATGCCAGTGGCTTGGAGTCCTTAGATAAGAATTAATGAACACCTATGTGGAGACTGAGAAGCATGAAGTCCCATTTGCCTCCTTTTTTCTCTTGGCAAAAATCTACATGTCTCCCCTATCAGGGAAGACAACAATTAATGATGTGGACAGCGTTATCTGGTGCCCCTGTGTAAGGCCTCACTAAGGAAGAGCTAAGCCAGGAGATACTGGACAGCAGCGAGCCAGAGAAAGGAAAAAAACCACACAGTCGGCTTTGAAAATCCAGGATCTCCTGACCTCGGTGCACAAGGAACAGGAGGAGCCGTGAGCTGCTGGACGGAACACGGACCAGGACTTCAAAAGCCGGTAACAACACCTAAAATCTGGTGAGCTGTCCAAAACTAGACCTATAAACAATAATGGGAGGGGATCTCTCAAAATCAGAGGCAAATGTAATTTATAACTTCGAGATTCTTTCTCTGAAGCATCCAACACCTGTTTCCAGGAAGGAACTAAGGATCTGTTGTGCTGGATAAAGAAGGAGTTCCCTTATGCTGTTATTAGGAGACCTCTAAGTACCATCCTTCTGGGAAAATGTTAATACTACTCTATACCATACGGCAACTCTAAGATATGAATTATCTCTGAGGCTACTAACACCTGCTCGGGTGATCTATGAACTAATTAAGAAGGCAGCGTTTTCTACTTCCCCTAAACAGGACCTTTTCCAAAACCCCTTATTATTACCCCGACGCGTTCCCCTGGGATCTGGGACCTCTGAAACCACCGCGGAGCGTGCACAGGAATCTGTGCAGGCGGCAGAAGGCTGTAAAACCTCGCTCACAGCCTCGAGAGTCCCCGGGACGGACATAAAACCCGATGTTCGCGTAAAGATCCTCCTGAGTCTAAGCAGAGGCGTTTATTCGTCCCTGCGGACGCCACAGGCGGGGGGGGGGGGGGGGGGGGGGGGCGCGGTTACGGCGCAGACAGAAAAGTCTCTTCCACCGGACCCAAAGTTAAAGCTTTTAATTGGTCCAAAAGAGGAGGATAAGACAGTGATTTTTGAGTTTTTTCCACCCGAAGGTGAACAGGGCGGGGATGGGGTATCCTTTACCTGCTACCGGGAAGCGGAGCTCGCCCCTGAAGGCGTGGTTTCCCCGCCCCTTCCAGCTCGAATCGCGGCAGAGCCACCCGTAGCGATTCAGACGGCGTAAGCCCCTACCCGTCGATTCGGGGGTCCTGCCACCCGACCAGCCATGCGCGCAGCCAGGGCCGGTCCCGGAGCCAGCGCCCATCCCCGCTGCGGCCCCGGCGCGCCCCGAGGCCAGGTTCACTCCCGCGTTCGAACTGCGCGCCGGCCTCTGACGTCATCGCGCCCGCCGCAGCCGATTCCGCTTTAGACCCTCCCGCTCCCGCGCCTGCGCCGTGCGGCCCGGCCCGGCCGCCCCAGGAGCCGCGGCTGCCCCGGTACCCGGTAACAGCGATCGGCTGGGCCGCAGCCGGTTCTCGGCGGAACCCACCCCCACCCCTGGCTCCAGCCACGTCCCCGGCCCCCGCCAGGCCGCTGTACCAGTGCCCAGCCCCGGCATGTCTGGCCCTAACCCATCCCCAGCCGCGGTCCCGGCTGCCCCCCCACGCAGTGCGGGAAGGAGGCGGCGCAGCCGTGGCTCCGGCTTGGCCCGTCGGCTCTGCACCTACAGCCGGCAGTACGATTCCTACGGCAGCCGCAGCCCCACCGGGAAGCCTTCAGCAGCTGCTGCTTCAGCTTTCAGCCTTCAGCCTTGCATCGTCTCAGCCTACGTCTGCAGCGCAACCAGCCTCCACCATCCCACCAACAAAGCCATCTGCTGTTCAGCACCACGCTGCAGCAGACCTTCAGCCCACTGGATCGGCATGACAACTGCAAAATGTTAAACCTTATGTTACATAAAGCACAGGACAATTAAACACTATCCTATCTCCACAAGAAATGAAGGACTTTTTAAAATCTGTTTTAACTCCTTGTCCAGAACAACAAGATCAGGCTTATATCGTCCCTGTTATAAGGGAAGTCTCGGATTGAGACATGTAATTTCAAGCACATTCTCCACAAACTTTTCACGGATATTTATCTGAACCTATGGGACCCTTTCCACCAGAAGCTCCTGTTCAACATCTTAGTTGCGAGGATATGGTGAGTGTCACAGCTTCAGAAGGCATTCCTATATCTTCTCAAGCCTCGTCTTATTTTTCTACCACAGGCAGTGCAGTTTAAACTTTTTCCATGCCTGTTTCAAAACTTTATTTTCAACAACAACAACCCTCGAGTGCTTCATCACATCACCTTCATTTTCAGGTTTCAGATGACTTCGTCCGTCATCTTTTTTTCCAACTCAGAGAATGTGCTAAAGATTCAACCTCAACAGGTTGGAGCACTGGGTCCCCATCCCTCAAATTTCCTGCACGGTGGCAGGTCCCCACCCACATCCACTGTACATACTCCTCCCATGTCTACATCATTGCCACCTGCGATGGCAGGTTCAGCCAATCCTCCCTTGTTCCCTCACCGTGCACAACCACAGACACCCTTCCCTATTCCTCATCGAGGAGGGGGAGGAGAAGATGGAATGCATGGATTCTTTGGTCAAGAAGAAACTGCATCCAGGCAAGTTACAAATCCACAGGATACTGTTATGGATTTGGTTGCATTCAAGATATTCGTCCGGTTCATCAGACTGGGCACGTATTAGGAAACAAGGACTCAAAGAGAGAGACTTTACTATGGCAGAAACAGATAGCATTGTAATGCCAGTTACATATGCCAGAAAAGATCAAAATCCTGCATGGCATCCTTTGAATCATCAAGTCATGACAGAAGCATGCAGTAAGGTGTGCACACCTCAGCATATTGCAACTATTCAAGCAAGCATTATAGGACAAGAAATCAGAAAAAATTCTTATAGCGCGAAATGAAGATCTTTCAAAAACCCTCGCAGCTCTTCGTTCAGATCTAAAACAACTTAACTTCAGAAGTAATGGCAGCAGAATTCTCAAGAAGGCCATGCTTCAGGTGTAGAAAATTTGGATACATCTAAAGATTTTGCCCTGAGTCTGCAGAGGATACAGGAGTACCGAATCACTGCGCAAGATACAGCGCTTAGAACCTGCTTCAACAATCTGCAGCATCTACAGTAGCTCTTAGGAAAAATTAATTGAAACAGGACAATTTTGGAGAACACTAATGATGGATTTGCTCCAGTTTTTGACTTGCTAAGAGGAGACTGTGACATCATGTCTCCAAGGACTCTTACTCCTCTTGAAAAGGAGTAAGGCTCTTGACAGAATGGCAAATGGCAAATGCTCATTTTTTGGGAAACATAAAAATATTCATCTGCCAGTGAATATATTTTCCTATGCGGTATTTGCTTCCCTGCATACGGGAGAGATATTAGAACATGCATATCAGCATTTTCTGCAAGCATTTGCATCATTAGGTATACTTTAAAAGATAAAAACAAACAATAGTCTAGCTTATATAGCAAAAGAGCTACATTAATTCTTAATGAGTCAGAGTGCATGTCACTCCTTCAGCATTCCTCATTCTCCTACAGGGTAAGCAATCATTGAAAGAACACACCAAACTTTAAAAATCCCCTTTTGGTTAAACAAAAAAAAAGGGGGAGGCAGAGGCTACACCTCAAATGCGCTTGAATAAAGCACTGTACGCTTTAAATTTTTTAAACAGCTCTTTTGCAAAACCAAATTCGCCTATAATTAGACATTTCTCCAGCACCATATAGGCAAAGTTAAAGGCAAACCCTTTGGTTTAGATCCGAAATCCAGAGACAGGGAAAATTGAAAGTGCATTTCAACTAATAACCTAGGGCAAAGGGTATGCTTGTGTCTTAACAGGTGCAGGACCAAAGTGGATTCCAGCAAAGAACGTGAAGCCCGGCTAGCTCAGTCGGTGGAGCACGCAGACGTGAATCAGTGTCAACACTGTTGTTGATGCCACAGACATCAGTTTTCTTTCTGGGCAAGACTTGTAGACTGAATTTTATGCAAAAGTGTGAGAAAATTAAGGGTGTAAATTTTGTATATAAGAGTGTGGTATAAGTTATGTTGCAGATCAGAGATTCCTATGTGGGATAAAGCTGTTGAGAATGAAGCTGAATCAGGTATTACACTTCTGCCTTATCATCTCACTGATTGCCTTAAGCAATGCAGCTTTCCCAATGAAACAACCAAAAGAAAATGTCTGGGAGACTTTGGCCAATGCATCAGGCCTAGATACCATTTGTCTCACTCACTCAAGGCCAAAGAAACCATTCTCAACATGTTTGGTTGGTTTACCAGCAGACAAGTGGCCAATTTCAAAACATGCCCATCTGAAACTTTCACGATACAGTTCGAATCCAGTGGAAAGTTGGGATGTTTGGACCAAATCCCTTCCAGAGGCTCCTTACGAACCTCAGGAATTGGAAATTCTTCGTTCAATAAAGATGGAGTTTTGTGTAATACTTAGTTCTCCAGGGTTGAAACAAAATAAAAACAAGATAATAGATGCCACTCCAAATTACAAAATATATAGAAATGCAACATCTTGGTGCAATTCGACAGTAAAATGAACACACCGTCCAACCAGGATCCATTACAATTGCCACGAGGGATGTTTCTCATTTGTGGGGACAGAATTTGGCCTGCAATCCCCTCAAATGTCAGAGGTGGTCCATGGAGCTTTGGAAAGCTTTCTTTGCTAACGCCTAATGCAAAAATGATAAAAGAACATAAGAGTAGGGAGAAAAGATTTGCTGAGTAATATACATCTGATTGTAATGACAAATTTGCAGCTTGGAATTTTGGACAAAGGTTTTCTGCAGCTCTCCTTTTACCTGGTGCTGCTGCAGGAGCAGCCTTGAGACAATTGGATCAATTGGGCTGTTGGCTAAGTGAGAACTCTCGTGCTGTCTCTCTCGCACTGAGCGACGTGTTAACTGATGTTCAGAGTGTGAGACAAGTGACTGATAAACAGAGCAACAATTGATTATCTTCTATTAGAGCATGGACATGGATGTGAAGAATTTGAGGGTATGTGTTGTATGAATTTGTCAGATCATTTGAAATCCATCCATGAAAGTATACGGCAATTAGAGGATGGAATGGCTAAACTTGGAGAAGAAAGCGGATCATTGTTGAATGATTTGTTCAATTGGTTTGACCTTACACCCTTATGGAGAAAAATTTTGAAGATAGGTTTGTATGTATTGATTATTGTTGTAGTTCTTTTAGTATGTGTGCCTTGTATACTTCATTGTGCTGGACGAGCCATGGACAAAGCTGTCAAAGAAGTGGTTTTGGTTCAAACAGGAGGGCGAGATGTGGGAACCTAGAATGCAGAGAGTATTTCTCTGCCTGTTATGAAAGGTTTTACCCCCCTGCACAGTACTGGTTTTGACCTTTGTCCATGCGAAAATTTGCCTAGCCTCTGGGAAGAATTTGAATCTACAATGGTGTGTAGATTTTGAATCACAATGGTGTGAATTAAGTGATAGAATACTATGTGAAATTATCACAGGGTGAAAAATTTAGAGTTTTTAGGTCTATTTGCATAGTAAACGGATAGAAGTAGAAAACCTCAAAATGGAGGATAAGTTGTAGTTAAAAGCTTCTTTCTCCTTCTTCACTAACTCCATATTTTGCAGCAATAGTGGTTTGGGATGAGTGGATAAAGAATTCCGCAGTTCCTGTCTACGTGATTTAGGAACTTGTTGGACATTGGTAAAAAAGTGAAAATATCTTGCATTTTAAGCTTTCATTGGGTAATTTACCTTTAAAAAGGCTGTGAGATCTTGATAAGTTGTCTTCTTGCTGCATTCTCTGCTCTGTGCTATGTCTAAGCCATGCCAGTGGCTTGGAGTCCTTAGATAAGAATTAATGAACACCTATGTGGAGACTGAGAAGCATGAAGTCCCATTTGCCTCCTTTTTTCTCTTGGCAAAAATCTACATGTCTCCCCTATCAGGGAAGACAACAATTAATGATGTGGACAGCGTTACCCCATCCCGGGGAATTCCCCCCTGGATGGGCCTATCTTAGTTTACAGGATGTTCTAGGGAAGACCTTGGTTTCTCAGGATAGCATAGGGCTTTCTGGCCTCCCACTGTGAGGCCTCCAGGATGTTAGGTCTCCTGGCTCAACAGAATATTGGGTCTAAGCTAAGTTATCAGACTTAAGGAATGACAAGTAGTATGCATGCTAAAAGCACTGGAGATAAAAAAAAGCTATATAAAAGGGTATATAAAAGGTATGTATAAAAAAGGCAAAAAATCATCATGGCATCACCTCTAGCATTAAAAAGAAAAAAAGGATAAAAATAGTACGCGACTCCCTTCTGAGGGGAGCAGAGGGTCCCATATGTCAACTGGAACCATCCCACAGGGAAGTCTGCAGCCTCCCTGGGGCCCGCACATGGGATAGCACCAGGGGGACTCCCTGGGCTGATTTAGCCCTCTGATTATTGCCCAATGCTTATACTCCAGGCTGGCAGTGATGAGATGGAAAAGAAGAGCACCAGGGCAATTAAAAGGGACTTCAAGGCTCTCTGTCGATTGGTTGATGGAGCAGGAGCACAGGTGGTGTTCTGCTCAGTCCCTTCAGTAGCAGGGACAAATGATTAAAGGAACAGGAGAGCCCACATTATCAACAAGTGGCTTAAGGGCTTGTGCCATCAGCAGAATTTTGGGTTCTTTGATCATGGGGCAACATTTATGGCACCTGACCTGCTGGAGCCAGATGGGCTCCATCTAACTGACAAGAGCAAAAGGATTCTAGCCCATCAATTGGCTGGACTCATTGAGAGGGCTTTAAACCAGGTTTGAAAGGGGAAGGGGATGCTACCAGGCTCTCCAGAAATGAGCCCAAAGGGGGTAAGCCAGAGTCAGCAGCCCAGCTGAAGTTCATGTACACTAATGCACGCAGCACGGGTAACAAACAAGAGGAGCTGGAAGCCATGGTACAGCAGCAAAGCTATGATGTAGCTGCCATCATGGAAATGTGGTGAGATAATTTGTGTGACTGGAGTGCTGCAATGGATGGCTACAAGCACTTCAGAAGAGACAGGAGAGGGAGCAAAGGTGGAGGAGTGCCTCTCTATATTTGGGAGGCTCTCAAAGCCATGGTAATTGAGATTAATGGTGATAAGGTTGAGTGCCTATGGCTAAGAATCAGGGGAAAGGCCAACAAGGCCAACATCCTGGTGGGAGTCTGTTACAGACCACCCAACCAGGATGAAGAGGTGGATAACTTATTCCATAAGCAGCTGGAGGATGTTTCAAGATCACCAGCCCTTGTTCTTTGTTGGAACCCAAAATGCAGGGAATGTTTCTCTTCTGCCTGTCCAGAAGGACCCATCCTCCCAGGAAAACACCGTTTTTAACCTTCGTCCATGGAGAAAGCTGCCAAAGCTCAAGACTTAGAATCTACAAGAGTGTGAATTAGGTGGTAGTATAATATATAGTTTGTTACAGGGTGAAAAATTCAGAGTTCTTAGGTTTATTAGTATGGTAAGTAGATGAAGGCAAGATGGAGGATCCCTGCCGTTTTTCAGGTCTCTTCCTTCTTCTTCACCTACTCCATTTTCTGCTTTTTGTCTTTTGGTAGTTGCTCTGCTTCATGCTATGTTGGCGGCATGTAAATTACTGATAAGATATAAGAAACAATCTGAAGACCAAGAAGATCCAAAAGTCCCATTCATCTCTTATTCCTGGCAAGGACTTTCTCCCCCATCTGGGAAGGACATGTGGGGGTCGAGAACCTGCACAGTTCTTGTAGGTGACTTTAAGCTGCCAGATATCTGCTGGGAGCTCAACACAGCAAAGAAGAGGCATTCTAGGAGGTTCTTAGGAGCACAACTTCTTGTCACAGCTGGTGAGTGAGCCTACCAGGGGAGGGACTATGCTAGACCCGCTGTTTGCAAACAGAGAAGGGCTGGTGGGAGATGTGGTGGTTGGAGGCTGTCTGGGGCACAGTGATCATGAAATTATAGTTTTCAATTTTTGGTGAAATAAGGATGGGCATGAATAAAACTTCCACACTGGACTTCTGGAGGGCAGACATTGGCCTAGTTAAGAGACTTATTCAGAGAGTACCTTGGGAAGCAGCCTTTAAAAAAAAGGAGACCAGAAAGGATGGTGTACTAGTTTGAAAACAAAACAGTGGGAGGCACCAAGTCAGAATAACAATTTAATAGGGAAATTAAAAAAAAAATGAAG
Organism: Corvus hawaiiensis; assembly: GCF_020740725.1. NCBI lineage: Eukaryota > Metazoa > Chordata > Aves > Passeriformes > Corvidae > Corvus > Corvus hawaiiensis. Next base: position 238,091 of record NC_063245.1, read on the forward strand.
GCAGAAAATACTGGTTTAAACTGACAGAGTCAGGATACAACCTGACACCCTGTTAGTCAGGATGGCGGTAGCCCTCCTGAAGTGGTGGATGTGGTTCTGTTGAAGCAGTGATCCTGTAGAAAGGGCTGCTCTTCCTCGGAAGGTCCAGTGGTGGCTATGTAGCTCCTGTCCTCTAGGAATCCAGTGGTAAGGTGTCTGTGGTGTTCAGAATCTCCGATTATATCCAGGATGGAATGCTTGGTTCCTCCCTCTGGGTGGAGCATCTCACAATGGGATGATGAGTAATGAGGCAAGGCATTGATGGGCCCATTAACAGAAAGACAGTCCGAAGGGAGGAGGCAAGGAAACACTGCCCCACCTGGTTTCAACAGCTCATGAGGATGGTAATAGAATACACTGCAACCCAGGACAGATGGGCATGCTTCAAAACAGAAATCTTGGAGGCACAGGAACAGAGTGTCCCTATGTGCCAGAAGATGAGCCGATGAAGAAAACAACCAGCCTGGATGAGTGAGGAACTTTTGAAGGAACTAAAGGAGAAAAAGAGGGTATATCACCTTTGGAAGGAGGGTCAGGTATCTCAGAAAATGTTTAAGGGGGTTGCTAGGGCATGTAGGAAAAACATTAGAGAGGCAAAAGCCCCATTAGAACTCAATCTGGCCACTTCTGTGAAGAATAATAAAAAATATTTTTATAAATGCATTAATGGCAAAAGGAGGGGCAAGGACAACCTCCATTCTCTGTTAGATGTGGAAGGGAATTTGGTAACTAAAGATGAGGAAAAGGCAGAGGTGCTTAACACCTTCTTTGCCTCAGTTTTCAACAGAAAGACAGGTTGTTCTCAGGACAACTGTCCTCCTGGACTGATAGATGGTGTCGGGGAGCAGAATAGCCCCCCTGTTATCCAGGAGGAAGCAGTCAGAGACCTGCTGAGCCACTTAGATGCTCACAAGTCTATGGGGCCGGATGGGAGCCATCCTAGGGTGATGAGGGAGCTGGCAGATGAGCTTGCAAAGCCAGTCTCCATCATTTACCATCAGTCCTGGCTCACTGGGGAGGTCCCAGAGGACTGGAGATACCAAAGTGATGCCCATCCACAAGAAGGGCAGGAAGGAGGATCCAGGACACTCCAGGCCTGTCAGCTTGACCTCAGTACCTGGCAAGATCACCCCGAGTGCCATTGCACAGCACCTACAGGATGGCCGGGGGATCAGACCCAGCCAGTGTGGGTTTAGGAGGGGCAGGTCATGTTTGACCAACCCGATCTCCTTTTACCACCAGGTGATCCAGTTGGTAGAAGGCTGTGGATGTTGTCTACCTGGACTTCAGCAAGGCCTTTGACACTGTCTCAACAACATACTCCTGGGAAAGCTGCAGCCCACAGCTTGGACAGGTGCATTTTCACTGGGTCGAGAACTGCCTGGAGGCTGGGCCCAGAGAGTGGTAGTGAACAGTGCCACATGCAGTTGGTGGCCAGTCACTGGTGGTGTCCCCCAGGGATCAGTGCTGGGGCCAGTCCTGTTTAATATCTTCACTGATGATCTGGATGAGGGGGTTGAGTCCTACATCAGTAAATTTGCAGATGACACCAAGCTGGGCACGAGTGTTGCTCTGCTGGAGGGTAGGAGGGCTCTGCAGAGGGACCTGGACAGGGTGGATAGATGGGCCAAGTCCAGCAATATGAGGTGCAACAAGTCCAAGTGTCGAGTCCTGCTCTTTGGCCATAGCAACCCCCTACAGAGCTATGAGCTGGACAGTGGCCAGGCAGAAAGGGACCTGGGGGTACTGGTCAACAGCTGACTGAACATGAGCCAGCAGTGTGCCCAGGTGGCCAAGAAGGCCAATGGCATCCTGGCCTGTATCGGGAATAGTGTGGCCAGCAGGACCAGGGCAGTGGTTGTCCCCCTGTGCTGGGTGCTGGGGAGGCCGCACCTCGAGTGCAGTGTCCAGTTCTGGGCCCCTCAGTTTAGGAAGGATGTTGAGATGCTTGAACGTGTGCAGAGAAGGGCAACAAGGCTGGTGAAGGGTCTGGAACACAAGCCCTATGAAGAGCGGCTGAGGGAGCTGGGGCTGTTTAGCCTGGAGAAAAGGAGGCTCAGAGGAGACCTTATCACTGGATAGTAGCCAGGCGAGGGTCAGTCTCTTCTAGGTGAGAGGATGAGAGGTCATAGCCAGGGGAAGTTTAGGCTAGATATTAGAAAAAATTCTTCACGGAAAGAGTGGTTCGGCATTGGAATGGGCTGCCAGGGAGGTGGTGGAGTCACCGTCCCTGGAGGTGTTTATAAAAAGACTGGATGAGGCACTCAGTGCCATGGTTTAGCTGATAGTGTAATGTTGGGTCACGGGTTGGATTTGATGACCTCAAAGGTCTTTTCCAACCTAGCTTATTCCATGATTCTGTGATTCTGTGAAAAGGATCTATTAACTCCTATAGCCACTGACAATCAAATCCCGTGGGAATATGCTCAGCTACAGAATGTGAGGAGTCCTGATGGATGGGATATTGTTGTTACTACTTTGTATCGCTGGCCACCTGCAGCCGTTTGAACAGCACACACTGATCCTGCTGAGTTGGGGTTGTCCCTCGGGACCTGGTGCACAATGGAAGAAGGGATTGGTTTGCTGCGGTAGGTGGGGGCGGCTCATGCCCTGACCACAGGAAACTACTCCAACAATTGAGGCACTCCAACAAGTGGGAATCATTAGAGAAACTGTAGCTGCTTTTAACAACCCCATTTGGCTGGTTTGGAAGTCAGATGGCACTTGGAGGATGACTGTTGATTACAGAGAATTGAATAAAGTCCCTCCCAGCTTGCAGTTACGTTACCACACATGGTGACCCTCTGTTGGGGTTTTAAGAGATCTAGGTTTTTTTTCTGTTAAAGGAATTTTCCCCCATTCTGTTACTAAGATACAAATTGCTGGGTGCATAAGAGAAGACAAAAGACCTGGCTACTCTTTTGTTTCACCTGGGTGTGGTGTCAGTTCACTCTCAGCATACTCGGGGAGAGGAGCCTGGTTCTTTTCAGCCGTTTTTCTTTCTGCGGAGAAAGATCCCAGGACCCCCGGCCCACCTTCCCTGCCCCACTGGAGGCCGGGCTGTGGCCGCCCTGCCCCACCGCTGATTCGAGCCTTCGCTGCGTTGTAGCTGTGCTCGCCCTGCCTGCCTGGACCTCCGGGGGGTTCCCCGCTTGGATACATCGCGTCTGCCACCCAGGATTTGTGCTCATCCCTGCTGCTTCAGCCTGCCGTTCCAGCCTGCCGTTCCAGCCTGCTGTTCCCGAGAGTCCGGGATCGGCTGCCCAGGGGTTTGTGAAGCCTTTGTTCCATCCCTCCCGGGATCCCAGGGCACCGGTGCCGCGTGCTCCCCGAGCTCGCTCCGGAGCGCCCCCTGCAGCCGCGGGGGAACCATCGCACCTGCCCTGCTCACCGGGAGCCGCCAGCGCCCCTGCCGGCTGCGAGCGGAACTGCACCCGAGGGGAAAGGGCCCGACAGCCGAGAAGGCTGGGACTGGGTTTGTGATTGTTTGCTGTTACTGCCATAGTTATTATTGCTTGCTTGACTGGTTATATATATATAATAGTAAAGAACTGTTATTCCTATTTCCCACATCTTTGCCTAGAGGCCCTTGATTTCAAAATTATAATAACTCGAAGGGAAAGGAGTTAGATCTGCCACTTCAAGGGAGGCTTCTGCCTTCCTTAGCAGACACCTGTCTCTCAAAACCAAGACACCCTCATAGAAAAAATCAGCAAAAATCAACAACCCAGGAAGGTGGTTTAAAGGTCTTCCCAATGCCTGCTTTTCAAAACCCATTGCTTCAGAAAATCAGGACCCAGTTTGCCTTTACCTGGCAACAAAAACAATGCACTTTTCAGGTATTCCCTCAGAGATGTAAACACAGTCCCTCCATTTGCCACCAGCGGGTGGAAGCTGCTGTAGCAGCTCTGGTCAGGTGCTATCATTGTTCACCATTACATTGGTGAATGATATTATATTATTGATCTACTGATTATGGCAGAGTCAAAACAAGAAATTGAGGCAGGTTCACAGGCTCGGGGATTCTGCTGGTGCCAGGACACAAGAAGGGGATCCCACAGAAAGAGGGGTCCATGGGTCACCCAGAGGGAAGAGGAGGAAATCACATTTCTACTTCATCATAAATTGTTGATTCAACTTCGTGGCTGGGAACTTGCTGCTGCCTGGAGAGAGTTGGGAGAAAGGGATTTGGGGTCTGCACTCAGACTGTGATGAGCCCATTGGAGTCATTGCCATGGATGATTCTGTCTTGCATCAGATCCATGGCTGGAGTCAAGGCCAAGGCAAGCCCTGCTCCTCCCTGCCTGCACCATGGGGGAATCCCCCCACGGGCACAGACCATGCTGCCCCTGGACAAGGACCACCCCAGGGGGCCGGGATGCCCCCGTCTCCATCAGCCCCAGCCCCGCAGCCCCCAGGGATTGCTGCTCACCTTTGGCATCTCTCTCTGCAGGCCCCTGCAAGGAAAAGAAAGGCAGAGGTGGGAGGCAGAGTTCCTGCACAGCCCTGCCTTTCCCTGCTCTGGACCAAGCAGTGAAGATGATGGGCTGAACCTCCACACCTCGCTGGGAGAGGGATTTTTCTGTCCCAGCCTTCACAACCCTGAATCCCCTTTCCCAGCCTGGTTTCTCCCAGGCTCTCAGCAGCTGTGCTCAGCCAGAGTGTGGAGCAGCTGTGCTGGCTGCACTCAGGGCAGCTCAGAGCCTCAATCCTTGTTCCCAGAGGATGGGAGCCAATGTGTGCCTGAGGCAGGGATGCATTTGGTCTATCTCTCCCCACTTTAGCATTCAAGCACAAGAACTCTGAAAAGTAGAATCTTCCTCAGTTCAGAAGTTTTTCTCCCCTCAGATGACAAAGGAAAAGCCTTAGAGACTAAGCTTCTTGGGACATGAGCTTTAGGATCCACGCATTCTAAAGCATCATGTGTCAGACAGCAGCAACTCCGCATCAGGGTACAATTTTGTCCTAATCTTTTGCCCTCGATCTCCCCAAATCACTCACCTTTTCTCATGGCACAGGCTGCAATCAGGAGGAGGAGGAGGAGGAGGGAGAGGGTCACCACTCCAATTATGATTCCTATGATGGTGTGGAGTTTCTGGGGATTGGTAGCTGGGGGCACAGAAGCTGTTGGAGAACAGGAGGCATCATGGGGAGACGAAGCAGAAAGCAGGATATGCCCTTAGAACTGACCTAGATACTGGTCCTTGTACCTGCCAATGTCCTGGTGTTGGCAGCGGGGGAGCCTTGGCCCAGTGCTGAGGGACATTGGGTGTGAGGGAGGGAATCACTCACCAGCAGTGGATGTCCCTGCCTGGGAGCTGGACCCGCTGCCTGGGAGGAGAAAGGGACAGGGAGAGAGTCTGCAGCTGCCCCAGGTCCTGCACAGACTGAGACACTGCAGGGACCCCCTGATCCATCCTCTATCAACTGTGGGGATCAATAAATGAATGCCCTGCTCAGCTGTGGCTCTGCATTACATCTGGCACCACCACTCTGCCCTTTCTGTGATGCTGGGGCAGGAGAGGAGCAGGATGCTCTGCTGGGACTGGCAGGAGTGTCCCTGGTGCCCAAGGCTGTGCTGAAGTGCACCCTGACCCCCAGCATTCCAAATGTCCGGGGACATGCCATGGGGCAGGGCAGGGTCCTCTCCATCACCTGGGGTGTAGGGGGCCTGGGAGTGTTTCCTGTGTGTGCTTCAGTGCCACGACTCACCTGTGACCCTCAGGTTTGTGGGAGCACTGAGGGCAGAGTTCCTCACTCGGTTGCTGTTGTCCTTGTGCTGGTATCCACATGTGAATGTCCCTGCGCTCTCCCTTGTCATAGGGAAAAAGGTGACATAGTTCCCCTTCCCTTGTTGGGCTTTCAGGCTGTGCACCTGCACCCCATCCTTGCAGAAGATGATTCTGGTGACAGGAGATTTCCAAGAAATTTGGCACTGCAATATGACCTGTTCTCCTTCCTTTGCAGCAGTGGGGGTCATGTCAAAGGCAGGAGCTGGGAGGTCACCTGGAGAGATGGCACAGGGATGGCTCGGGACAGTGTTGCTGGAGTCAGGGCAGGAAGGGAAAGAGTTTCCCCTCCAGGGCTTCACACATGGGGGACAAAGATGTTCTCCCTTCCCATCTCCAGTCCCACACAACTCCCCTTACAGGACCTATCCCTGTACTCACCATGCCCTGGGGAGCTGCAGATGTCCTGGGCCATCACAGCAGCACCTGCACCGTGGGGCACAGAGGGGTTTGGTCAGATGGGCAGCAGCCCAGCTCAGCCCCATGCCCCTGTCCATGTTCCCACTGCTGAGTCTGCTGGGCCAGCACCTTCCCACCCATGGGGCTCCGTACTGCATCTGCTTGATCTCCCAGATTTATACTTTAAGCCGATTGTGGATTGGCTTCTGATTCCAGATGGATGCTGCTGGCTCCCTAAAGCATTTTAGCATCTCCCATGTCTCACACTATGAACAGAACCAATTTAGAGGAATTGGGAATTGCCCCCTTTGCTCAGAGGTGCATGGGAGCTGGAGGAAGCACTGGTCCTGCTGCCCTCCCCAGAGCAGCTCTGCCCCTCAGTGCTGCACGGCTGCTCCACACACCCTTTCCCCTGGGGCCTGCCCTGGGCCCAGCACGGGCCCTGTCCTGCCCCGCTCAGCAGCCCTGCAGTGCTGAGCCCCAAGGCAAAGCCATCCCCAACTCACCCAGCAGCAGCAGCAGCAGCAGCAGCAGCAGCAGCAGGAGGAGGAGGAAGGCCGGGCGAGCAGGAGACAGCCTGGCACATCCCCCCTGGGCCAGCATTGTTTGGGGCACTGCAGCCACAGCCTCTCCTTGCAGCGTCTGCTGTGGGCTGAGCTCTGCCCAGCGCTGCAAGAGCTGCCTGGCCCGGGGCTTGCAGCGTGCCTGGGACTGGTCCTGCTGCATCTTTGAGGGTGGAAGGACCTTCCCACACCGAGTGGCTGTGGTCAGTGGGGGCCCTGCCTCAGCCCCCACTGTGGCCGCTGCTCCTGCAGAGCCCCCGCTTTCATTTCCGCACCCTGCGAGCCCAGAGCACGAGCCGTGTGTGCCTGTCCCTCTGGGGCTGCCTCCTCCCTGGCCCTTGTTCCCACCCTGCTCTGCCCTCTCCTCACTGCTACTCCCAGCTCTTCTGCCAGATATGAGAGAGAACCTGGATTGCATGGAGCTCCCTGAGGATGGGTGAGGAGCCAAGGGAGAGCGCCAGGGTGAGGATTAAAGAGAGCAGAGCTCCAGGTGATATTATAGTGAGAGTCTGCTCCAGGCCTTCTGAGCAGGGAGAACAAGGGGATGAGGCCTCTACTGACAGACAGGAGCAGCTTCACGTTCACAGGGCCTGGTCCTTGTGGGGAATTTCTACAGCTCCAATATCTGCTGGAGGGACAACATGGCAGGATATCTCCTTGTTCCAGGACAGGGAGAGTCAGACATGTCTGGGCTGTGAAATTCACTGAGACCAAAACATCCCCGTGCATGACATTTGCAGTGCCACCTGCTCCATCCCCTCCCCACAGGAGCCACCAGGAGCTGTCAGCCTGGACCAAGGAGATGTATGCACAGTTTCTGCAGCTGTCATTCCCTTGGATTTACCCCTCCTGCCTGTTTGCACTCCATCTTTCACTTCATTAGATTGACAAACAAATAGGAAATGATGGTTTTTTCTTGTGCTCCCAACTGCTCAGATGTTGTGCTGACTTTCACTGACTGTGAACTGTGGGTCTCATATAAAACTGCTCATCAAGGGAGACCCAAATCCTTTCCTGCTCAGATTGCCTTGGACACCCCTCTATCCAGGTTCCTCTTAAAGAGGATTGCATCTATGTCCTTTGCATGCATTTTGCTGAGGCGCTTTGATGTCCGAGCCAGATTTTCTAGAGGTTCCTTGTGTTGGGGATGATGTGTTATCCCATCCCATCCCATTTGTGGGGTTTTAATCTGTTTTGTTTTGTTTGTGGCCAGGGGTGGCAGCTGTCCCCACCCCCCATCCTCCCTGGCTCTGGGGCTATCACGATGTTCGGGAGCCAAGCCGGCGTTTCTGGAGGGCGTCAGGGGCGGTGCAAAAGGCAGCCCCTCTCTTCCAGCATAGGCTGTTCGACGAGACACACATGGCCAGTATCTCGGGCCAGAGATCCTGCTGTTCCTGTGGGTTTTGCCTGCTTCTTTTTGGTTTTTTTTTGCTTTGGCACTGTGACTGAGCTTGCCGGCTTGGCTTCTCTCACTGCTCTGCTGTTGGGAAGCCCAGAGCCAGTGTGTGCCCCCCAGGACCCGGGAACACCCCACTTCCCGCCAGGGACCGCCCCCCTCTGCACAGCCCGGACCCAGGTTCCAGCCAGCACCGATGAGAAATCCCGGGGAGTCTCTCTCTGCCGTGTCCCAGAGCCGGGCTGCTGCTGCTGCCCAACCCCTGCCGTGCCTCTGCCGTCTGCTCCGCGTTTGTGCTACACCGTAGCTGTTCACCCTCTGCCTGCCGGGAGGTCCTGCTGTTCCAGCGTGCTTCTCCTGAGGCTCGTGCTACAGCTCCTTTTGCTATCCAGAGGGGGCACAGGGATCGGCTTCCCCATGGGGTTCGTAAAGGAAGTTCCTTCTCCATCCCTTCCTGCCGGCTGTGCCCGCCATCGTCCACACGGAGAGAGACGGCGGGACCCGCGCCACAGCGCCCCCTGCAGCCGCGGGGGAACCATCGCACCCGCCCTGCCCGGCCGGGAGCCACCAGCGCCCCTGCCGGCCGTGACCGGAACTGCACCGGGGGGAAAGTGCCTGCGGCCGGGACAAGGCTGTTACTGGGACTCTGGTTCTGTTTGTTGTGGCCGCCACTGTTGTTGTTTGTTTGTCTTGAGACACATATCTATATATATGTTTGTAAAGAACTGTTATTCCTTTTTCCATATCTTTGCCTGAAAGCACTGTAATTTCGAAGTTATAATAATTCGGAGGGAAGGGGGTTGTATTTGCCATCCCAGGAAGGTTCCTGCCTTCCTTGGCAGATGCCTGTCTTTTAAACCAATACAAATGTAAATAAAAATGAGAAGCAGTTATCTCTTGCCATTGCATTAATGCTCTAATTGGTGTCATGCCATAAAGTTTGCCAAGATGATGAGAGCTGAAACCAAGTCTCAGCTGTATTTCTACACACTTATGCCCCAAATTTCAGTGGTATAAAATTAAACAAATTAGGGAAAGAGTCGAGAGGATGTTCAAATCTGGAAATTACATTTTGCAATGAAATGGAAAACTCATTGGGGAGAGTTGAGAAATGCCTGAAGAGCAAGAAAGCCCTGGGATGCTGATATAGATTGACATGGTTAAGAAAGAATGCAAAGCGGAGTTTGCTCATCCAGCTTGAGAAGCATCATAGACAGGTTAGGAATGTCTGTTCTAATTCATAAGTAAAGGTTAAAAATCTCAATGTGAGAATAGAGACAACTCTTAGTTAAATAAAAAATTAAAATAATTTATTGAAAACAGAAAAATTGAAAAATTACAGAAATTAGAAAAATATAAAAATTTGGGATCCTGTGGCTCGATAGATGGTATGCCCCAGGAGCGCACGGATCTGAGACCTTCTGGCTGAGACAGCACTGGACCTCAGGTAGAGAAAAAGGACTTTCAGTGCTGAGCTGACTTTTAGCTGGTCCAAAAGTCAGGAAAAAAATTATTAAAGGCTCCTTAATGGGAGTAAGGCTTTTAATGCCCAGCACTGATGTCCACCACAGCTAGCCTGCAGAGAACTCCTCTCTCTGAGACCTGTCTCGTTATTTTATAGTGCCTTTGCTCCGCCCCAGCCCACCCACAGCCCGCCCACAGCCCACCTACAGCCCACCCCTTTGGTTTAAAGTGATTGGTGCTTTCTCTTTGACAGATCATCTCCGTCCACCAATAGCTCATCGTTGTCAGAGGGGTAGTATCAGTTGAAACAAGGGTGGTAACATGCCTTCATTAAAAATTCAGGTTGCCACGGAGCTTGCCTGCAGGGTAATGGCTATGGGGCTAAAAATAGCTGCTGGCTGTTAGAAACTGGGGTTTTGGAGTTAGCCCTTGGACTAAAGTGCAAAGTAAAAACACTTGAAAAAATATTAAAATACATCTAATACATCGTAAAACACTTGTAAAAGTAGACAATGAACATAGGAAAGATAACTCTTATGGTGTACAGGTGGTTTAAAGTTTGAGAAGGGGACATAAGTTGGGGATTTTTAACTGGGGAATTTCTAACTGGGAAGGGTGCAACTCTCTTAATAAACTACTTTGAACAATTGAAAACACTGATAATGGAACTTGATTTTTGTGCCTAGGCTGATGGGTTAATTTTAACATTCAATTTAAAAATATTTAACTCAGAATTAATTAATTAAGGCACTTAATATGCAAAGACCAAGCACAATTAGGGATTTCATGTATGACATCAATAAGGATGACTAATCATAAATATTCCTGACCTCTGAACTCAGAATAATAGTAAGAAGCTATTTTGCTGTGAGATAAAGGAGGTGAAATACAGCAAGAAATGAGGACGTGATCCAAACCCACCATGTAAGATCAGTTATCAGATGGGACATCTAGACCTCTGCTCTCTTTAGCCCTAATTCATGAGGTCTCCCTTTATTCCTCACCAATCCCCAGGGCAGCTCCATGGACTCCAGCTGCTCTCTCACATAACAGGAAACTGCCCCTCCTCATCTTCCCAGTCTGGCCTTCTTAAAATCCATGTGGCTCCATTGCACCGCTCCAGTAACAGGAGCCATTGAATTATGTCTCCTCGATCCAGACAAGATCACAGACCTGAAACCACACCCAGTTCTCTATCCCATCCTCTTTATTCCCTACAAGGGCTGCATTAGGTGATAGGTCCTTCCCAAACCCCCTCAGCACAGGGACTGCCCAGAAAGGGCTTGGGGGTTTCTCCCCAGTGGAGCAATTGTCAGCACTTCCTGATGAAAATGCCAGTGCTGGAGGTGACCCTGCTGGAGCCTCATTTGGTGTCTGTATTGGTTTGGCACAGCCTGGTTTTAGGCAGCAGGGGGCCCACAAAGATGGCTCCTGTGAGGAAGCTGCTGGAAGCTTCCCACCATGTCTGGCAGGTGGCTCTGAAGATGGACATGCTGCTGGCCAAAACTGGGCCAATGACAGAGGTCGGTAATGCCTCTGTGATGACATATGTAAGAAGAAAATCAAAGTCACAAGATTTTGGATTCTACTCAAAGAAGAGGAGGAGGAGGTGAGAACATGTGAGGAAAACACCATGGCGACACCAAGGTCAGTGAAGAAGGAGGGGGAGGAGGTGCTCCAGGTGCCGGAACCAAGATGCTTCTGCAGGCCGTGGTGAAGACCATGGTGAAGCAGGTTGTTCCCCTGCAGCCCATGGGGATCCACCACTGGGGATGCAGAGATCCACCCACATTTTGTGGGGGAGGTGCCCATGCCGGAGTGGGTGGATGCCTGGAGGAGGCTGTGATCCAGAAGGAGACCCGGTGGAAAGAGAGAGGGCCCTGCTCGCAGGCTGGAGCAGCCTGTCCTTGGCGGACTGCACCCTGTGGAAGAGTGACCCACGCCACAGCAGTTTTGGGAGGGCTGTGTGCCCGTGGGAGGGGCTCACGCTGCAGCAGGTGCGGTATAGCTGCTGCTCATGAGAGTGAACCCACGCTGGGGAGAACATGAACACATGTTCACGGAGAACTGTCTCCCGTGGGAGGGACCCCACGGCCTCACAGGGGAAGGACTCCTCTCCCGGAGCAGCAGAAGGAAATCTTGGTGAGGACTTACCAAAGCCCCATGCCCTGTCTCCTTGCGCTGTCGGTGGCAAGGAGGGAGGAGCTGGGGGGTGGAAAGTGTTCTAAGGGCTTCTTTTACTTCTCATTATGCTCCTCTGATTCTGTTAGTGATAAATTCACTTTGCAACTTAAATTGAGCCTGTTTTGCCGTGAAGTGTTTCTCACGGTCCTTATCTGACTCATAAAGCCTTCGTTAACTGTTTTTCCTTTTCCCTCCTGATGGGGTTTTAGGAGTTCCTCTGTTTTCTTTTTCTCTTGAAGAATTTTCCCCATACATGTTGCCAGGGAGCAAATTACTGGGTGCTTAAGAAAAACGAAAGACGTGGCCAGAGGGGGAGGGGTCCGTCTGGCTACTCTCTTTCACCTGGGCTAGTGGGCTGTTAGTCCTGGCGTTTTGGACGGAGAGAGAGGCTGGAAGGAATTCGTCAGCATGGCAGGCTTCTGCTTTTTCAGCTGCCTTCCTTCTACTGGAGAGACTCCAGGATTCCCTTTCCCTGCCCCGCTGGGAGCTGGGCTGCGGACGCCCTGCCCCCACCATTGCTTCGAGCCTTCGCTACTCTGTAGCCCCGCTGTACCCTGCCTGCTGAGACCTCCGGGGGGTTCTCACCACAGCTCTGGAGTTTGATACGTCTCGTCTGCCCCCTAGGATTTGTCTTCATCCCTGCTGTTCCAGCCTGCTGTTCCCGAGGGTCCGGCTGGAAACCAGGATCAGCTGCCCAGGGGTTTGTGAAGCCTTTGTTCCATCCCTTCCTGGGATCCCAGGGCACTGGTGCCGCGTGCTCCCCGAGCTCGCTCCGGAGCGCCCCCTGCAGCCGCGGGGGAACCATCGCACCTGCCCTGCTCACCGGGAGCCGCCAGCGCCCCTGCCGGCTGCGAGCGGAACTGCACTCGAGGGGAAAGGGCCTGACAGCCAAGAAGGCTGGGACTGGGTTTGTGGTTCTGTTTGCTGTTACTGCCATAGTTATTGTTGTTTGTTTGACTTGTTATACACGTATAGATATATAATAGTAAAGAACTGTTAGTTCTGTTCCTCATATCTTTGCCTGAAAGCCCCTTAATTTCAAAATTGTAATAATTCAGAGGGAAGGGGGTTGCATATATTTTTTCATTTCAATGGGGACTCCTACCTTCCTTGGCCGACACCTGTCTTTCAAACCAAGACACCTCCTTTGCCCAGCTGTGCCAGAGGAGGGTGAGTGAGCGGCTCTCGAGGGTGCCTGGCGCTGGGCCAGTGTCAAACCACAACAGTATCCCATCACCCCCTGGCCTTTGCTCATCAGCCCTGTCTGTCACTCCCTCACAGGACAGCCAGTCCCTCTCCTTCCCCCATCATTCCCAGTTTAAAGTCCTCTTTACAGAATCACCCATGCCACTGGAAGAAGCAGCTTTTCCCTGCTTGGTGAGGTGGGCCCCAGCTCTGTACAGTGGATGCTGAGTTGCAAACAGTGTCCACTGTTCAGAGAGCCCAAAGTTCTGTTGCCCAAATCAGCATCACAGCCAATTCTTGACCTGTAGTATTGGTTTTGTCCTGCTTATACCCTCTCGAGACACCTTCCACATCAGGACTGAGTAGAAAACGATAAGGGCCCCCATGGCCTTGACTACCACCGTTGGAGCTGTATAGCCACTTGCACCCGTGTTCAGTTTGCCCTGGCAAAATCCCTTAGATGAACCTGGCAGAAGAGCTGGGAGGAGTAGTGAGAAGAAGGAAGAGCAGGGTGGGAACAAGGGCCAGGAGGGCTTTGCAGGGAGGAGGCTGCCCCAGAGGGACAGGCACACATGGCTCATGCTCTGGGCTCACAGGGTGTGGAAATAAAAGCAGGGGCTCTGCAGGTGCAGCGGCCACAGTGGGGGCTGAGGCAGGGCCCCCACTGACCACAGCCGCTCAGTGTGGGAAGGTCCTTCCACCCTCAAAGATGCAGCAGGACCAGTCTCAGGCACGCTGCAAGCCCCGGGCCAGGCAGCTCTTGCAGCGCTGGGCAGAGCTCAGCCCACAGCAGATGCTGCAAGGAGAGGCTGTGGCTGCAGTGCCCCAAACAATGCTGGCCCAGGGGGGATGTGCCAGGCTGTCTCCTGCTCGCCCGGCCTTCCTCCTCCTCCTGCTGCTGCTGCTGCTGCTGCTGCTGGGTGAGTTGGGGATGGCTTTGCCTTGGGGCTCAGCACTGCAGGGCTGCTGAGCGGGGCAGGACAAGGGCCCGTGCTGGGCCCAGGGCAGGCCCCAGGGGAAAGGGTGTGTGGAGCAGCCGTGCAGCACTGAGGGGCAGAGCTGCTCTGGGGAGGGCAGCAGGACCAGTGCTTCCTCCTGCTCCCATGCACATCTGAGCAAAAGGGGCAATTTCCAAATCCTCTAAGGAGGCTGAGGACATGGTGTGAGACTTGTCAGATGTTGAAGTGCTTTAGAGAACCAGAGGCATCCATCTGAAATCACAAACCCACAAAAAATGGGCTTAGGCAGGTGTAAATCCAGGTGCAAAAGGAGATGTAGGGTGAGCCCTCATGGGTAGGAAGGTGCTGGCCCAACAAAAGACTCTGCAGTGGGAACATGGACAGGGGCACGGGGCTGAGCTGGGCTGCTGCCCATCTGACCAAACCCCTCTGTGCCCCACAGTGCAGGTACCGGTGTGATGGCCCAGGACATCTGCAGCTCCCCAGGGCATGGTGAGTACAGGGATAGGTCCTGTAAAGGGAGCTGTGTGGGACTGGAGATGGGGAGGGAGAACATCTTTGTCCCCCATGTGTGAAGCCCTGGAGGGGAAACTCTTTCCCTTCCTGCCCTGACACCAGTAACACTGGTCCGAGCCATCCCTGTGCCATCTCTCCAGGTGACCTCCCAGCTCCTGCCTTCCATATAACCCCCACTGCCTCACAGGAAGGAGAACAGGTCATATTTTGGTGCCAAATTTCCTGGAAATCTCCTGTCACCAGAATCATCTTCTGCAAGGATGGGGTGCAGGTGCACAGCCTGAAAGCCCAACAGGGGCAGGGGAGCTACTACATGCACTTGACCATGACAAAGGGGAGCACTTGTGGATACCAGCACAAGGACAACAGCAACCGAGTGAGGAACTCTGCCCTCAGTGCTCCCACAAACCTGAGGGTCACAAGTGAGTCGTGGAAATGAGGCACACACAGGAAACACTCCAGGGCTCCTGAGACCCCAGGTGAGGGAGGGGATCCTGTCCTGCCCCATGGCATGTCCCTGGGCAGTTGGGATGCTGGGGGTCAGGGTGCACTTCAGCACAGCCTTGGGCACCAGGGACACTCCTGCCAGTCCCAGCAGAGCATCCTGCTCCTCTCCTGCCCCAGCATCACAGAAAGGGCAGAGTGGTGGTGCCAGATGTAATGCAGAGCCACAGCTGAGCAGGGCATTCATTTATTGATATTATTATATTATGATTCATTTGTTAGTTAATAGAGGATGGATCAGGGGGTCCCCACAGTGTCTCAGTCTGTGCAGTACCTGGGGGAGCTGCAGATTCTCTCCGTGTCCCTTTCTTCTCCCAGGCAGTGGGTCAGATCTCAGGCAGAGAAATCCAGCAACAGTGAGTGATTCCCTTTCCATACACTCAGTGTTGCTCAGCATTGGGTTAAGCTCTGGCAGCTGCCAACACCAGGACTTTGGAAGGGTCATAAGTGGGATCTGGCTCTGCTTTAAGGGCATATCCTGTTCTCCTCTTCCTCTCGCCATCTTGCCTTCTCTGATCTCCCCTTTAATTCTGAGAGCCACTGCTAGGGAAATTGTGGATACTTGCATGATCTGAGTGTTTCCACATTCATTCACTGAATCAAGATGTGAGCTAGGGGGACTGCTCAGTTTCTGGGGTGGTCCCTGCACAGGACAGGGACACTCAGAATGGCCTGCCTTTCTCTGACAGGTAGCAATCCCTTGACCAAAGCAGTGCTTCCTCTCAGACCTAAGTGGTTGTTCTTGAACCCTTTCTACCATGTACTTCCCTCCTGAAACTGCCCTTTCCACTTTTTGACTCCCCTCTTCCAGAATCAGCCATTCCCCTCTGGATCTGGATCCGGCACTGTGTCCTCACCTTGCTCCTCCTCTCATCTGCCCCCATCATCACCCTCATCCTGGAGAGGCGGAGCCCCCAGGCCACTGGGGCTGCCCAGCCTGGACACATCCCCATCCCCAGGGCCTATCATGGTGGTGCGTAGTGGTAGGGAGGAGAAGAGAGATCCAACAGGCAGGAATTGTGCAGCAAGATTCATCATTTAATTATTTTACAACTCTTTTATAGACTTCTTTCTTCATAGTCTAATTCGTCAAAGGATCAGCCACCCCTTGGGGTGATTGGCTAAAATCTTAAAACATCCATTGTCAAAATATTTTTCTACTATACTATAAACAAGGCTTTGCAGGGTCGCAGATGTTCATAGTTTATAGAACGCTACAAATATCTTCCACAAGAGAGAAAAATACCTCACAGGACTGGAAAGAAGCAAGGAAAATTCTTGCTAGCAGCAATATTTGTATCCACAAATCCCCTTTTTTGTTTTATAGGATAAAAATTCTACTAGCTATTAATCCTAAATAGAAATTTACAGCAGTTATTCGTTCTAAATATAGCCTTAAGGGCTTTAACTGTCTGACTCCATAACAAGAAATTTAAAGTTCAGTCCCTGCTTGTGGAAGGACCGTCCCAGTCCCTGCTTGTGGAAGGACCATCGCCTAATGGTTTACATCCTTGTAGGCTGATGATCTACATTCTGGTCACCATTTGGATGGTCTGCATTCTGGTCATCATTTGGAGGTTGACTCTTCTGCCTCTGGTGCCGTAGGTCAGGGCGAACACATTTTGCAGGTAGCCATCGCACCCCAGTATCTGTGGAAACGCAAGCATACCCACGACCCCAAACGATAAACTCATGCGGGCCTTCCCACTGGTTAGTAAGTAAATTCCGTACTCAGATTTTCGCTCGAGGCAGTTGTGTTTTGCCTGCAGACTGCAGTCAGAGAAAATGATTCAGAATAACAGGATTATTTGAATTTTGTGCCTGATATCAAACGGAGCAAGCAAATCCATGTTTATCACCCTTATCATTCGCGTAACCTCAGCAGAACCTAGCCTATGTTGTGCAACCTTGGATTGCAGATCCTGTGCAACCTTCCAGGCAATTACCTCATGCTTATCATGCTGGCCTGAATTTGGGAGAGCCTTATACACTGGGAAAGCTTGGATCTCCCCTTTCAGGGAGTCACTATCACCCTGAACTACTGGCACAGCCTTTGGATGCAGGGTAACAGCTTCCCAATTACTCTCAGAATCCTCAAATCTGCTTGGCATCGCCAGTGTTTCCAATAAATCCCAATCACCCTCCTCCAGAGCCCGCATCTAAAGCGACTCCCAGAAACGGTTGTAGTGGGTTGGGTGCACTGTCACAGTGCAGTCCGGGAAGGTCCAGGGGTGAGACTGGAGCAGCCTTTACTTTTGCCGCCTGGCTACACCTGCTTTACGCCCTGGGCCCAAAGCTTCTTCTGCCTCATTGCCTGATGATGAATCGTCAGTTATGAGCAGCTTTGCGGAGCCGTGAACGGACAGAGGTGGGTGGGGGGAAATCACCTGACCAGAAGAGGAACTGACAGCAGAGGCTGCAGTTGGCTGTGCAGGGGTTTGAACCACAGCTGCTGTCAGGGATGCAATCTCAGGCAGTTTCAACCGATCCGGCGCTGGGGCTGCTGCGGCCGTCTCCAGTGCTGCTGTCGCGCCAGGAGCCGCTGCTAGCTGGGGCACAGCCACCGCAACTGCCGCTTCTTTTGCCGGTCTCAGCTTTGCTGGCAGCTGGGACGCTGGTGCTGCGCTGGTCACTGACACCGCGACCACTGCTGCGGGTTCCAGGTTGGGAGCAGCCCTTGCGGGCGGTGTGGGCCCGGCGAGCCCCGCACGGAGGGGCATCTCCAGCAGCTGCAACAGCTGCTTTTGCAAGCTGAGCAGCTCCGCCAGCTGCTGTGATACATTCGGCAGCTCTGTCAACAAAGGCAGATGCTGTATTAAAAGGTTGACTGCTTGGTTCTGTGCTTCCGCGGAGCAGTCTGAGGCTATGGAGGGCAACGAGCCGCATCCGGGCATTCTCAGCATAGCAGATGCATGCACAGCGCTGTCCAGCGCTACACCAGCCAAAGGTGTCCATCCAGGCATTCTTGGTGCAGCAGAGGCCTGTGCGGACAAGCTAGGAGCAGCCACAGGGGTCCAGGATGTGAGCCCACTAAAACATGGTGCTGAAAAAGCAGCGACCACCGCTGAGCTGCAAGGGAAGGCGGGCTGTGTGACACCCTGCTGCCCACATACCCCCGCCAGTTGCTCTGCCAGCATGATGCCCTCGGGGGGCGTGGGTTCCTGCGGCAGCACAGGGTGACCCAGTGCAGGCTCCGGGGCATTCTCCGCCCGTGTTGCCGGGAGGGATTTTTCAGATCTGCCACCACACGCCCCTAGAGCCAGGTCAGTGGGGTCTCCTTCAGGTATCTCTCCATCACACACCACCAAGACAGGCGAGCCAGCTCCACTGCTACAATTAAAGTCCATCAGCAGATTAAACAAACCCCACCATGTGCATAGTAATTCTAGCACTGGCGGATCCCCAAATGGGAACTCGTGCCAGAGTGCAGAGCCGACTTCCTGCCATAGCCCGAAATCGAGGGCAGCGTCTCTGTTCAGGGAGACGCCATGTAGGGCAGCCCAGTCTAATAACTCACAGAGTGAGTTCTCAGAAAGGGCCCTCTGATGCCCTCCCTGCCCTGGACTCCCTGCTGTCCCTGCTGTCCCTGCATCTCTGCACCAGGAGCAGAGTGTGATCAACACCAGCCCATGGGGCCCTGTGCCCAAGGGATGTGCTGCCATTGCCCTGTTCTGCTTTGCTCAGCCCCTGCTCTCTCCTCAGACACAGCCCTGTTCCCACTTGTGTGTCTCTGCCCAGGTGTCGCTTTGGCATCTTCCAGTTACTGAGGTAATGAAATAAATTTACTCTTTGCATTGCAGCCATGGTTTTGTGGTTGTTCTGGCCACCTGCCTGTGTCCATTCCCACAAGGTCCCATTGAGGAGAGCCCTGGTAGCCCCAGCGCTGCCCTTCACGGCCTCGGCTGCCTCTCTGCTGCCTGGGAGTCAGGGCTGCTGCTTCCCTGCAGGGCTGGCAAGGGAATAGAGCAGGACGTGCTCTTGTCAGCTCTGGGCTCTTCTCACTTCCACACTGTCCCCTTGTGTCCTGGCCTTTGTGGAAGCCCTGTGGGCTGGTGGCACTGGTGCCAGTGCTGGTGTGGGTGCAGCCACATCCCTGGGGCAGTGCCAGAGCCTCCCTGGAGGCACCACCGTGATCCTGGAGGCTCCTGAGGGCAGGGCCAGAGGGCTGGAGCCCTCTGTGGCAGGCATGAGGGTGGCTGCCAGTGCAGGAGGGCTGGCAGGGACTTAGCCCCCAGGGCTGTCAGGGCCCTTGGCCAGGGGGATCCCTCCTCAGCCCTGAGCCCCCCAGCCCAGGGGGTCCTGCACAGGCCCCTGTGTGGGGCTGAGCAGTGTCTGGGCAGGGCACTGTCAATGCACCTCAGGGAGTGAAGGATCTCCATCCCTTTTCCCCATCAGGCAGGAGGAGACCTCAGAGATGGGGGGATGCAGGTGAATCTCCTCCAGGGGTGTTGTCTTGGTTTGAAAGACAGGTGTCTGCTAAGGAAGGCAGAAGCCTCTCTTGGAATGGCAGAAGTAACCCCTTTCCCTCCGAGTCATTATAATTTTGAAATCAAGGGCTTTTAGGCAAAGATGTGGGAAAATAGGAATAACAGTTCTTTACTATTATATATATAACCAATCAAACAAAACTACAATATGGCAGTAACAGCAAAACAATCACAAACCCAGTCCCAGCCTTCTCGGCTGTCAGGCCCTTTCCCCTCGGGTGCAGTTCCACTCGCAGCCGGCAGGGGCGCTGGCGGCTCCCGGTGAGCAGGGCAGGTGCGATGGTTCCCCCGCGGCTGCAGGGGGCGCTCCGGAGCGAGCTCGGGGAGCACGCGGCACCGGTGCCCTGGGATCCCGGGAAGGGATGGGACAAAGGCTTCACAAACCCCTGGGCAGCCGATCCCGGGCTCTCGGGAACAGCAGGCTGGAACGGCAGGCTGGAGCGGCAGGGATGAGCACAGATCCCAGAGGGCAGATGAGATGTATCCAAGCGGGGAACCCCCCGGAGGTCGGGCAGACAGGGCGAGCAGGGCTACAGCGTAGCAAAGGCTCAAAGCAGCAGCGGGGCAGGGCGGCAACAGCCCAGCCTCCAGCAGGGCAGGGAAAGCGGCTTTGGGATCCCGGCGTTGTTTCCAGCAGAAAAGAAAAACGGGCGAAAAAAAAAAAGAACCAGCAGCTCCTTTCTCTGCAGCTTCTCTCCCCGAACGCTCAGAGCCAACTGACCCCACACCCAGGTGAAACAAAAGGGTAGCCAGGTCTTTTGTTTGCTGTCAAGAACCCAGCGATTTATCGTCTTACTAACAGAATGGGGGAAAATTCCTTTAACAGGAAGAAAGCTAGACCTCTTAAAGGTGTCTTCCTTTCCCAGGTGCCGCTGTTGAACAGGCAGGAACCTCTAGGAAACAGTACCAGGAACACAATGAGAAAGGAGCATCTTGGGCGTGTCCTGGGGTTTGAGCACAGCAGTGCCTGTGTCCCTGTGGACCTGTGCATCCATGTGAGCTTTGGGGTGGGCAGAGAGAAGAAGAACACATGGAGTTGGATCCCACGGTTTATGGACACACATGTTCCATATGGAGGGATGGAGATGTCTTCACTCCAGGTGCTCATGTGTCCATTTACAATATGGGGATTAGATTTTATATGTGATCATCCATCAGATATTGTAAATGCATGTGCTAGTAACAAAAACACTTTTGGCTAAAGGCATCCAGAATACATATTTGATGGGTGGCAAAGGCTGTGCCTGGTGGAAGGCTGGGTGTGGCTATGTTGGCCTGGCCAGGCCTTGTGTTGCTCTCCCAAGCCAAGAGCTGGCAATTCCCCATGTACAAGTCCCAGAGTGTCCAGGATGCCCCCGTCTCCATCAGCCCCAGCCCAGCAGCCCCCAGGGATTGCTGCTCACCTTTGGCATCTCTCTCTGCAGGCCCCTGCAAGGAAAAGAAAGGCAGAGGTGGGAGGAAGAGTTCCTGCACAGCCCTGCCTTTCCCTGCTCTGGGCTGTGCAGTGAAGATGATGGGCTGAACCTGCACATCTCACTGGCAGAGGGATTTTTCTGTCCCAGCCTTCACAACCCTGACTCCCCTTTCCCAGCCTGGTTTCTCCCAAGCTCTCAGCAGCTGTGCTCAGCCAGAGTGTGGAGGAGCTGTGCTGGCTGCACTCAGGGCAGCTCAAAGACTCAATTCTTGTTCCCAGAGGATGGGAGCCAATGTGTGCCTGGGGCAGGGATGTATTTGGTCTGTCCCTTCCCTCTTTGAATTAGAGCTCAATCATGCTGGAGGTAGTCTTCCACATCCAAGAAACTTTGCTCTCTTCAGGTAGCAAAAGAAGGGCCAGAGGGCCTCACATTCCTGTGACATGGGCTTTAGGAGGCAACCATACTAAACAGCCGTGTGTCAGACAGCAGCAACCCTGCACCAGGGTACAATTTTGGCCTAAACTTTTACCCTCAATTTCCCCAAATCACTCACCAATCTTCAGGACACAGTAGCTGGCTGCAGCCATGAGGAGGAAGAGGGAGATGGTCACCACTCCCACTAGCATGCATATGGGAAAGATGTGGGATTGCCTGGAATGAGGAGCTGTGGGAACATGATCTGTTGGAGAAGAGGAAGCAGAGAACAGCCAATGGCCTTAGAGGAAAACAAACTTCCAGCTTATGAACCTCCCAATGTCCTGGTATTGACAACTGGGCAGTCTTGGCCTAATGCTGGGGGACATTGGGTGTGAGGGAGGGAATCACTCACCATCAGTGAATGTCCCTGCCTGGGAGCTGAATTCTCTGCCTGGGAGGAGAAAGGGACAGGGAGAGAGTCTGCAGCTACCCCAGGTACTGCACAGACTGAGCCACTGCGGGGACCCCCAATCCACCCTCTATCAACTGTGGGGATCAATAAATGAATGCCCTGCTCAGCTGTGGCTCTGCACTAGATCTGGCACCACCACTCTGCCCTTTCTGTGATGCTGGGGCAGGAGAGGAGCAGGATGCTCTGCTGGGACTGGCAGGAGTGTCCCTGGTGCCCAAGGCTGTGCTGAAGTGCACCCTGACCCCCAGCATCCCAACTGCCCAGGGACATGCTGTGGGGCAGGGCAGGATCCCCTCCCTCACCTGGGGTCTCAGGAGCCCTGGAGTGTTTCCTGTGTGTGCCCCAGTGCCACAACTCACCTGTGACCCTCAGGTTTGTGGGAGCACTGAGGGCAGAGTTCCTCACTCGGTTGCTGTTGTCCTTGTGCTGGTATCCACATGTGAATGTTCCTGAGCTCTCTGTCATCATGGACAAGGTCACAGAGTAAATCAGCTGATGTTGTTGAGCTTTCGGGCTGAGCATCTCCACCTCATCCTTGCAGAAAACTACTTTTATATTAGGAGTCTGATGTTTAATGAGAAAGTGAAGGAAAACCCATTCTCCTTGCTGAGCATTGGAGGCATTCAAGAAGAGCTCAGGAGGTGGGAGTTCACCTGGAGACAGGGCACAGGGACAACTTGGGAGAGTGTTCTGTTGTCAGAGCTGGAAAATGGCTCCGATGAAGAACAAAGAACTTCTCCATTCCCATCTTCAGCCCCACACAAATTCCTTGATGGGACCTATCCCCGTACTCACCATGCCCTGGGGAGCTGCTGATATCCTGGGCCATCACAGCAGCACCTGTACTGTGGGGCACAGAGGGGTTTGGTCAGATGGGCAGCAGCCCAGCTCAGGCCTGTGCCCCTGTCCATGTTCCCACTGCTGAGTCCTTGTTGGGCCCGCACCTTCCTACCCATGCAGCTCCATCCTGCATCTCCTTTGTCTCCTGGCTTGATACCTCCCCACGCCCATTTTTTGTGGGTTTGTGGTTTCAGATGGATGCCTCTGGCTCCCTAAAGCACTTCAGCATATACCATGTCCCTCACTATCAGACAAGCCACCTTAAAGGGTTTGGAAATTCCCCTTGGCTCAGAGGTGCATGGGAGCTGGAGGAAGCACTGGTCCTGCTGCCCTCCCCAGAGCAGCTCTGCCCCTCAGTGCTGCACGGCTGCTCCACACACCCTTTCCCCTGGGGCCTGCCCTGGGCCCAGCACGGGCCCTGTCCTGCCCCACTCAGCAGCCCTGCAGTGCTGAGCCCCAAGGCAAAGCCATCCCCAACTCACCCAGCAGCAGCAACAGGAGGGGGAGGAGGAGGAGGAGGAAGGCCGGGCAAGCAGGAGACAGCCTGGCACATCCCCCCTGGGCCAGCATTGTTTGGGGCACTGCAGCCACAGCCTCTCCTTGCAGCGTCTGCTGTGGGCTGAGCTCTGCCCAGCGCTGCAAGAGCTGCCTGGCCCGGGGCTTGCAGCGTGCCTGGGACTGGTCCTGCTGCATCTTTGAGGGTGGAAGGACCTTCCCACACCGAGCGGCTGTGGCCAGCGGGGGCCCTGCCTCAGCCCCCGCTGTGGCCGCCGCACCTGCAGAGCTCCCGCTTTCATTTCCACACCCTGCGAGCCTAGACTGTCATAAGCAGTTTGGCCCCTGTTAATCAATAATGTTAATGAGCTAATTGGTTGAGCTGGTGGACTTTTTTGGATTGGGGGTTGGGGTATAGTTAGTTACTAACTGAATTTCAATGTTGGAAATTTATTTGTATTTGGGGTACCACATATGTATCACCACTGGATGGCACGTGGGACCGGTCGGTGGGTTGGAGTATCTGGAAAGTTCTGAGGTGGACATTACATCATCATTTATCGCACCAGAGAGGACACGGATTGGACTATAAGAGCAACCAATGAAATTGCCCTGTGGCCAAATGATTGGTAAAGAACGCACCTCTAAACGAGCCAGTGACAGCGAGGATCAAAAGTGACTGGGCAATCCAAAGTGGGCCAAAAGACTACATAAACTGTTCCGGTGCCAGGCACGGGGTCCTCCTTTGCTGACGTGCTTTTCAGGGGAGCATCCAGCATTGGGCGCGCTTCTTCGCCTGCCTTGTCGTCTTGGGTTCTTTAGCTACTCTCGGTTCCTGTTCTCAGTCACTGTTAATAAAACCTATTAAAATTGGCAACATTGTCAGCCTGTTTCTGACATGGAGCATGAGCCATGTGTGCCTGTCCCTCTGGGGCAGCCTCCTCCCTGCAAAGCCCTCCTGAACCTGCCCCTTTGTTCACAGAGCCTGGTCTTTGTGAGGGATACCAAGAGCCGTGAAAGCTGCTGGAGGGACAACAGGGCAGGACACCAGCAATCCTGCAGCTTCCTGATACTTCCACCTCCAATGATAGAGGAGCCAGTGAGGAGTGGGGCTCTGCTGGATCTCCTGCTCACCCAGCACAAGCCACTTGCTGTTCTGCTGACCAAGGTGCCTCTGCAAGGGGCACTGTAACCAGCTGGCCCATGCCCAGGGACCTGCCCTTGGCTGCAGCACAACGAGCCTGGCTTTATTTATGGAGAACATTTTGGTGCCCTGAGTCCCCCACTGCCATTTGTCCCTCCCAGGTGAAGGCAGGAGACTGGGGATTGAGAAGGAGGGAAGGCTCTGTTGTGTCCCCCTGTGCAGTGGTTTAGTGCACCGAAGAGGAGACACGGCTTTGCTGCAGATCTTGCACAGCCTGGAGCTGCAGGTCATGGCCACAAGTGTCCCAGATGGGACAGGAGAGTGCAGGGCTGCAGGACCACCCTGTGGTGGTGGCACTGGGAGAAGAGGGTGAGATTTGGTGCAGCCTGTGCACATCCTTGGGATGAAATGGACACAGTTCAGAGCCCTGGTGCCAGTGAGTTATTGCCCAGCACAGATGAACAGAGAGCAAAGGTGGGTGTGAGAAAGAGGGTGCAGAAAGTGTTGAAATAACTGCCATCAAAACCTGAAACCACAATCTGAGCTTTCATCAGAAACAGTCTTTAATTTTTACACCTTCATCCTGTGCAGATATGTCCCAGGTAATAACTGATCTTATACGGTGGGTTTGGAGCATGTCCTCACGTGTTGCTCTATTGCACCTCCTTTGTCTCATGGCAAAATAGCTTCTTATTATTGCTCTGAGTTCAGATGTCAGAAATATTCATGGTTAGTCATTTTTACTGAGATTTTTAACTACTAATTAAGCATTAAAAGACATTCTTAATCTGTGTATGAAATAGTTCAAGCTGGATGAGTAAATCCAATTTTTTATCCCATGTTCACCACCAAAATCATTCTCAGCATCCCCTGACTTTATTGTTCTTTCTCAAGGCACCTCTCATCCCATCTCATTCAATTCCCGTTTTACTGAAAATCCTAAATTTCCAGTTTAGGGCACTATCTGCATTCCTCCTCTAATTCCATATTACTTTATTGTGGAGTTTCAGTCTGTTCAAGCACAGTTGGGACGTGGTTCCAGCTCTCATCATCCTGACAAACTTTATGACATGCCACCAGTTAGGGCAATAATGCAATGACAAGAGGCAATGGCTTCTCATTTTTATTTACAATCTCCACTTTATGAGGTAGTAACAAGGGGGAAAAAACCTCCATGGATCAAATTACCTCAGCTTGTTCAAACGCTTGATCACCCTCATGGCGAAATACTACCAAAAACATTCTGTATATTTAATTGGAATTCTCATGATGCAGCTTGTGTCTCTGGGCCAATCAAGGCACCTCACCAAGAAGATGTCAAATGGAGAGAGAAATGCAGCAAGGCCATTGAGCCCCAGACTGCTCCCTGGGTCTGACAGACATTGTTCCCTGGGGAGGTGGTGGAGCCTCCATCCTGGGAGATACTCAAAAGCCTCTGGGAGAGGTTCTGACCAACCAGCTCCAGGTGTCCCTGGGTGAGCAGAGGAGTTGGACCAGGTGATCTCTTGGGGTCACTCCCAACCTCACCTACTCTGTGTTTCTGTGATCCTGTACAGGGCACGAGACACCTGGAACCATAGTTTTCAGAATCTCCAAAGTCAGATGTGACTGTATGTATACCCAATTCTGGTGTGTGTTTAATTTTCACTTCCTCTTGACTGTTTAACCTTTGCAGATGTGGTGATAGAAAGTGCTTTAGAAGATGAGTGGTGTGATACAGAGGCACAGAATGCTTCTGAGCCTGTTGTTGCATTCTACTCTGGGGAACTGCAGGGGGTTCTTTTTAAATGGATGACCTAGGACAGAATTAAGCCGAACAAGGCGAGTATTCCATCTGAGAATTGTTTATTGGTAATGAAAATGGTGTTGCCCTACCAAAGAAGAATAGGAAAGGAAGAAAAGGAAGAAGGAAAAGGAAAAAGAATAGGGGAGAGCAGCAGAGAGAGCAGAGACAGAGAGAAACAGCAGGAGTTACCACTGGAGCTCTGGAATGTGCTGTCAATGTCCAACCGGCAGAAGGTGTGCACACACTCCCTGCCGGGGGGAGCCTGCGCAGCTCTCGGAGGGACGCGGCTCCACAGGCACAGCTCCCACGTCGACGGGCGGCCAGACACGAGGTGAGTGGGGATCGGGCAGGAGGTGCAGAACCCTGGACAGGGCCATGGCGGCGTCACAGTGGCGGGCTGGATCCGTGAAGCGGGGTTGGAAGCAGATGGCTCAGGCAGGAACGAGACAGGCAGGGACGAAGCACGTAGGGTGTCAGGCAGGAATGCAGGGAGGCAGGACAGGAGATGGCTGGAGAAGGTGAGCGAGACAAAGCGGCAGGGCAGGACACAAGCTAGGTGGTCAGCACGTGTCCAGCTAGCTGAGAGGGAGACCGAGCGAGTGAGCAAGGGAAAGCAAAAAGAGCAAAAAGCTTTCAGCGAGTGCAACAGGTAAAAAGCCTCCAGGGCAAAAAAGCCCAAAGACCAAAAGAGCCTGGAGCTTGTGACACAGTTACTGTTACACCCCCTGGCTCTTCCCAAGGGTTGCTTGCTGGCAGACCGCTGGTCCAGTCAAATACTCGATTGCAGTCCGTTGGTGGAGACCTTTTGCCATCCGATTGGAGAACCTTTCTAGAAGACACAGTCCACACAGTACACAGACACAGTAGGAGACCACCACAGTGTCCTTGCTGGTCTCCTACTGACTGCCTATTACTGAAATGGCTGTCAGGCAAAGTCTCCCAGAGACAAGGCTTTCCTCCATCTTCTCCTAGCTGCCTTCTGCAGGTAACGTGTGTGAAGCCCCTCCCCCACATACCTCTGGCAAACAATGCTGAGACAGAAATCAAAATTAAATTGGCTTCTCACACTGGTGCAGTATTGATCACTGAGCAAAATGGAAGTCAGGAAGCAATTCCAACATGTTGGAAAAATCATTTTAGTGTGTTGCCTGTATCACTTTACTCCATAATTCTGGTTGTGGTTGAAGAAAGAATAGAGCTGGAATTTCAGTGTCCTCAGGAGAAGCCATTAAGGGAATTGTCTGTTGCTTCTGACTTCTTCTGTCCAGACTTCATTCCATTTGTCCTGAGCTTGACCTCCCACCCCACCTGCATTCCCTGGGCTTGCTGTGCTGGGAAGTGCTCATGCTGCCATAAGACTCAGATCATTTTTAGGGCATTTCTGCCTCCTGTGATTTGGCGTGTGATCCTCCTGTGCCATGGCAGCTACATCGAGTGCCTGGTTTAAGTAAATGAAGGAAACAGCATCCAAAGTATCCCCCCAAAGCAGAGGAGCTGAGTTACCCAGCGAGTTCTACACCAAATCTCAGGTAAGAGCCCTGGGAAGCTTGGATTTTAGGTATTTTAGCATTTATTGTGTGTGAATCATCTGGGATGTACAGCAATATGGTAATCATTTAATCTGGAGAACGAAGCGTTAAATTGCAGTTATTATTTCTATGTGATGTATTTATTATATTCTTCTTCCTATTTATTGGCCCTGATTTTGTTGCTCTTTTACCTCTGTGTAAAGGGATGAAGGGAGCATAATTCAAGCAAAGTGTGAGGAGAAAACTGGGAGCCAACCAGAAATGACGTGAAGATTGAGCTCTCAGGCATGGACCAAGAGTGCCCTGGAGAGACAAGCAGATCAGAGATCCCCAGCAGCACTCCCAGGGGTCCAGGACACCAGAAGGGCTCTCCTTGGAGTGGTCTGAGATGAGATCCCACTGTCTCTGGGGTCTCTCCCATTCTGCTTTGTCATCTTGGGATTTGAGTGGCCAGTCTGACCAGGGCTGAAGACCTCCTGCAACTTCTTGTGGCTTAGACTGGGACATGTAGAAGAAAGCAGGAGCTGGAGGTGAGAAAAGGGATTTCAGAGAGTATCCTGAGGGCATGGGCAGGTTTTGAGGTAAGATTCACACCAGAGGTGGTGGAAGCTCAATGACAGGGCACAATGTGCATTGTATCTGCTTGAGCTGCACAGGGCTCTGGATTCAGGGGCTCTGGCCCCATGCAGGGAACTTTGTCATGTCCTGTGTCTCTGGCTGAATGGCAGTGAAATTCCTGGCTGCAGCACAGGCAGCCGTGGGAATCCTACCCTGAAAGATCCAGTGCTGTGCATGGAGGTTTCTGGTGGCACTTGGGTGTTGTGTGGGTGTCCAGAAGATCGCATGCCCAGATGTGATCAGCAGGACACAAGGCTTACAGGAGACACACACTTTTCTGCAGCAGCTGAACATGGGGCTTGATGCAGGAAAAGCTCTAAAACAAGGAGGAGGGAGTGAAATATCTTGGCCAAGCCAAAGAGCACAGAACTGTTCAATTTTGTATTCGCAATGCCAGGAGCGTGGATGCCCACTGCAGGCAGCAGTGAGGGCCCACTGAGTCAAACAGGGGATCTCTGCTCTGCAAAGCACTTGGGATTGCAATGGAGTTGGTCTTTGGGAACTGGAAGGAATCCCTGGTGCAGCTGCCCCTCTTCCTCTGGCTCATCAGAGCAGCTGTGAGATGTGAGGCTTCAGGAAAGGAGGAGCAGAGCTGCACATGGGGCACCTGTAAGGTCTGCTGCTTTCTTGCCTGAGCACATCCTGGGCTGGGGGCAAGGGACAGAGGCAGAGAAGAGGAACAGAGCAACCCTTGTTGCTCAGCAGGGCCAGGAAGTTCTGCTGGGAGAAAGGAGATGGTCAGATGTTGCAGTGGGGATCCTGCAACACGCATATATCAAACCAGGAGTCCCGTGGAAAGGAAATATATATGGACAGACAGATTCTTGCTAGATGTTTCAGAGATGTTTATTTCTCCAGCCGCATGGCCGGAGCTCTGCCCAGGAACTGTTCCAGTCACGGGACCAAGGGTCCTTCTGCCCGCGCAGGGAACACAAACCAACCAGTGGGAACGAGGCTGAGCAGGGGCAGGGAAGCCCCGTGTCTGTGCCCTCAGGGCCCCTCTCCCAGGGCTACACGGCAGGGGAGGGACCCCAACACCTCACCCGTTTTATTTTAATAAAAGGAGAATGAAAACAACTGGATAAACATAACAAGAACAGTTTCAAAACAAAACAAGCCACCCTCCTGAGTCTTTAAATGTCCAAACAGATTCTGTGGAACATCTTAAGGCTGACAGAAGGGAGACAGAACTCTCTGAGCATGCTTTGTGGGGAAACTGAGGCAGGAGAAGGTTTAACTTCTTCCCTCCCCCTTTTCATCCCCCACTCGGCATTGGAAAGGGATTTTTGGGGAAACAATTGGCAAAAGCATGGTTTTGTGAGGGAAACCATGGATGAAAAAATGGATTAGGAATACACTGGGGGTAATAGGACATAGGGTAAAAGGGAAAGGTGGGATTAGGAAAGGGAGACTGTAGGGAGGGCTTACAATGGAGATATTGTCTAACATGACCACGATTTTTAGCATATATACTGCCTTTCACAGAAACACCATCAGGCCCAGTGACCTGCGATGCTTGTAACCCTTTTCTACCTCGTATAATTTTGAATTCCACGACTTCTCCATCTCCCAAGCTTGGGATGCATTTTTCAGGGTTATTCTTTTTAATAGCAGTTCTATGCACGAATATGTCTTGCTGGTTGTCACACCTTGTTATAAAACCATAATTTTGCTTAACATTATACCATTTTACTATCCCTAAGGTCTTAGTTACTATGATCTTTTCCTTTTTCCGAGTGGCTGCTGTTTTCTGTCTTGCTGCGTCTTTGCTCTCTCCTTCGGTTGCTCCCGTGTTGGAATTGTCGGGGCTGCTGGTGCCTGCGCGCTCTTCCCGGGGTCGCGTTCAGGGCTGCGCGGGCCGGGCCGGGCCGCGCTGCTCAGTTCTCCGTGCGTTGCCTCCTCTGGTTGCAGCTTCGCTGCCGCTGCCGGGCGCTGCACCCACGTCTCGGCCGGGCCCCCGAGCGATGACTCCCCCGCACCCCGCTCCAGTGCACGTTTCGGTTCGGCGCGGCTCCGCTCCACCGCTACCGCCGCCCGCCGCTGCCCGCGTGCCGCCCCTCTCGGCCGGGCGTTCACGGGGCTCGCTCCACCACGCGCTGCACGGGGCCATTCGGGCACCGCCGGGTCCCGCCGCTCCTCGCTCCGCCGCCGACACTGCGGCTCGCGTGGCTCCGCCCGCACGCGGGAACTGCCTCGCTGCTGCTCGCAGAGCGCTCGGTGCACGTGGCCTGGGCCGCACGGTCCCTGAGCCAGGCTTCCCTTCGCCAGGACACAGCTGACATTGCTCAACAGTCTCAGTAACTAAATAATATTCACGAAAATATTCTTCCATCGGCATATATTTTGACTCCAGTATTAACTGTGTCCAAACGGTTTTCCAAAAGCCCTTGGTAAGAATTAAATCCCAAGAAACATAGAAAAAGTTCTTAAACAACCATGCCAGGAAGTGTTTCAGTTCTTTTTGAGCTTGAATCAAGCTAAAATTCACAAATCGTTGTTCAAGAATCATTTTAAGTTTAAGATAAATGTCCATATGCGGCTCTGAGAGCCAAGAGTCTTCCCGCCGTTCCTCCATAGTTTAGATATGGAATAGCAAAGCAAAACCAAGAAGAGGAATCCAAAGTTTCCAGGGTTTACTCACACAAATCAGTCGCTTAGGGATCGGGGATCGTTCTGCTCACAATTCTCTACCATTATGTTGCAGTGGGGATACTGCAACACGCATATATCAAACCAGGAGTCCCGTGGAAAGGAAATATATATGGACGAACAGATTCTTGATAGCTGTTTCAGAGAGATGTTTATTTCTCCAGCCGCATGGCCGGAGCTCTGCCCAGGAACTGTTCCAGTCATGGGACCAAGGGTCCTTCTGCCTGCGCAGGGAACGCAAACCAACCAACGGGAACGAGGCTGAGCAGGGACAGGGAAACCCCGTGTCTGTGCCCTCAGGGCCCCTCTCCCAGGGCTACATGGCAGGGGAGGGACCCCAACATACTATGAAATTCATAGAAGGTTTTTTTGCTAGAAAAAATGTGAACTATTTAATGTTCTCTGTCATGTAACGGAACCAAAGTACAGGTATTTGCATGTTGTGTTGCACTGGCTCTGGCCAGATTCCAGATTTTGATAGTTCCCATAATAAGGGCGCAGAAGTGATTGAGAAAATTCAGCTAAAGCATGAGCATGGGCTGTGCTGGCTCTCAAAATATTTTCACTAGAAACTGTGATTTATGATCCAGCAGGATTGAGTGCTGATTAACAACTAAGCAGAGAGTAATATTCTTAGGTTGGAGCCCTGTCCACATAGCCTGAAAACCCATTTTAGCTTCAGGAGCTCCATTTAGATTCCAGAAACTCCATTTAAGCTCAAGCTTGGGCCTTGAGTCCCTGTCTGAGCGGTGCTAGAGGTGTTTTTGTCTCAAGCTCCATTGCAGCCATGGCCGTGCCTGGCCATGGATCCAGTGACCCCCACCCATGGACTGTCTCTGTGAAAAACACCTGAGGAAGCTCAAGGTCCCTCCTCTGTCCTGGACGACTTCATCCACATCAACACCTTTTGAAAGAACAGCAGCAGCCTCCACATTGCAGGCACACAATGAAGGGGCAGAGCTCTGCTGGGATGGAAAACTCACCCTGGGATTGAGTTTCCAATTCTGAACCCAGAGGCCAGGAGTGCCTGCAGCTGGGAATGCTCATTCCCTGTGTCCCCTCTTTGGAGCTGTGGTCAGACTGGCTGTTTTCCTTCCAGAACGCTGCTGCTGAACCTCCCAGACAGCAAATCCACCTGAGGAGAAATGGAGCATCTGAATGTATCGCTCACCCTGCAAGGGTGATACAGACACGGACACCTGACTTGGGCTCACAAAGTTTTATTGCTATGAATGGATGTGGGGGTTTAAATCTCTGCCTTTTGCCCAGGCCTCTGGCAGCAGGCAGTAGGTTTATTGAGGTGGCCACCAACTCAAGACCCGCTCTCATTCACAAGTTCATTAATAATGGCTGATTCAGTTTATTATAGAATGAATTATTTATTTAATAGACACAAAACTAACCGACATAAGACTTAAAACAGACTATTACTACACAGGAATAAGACGAAAGGGAATACTAGTATTATACACACGGGGTTAAAGGTACCATTAATTTTACAGCCAGCAAAGAAATAATAACACTTAGGATCCAATGTTTCTTACTATCCAGTTGTGATGGAGCGCACATCAAAATCCTTTCCCTCAATTCCCAGGAAAGTAACCACGGAACCTGCGTCCAGATTTTGGCAAGAAGTCTCGCATGCTTCTCAAGGTGTGCGTAGGAGACTCTGCCTCTGTGATAATCTGTGTGCTTTTATAGTCTTTGTAAAACAGTATCTCTCAGTCAGAGGTATTTATTTTTCTTTTATCTCTTCCCCCATCTGCTTTCCAGACTAAGATGTTGATTCTTAGGTGGGGGCCTGGGCCCTTTTGGCTCCAGAGATGACCCCTTTGGGCTTTTCACCCACCTGCCTGGTTATCTCTTCTATATGCACCAGTCATCTGTGGTGGGGAGAGGGCGTTATGCCCTGCCACCGGCCTTTGTTGAGTCCTTGCCCACAGGAACAGGGCAAACCAGCACAATGTTCAGCAAGGACCTGCTCACATTTCTTCTGCCCTTTAAGCCTAAATATTGTTCGTTCTTCTTTTCTTCTTTCTTCCTTGTTTTATGCCAAGGGAACATCTGAATAGTTGAGATTTTTCTATATAAAGGACTAGAACAACAATTTCTGGGTATAGATAACAGCAAAATTGGGATTCGAAATTAGCAATTGCTGTACATCCCAGATTCTTCACACACACGAATTGGTAAAACACTTACAATCCAAGCTTCCCAGGACTCTTACCTGAGATTTGGTGTAGAACTCACCGGGTAATTCAGCTGCTCTGCTTTGGGGGGCACTTTGGCTGCTGTTTCCTTCATTTGCTGAAATCACACAGTCGATGTATCTGCCATGGCACAGGAGGATCACACACCAAATCACAGGAGATAGGAATGCCCTAAAAATGATCTGAGTCTTCCGGCAGCACGAGCACTTCCCAACACAGAGAGCCCAGGGAATGCAGGCAGGGTGGGAGGTCAAGCTCAGGACAAATGTGAAGAAGGCTGGACAGAAGTAGGAAGCAATACACAATTCCCTTAATGGCTTCTCTGGAGGACATTTAAATTCCAGCTCCATTCCTTCTTCAATCACAACCAGAATTATGGAGTAAAGTGATACTTTACACTAAAAGGATTTTTCCAAACACTTTGGAATTGCTTCCTGACTTCCATTCTGCTTGGTGATCAATAACCTTCCAAGAAGGATTCAGTACCTCTGTATGACACCACTCATTTCTTACGCACTTTCTATCACCATGTCTGCAAAGAAACAGAGGAAATGAAAATTAAATACACAAAGGAATTGGGTACAGATACAGTTCCATCTGACTTTGGAGATTCTGA
Organism: Corvus hawaiiensis; assembly: GCF_020740725.1. NCBI lineage: Eukaryota > Metazoa > Chordata > Aves > Passeriformes > Corvidae > Corvus > Corvus hawaiiensis. The sequence continues at coordinate 271,767 of NC_063245.1, forward strand.
AAATTGTGGTTTCAGATGTCTCATGCCCTGTGCAGAATCACAGAAACACAGAGTAGTTGAGATTGGAAATGACCCTAAGAGATCACCTGGTCCAACTCCAGACACCTGCTCCAGCAGCAGTGGCATGGCTCAGCTCCTGAAACACACTTGAACCGTCCCTCCAGACTTCCTGTGCCCTCAGGCAAAGCCTGCAGGGGGGATCCTGTCCCTGGGAGCCCTGGCAGGCCTGGCACAAAGGCCCCAGGCAAAGCTGGTGGGCAGCAAGGAAGGCAGGGGCTGCCCTCTGCTCCTTGTGCTCCAGCAGCACCTGGGGCCAGCCTCTGCTTCCCTGGGCCAGCTGGGCAGCCTCCCCGCAGCGCGCTCTTGTCGGCACGGTACTGCGGGAGTGTCCTGGTTCTGGCCACGATAGGGTTCATTTGGCAGGAGCCAGGAGGGGACTGGATGCGACCCCGGGGTTATTCTAGACCACCTCACACCATGTTCAGGGTCTGGGGGGGATGGATCCTTTCCACTCAGGGCAGAGGCGGAGTGAGTGGTCATGGAAGCACCAGGTTGCACGTGGTGAGCACTTGTGTGTGAATCGTGTCTCTCTTATACACTCTGCCCTTCATGTTGCTGCTGTAACTGCTCGTTTCTTATTTCATTGCTGGTTCACTGGTGGCTCCAGTGACCTGACAGGTCCCCACTTGAGTCCCCACACCCCCCACTCACACAGTCACACCAGGTTTCCTCACCGCTTCAACCCCAGGTTTCCCATGGCAGAGTCTCAGAAGTCTCATTCCACAAAGCCACTGATTTGTGGTGCAATAACACAGAAACAGCTTGAGCTGGTGCATCTTAGTAAAGTACCCCTTGGGCTCACATCATTTTCCTGCACTTTTCCTATTTCCCCTGGTGTTTTCCACCCTTTCTTTTGCAAACCTTTTTTCCTCTCACTTTCCACCCTTTTCTCCCCTCACGTTTTCTGCCATTTTTCCTCTTACACTTCTCACTCTTCTGTCCCCTCACGTTTTCCACCTTTTCTCTCCTTCTGTTTCATACCCATTTTTCCTCTCACTTCCATCCCTTTTCCCTCATTTTTCCTGCTGGTTTTCCCCTTCAAGTTTTCTGCCCTTTTCTCCCTTCTTCTTTCCCCTGACATTTCCTACCATTTTTCTCTCACATTTCCCACCCTTTTGTCCCCTCTTGTTTCCCATTTTTTACCTCACATATCCTACCATTTTGTCCTCTCATATTTGTCACCTCTTCCCCCTCATATTTCCAGCCCAAAAGTCTCTCCTTTCCTCCCAAGTCTTTTTCTTCTGCTGAGTGTCTCCATGTCCATCCACCTCTCTGGCATCACAGGCCTTGGTCTCCTTTGTTATCGATCAGGTTTGGCAGGTCAGGGTCCCTGCTTTGTCTCTCAGTGTCCATCCACCTCGCTGCGGTCACTGGGTTTCTGTCCTTTGTTACAAAGGTTGGCAATGCACAGCTTCTGGTCTCTCCAGGCTCCCAGCCAGAGTTCAGCCTGCATCTCAACCTGCATGTCCGTCTGCCTCTGGAACTGCAGCTGCAAACCCAGCTCCTGCACCAGATGTGTTCCTCAACAGCAGAGCTCCGGGCATGCATCTGTGCGGGGACATACACACAGTGTTCTGCATTTCTGCTGTTATGTCTCGGTCTGCCATAATATTTTGGAAAATGTTTTGGGGGTGAGAAGCCCACTGCAGTTTCTCCTGCATTTTCTCATCCTTCTTTGGTTTAACTGAGTTTTTTATTTCTTTCTCTAGGTGGTCCTTCCAATTCATCTCCTAATGCTTTAAAATCCAGTCTTTTCATTCACTACAACCCACATGAAAAAATTGTGTCAATGAAACTCTAACAGTCAATGAGGTGGAAAACAATGCACAAGCCTAAAGAGGAAGTGATAGTAAAAGGTCACTCTCAATAGTTTGCTAAATTTCATTGCACTAACTGACAATTCGGGGAACATTTAAAATTTCACAGTGACTGAGGTCCATTATGTGTCAGGCAGCTCCACAGGCAATCCCACTTCCCTCAAGGGCTGCCATTGCCCCTGTGCCCATCGGCTCTAGAAAGAACAGGCTGCCCTGTGGGGGAACAAATGCGGCTTCTCCTGGAGAAAGCCTCAGCAAGGGGTCAGTTTGCCATTGGTCATTGCAGTGACTGTAGGAGAGGGGCATCCCACCATGGGACATTTCTTGGTCAACTCTAGACATGAAGAGTGGAAAACCGTCTATGACTTTGGTTTTGGCCTTAAGCTGTTGCTGTGTGTCTCAGTTTTGACAAATTTCAGGAAAAAACCCTGGAATGAGTGTTTCCTCTAAGGAGAAAGGGCTTCAATAACTCCCTTTTCTTCTGCCAATGAGAGAAATGGATACGAGAGGGTGAAAGTGAAAAAAAAAACCCTGTTTATTAAAAAAAAATTGAATAAATGCTAGATACTGAAATTGTGGAATCTTACCCCCCACCCCCCAAAACCCAGTGACAGCCTTGTCCCGGCCGCAGGCACTTTCCCCCCGGTGCAGTTCCGGTCACGGCCGGCAGGGGCGCTGGTGGCTCCCGGCCGGGCAGGGCGGGTGCGATGGTTCCCCCGCGGCTGCAGGGGGCGCTGTGGCGCGGGTCCCGCCGTCTCTCTCCGTGTGGACGATGGCGGGCACAGCCGGCAGGAAGGGATGGAGAAGGAACTTCCTTCACAAACCCCCAGGGGCAGCCAATCCCGGTGCCTCCTCTGGATAGCAAAAGGAGCTGTAGTAGGAAACCTCAGGGGCAGCAAGCTGGAATGGCAGGGTGGACTCTCCCGGGACCAGCAAGCAAGAGGCAGCAGAAACTCTGCAGCTGCAGCTGGACCACGGGACCTCCCAGCAGGCAGGGGTGAAACAGCTACAGCGTAGCAAACAACCCCAGAGCAGCAGCACAGGCATGGCGGGGCTTGGGCAGCAGCAGCAGCCCGACTCCCAAACACGGCGGAGAGAGACTCCCTGGGATTTCTCACCAGCTCTGGCAAGTCCCTGAGTCAGTGCCATGCGGAGGAGCGTGGCCCCGGGTCCTGGCGGGCACACACTGGCTCTGGGCTTCCCGACGGCAGAGCAGAAAAAGCTGAAAGAAACAACTGTAGCAAATTTCCTGCTAAGCAGGTTTATTAATGAGATAAACGAGATTGCCCAATCAAAATTTATAAAGAAATAACATGTATTATGCGACCGAAATATCAGTCTCAAAAGCCACGATCGAGAAAAGCAGCACCGAGCCCGGGGTCGGAGCTGGGTGAACATGCATAGATCTGATCTGTATCGCATCAGAGCTCCCAAGTTCACGGCTGCTGCTTCGGCTGGTCCCTTTTTATACAGTTTTTGGGCAGAGTCTGAATTAATTCTATTCTTCTCGTAATTTTAGCATATTCATGAAGTTTTCTTGTCCCGGAATTGGGCTGCACAAAGCCTTTCCTGGGTCTGATGGACTGTCCATCCTGGGTGATGAGTGGGCCATTTCTGGTGATGGATGGGCCATCTCTGGTTCCTGGAACAGTTATTTTTAGTTCCCAGAATGTCCGATCCCTTATCAGATGAGATGTAGATATCAGAAGGTGGTGATCAAGTCGTCATGGTGCAAATGTCCCGGTGATAAGATCCAACCCCACCTAGGTGGAATCCTCACTTATTGATTACATCTGTGAGAGAACTTCTTTTGGTGCTGTGAAATTTTTCTCTCAGCCAGGCTGGTGGAGGGATTTTGAAATTCTGTCTCTGTATGGTCTGATTACATTTCAGTTTTATACATAATAGCACGAATTACATACTTTATTTATAAGATTAACAAAAACTAACAATGGAGCAATTAAGGTTTCTAACAGCTGGCTAGCTTATTCCTGGGGAGGAGAACCCAACCCACACTGGGACAGATGGTCAATGGGAAAAAGCTGTGAGGCGCAATAGAAGGAAAAAGAAAAGAAAATTGAGGAAAAGGAAAGGATCAGGCCTATATGGGGGTAGCTGCCAAGCAGCTCTGGGTTTGAGCAACAATGCTGCAGTGGGACAAGAAAGCCACAGATCATCTGACCAAACTTTCTGGCTGAATTCAAACATCACTGGGAACTTGAGTGACTTCCTAGCCATGAGGAAGGTAAGATCTGTGGTGGATGGAAGCACAGAATCATTTCTGCTGATTTGGAATAGTCATTCCTACCTGGATATAATCTGAGGTTTGGAACACCACAGGCAGCCCTTACCTACTAAATTCCCAGAGAAGAGCTACATAGCGACCAGAGGAAGACCAGACTCTTCTACAGGATCACCGCTTCAACAGAACCACATTCACCACTTCAGAAGGACTGCAGCCACCATCTTATCGGACTGCTACCACCACCCTGACCAACAGGGTGTCAGGTTGTATCCTGACTCTGTCCGTTTAAGACAGTGTTTCTGTATTATTGCCTATATCTTAATTTTCCATTTAATTGTAATTCCAACTTGGGATCTCCCACTGGTGTGCTTTCAAACTAGTACACACTCTTTATGAATAAAACTTTGACAGGTTAAATTTTGAGAATTGCCAGTGATAGTATATGAACAAAAAAATACATTCAAAGCGAAATACTATCAAGCTCTAATCCCCAATAAAAACTAGCTTGAAATAATCATTCCACATGCACAGAGTACAGTTCTTACCCAATCAGCATCCCTACAGGGGGAGAAGACAGGTTCAGCCATCCACTGATCCCAGAAGTTACAAAGGAGTTAATCCCAACTTCTCCCCATTCTTAACTCACTTTTGTATTCTTTCTTTACATTTAGGTGGAGCTTGAGTGACTTTAGTCATACATATTACTCAGTGAGTGGTGGTCGTACCTTGGGGGTGAGTTTCTCAGTACGTAAGATAACCTTGGGATGGGGACATGATCAGTCCAAGGAGAAGGATTTCCCAATGGCTGCTAGTTCAACAGCAAGACATCCTCCTGTATCTCCCTTGGTTTTCAGCTTCAAATAATCACCAAATTCCCTCCTCTGCAAGGGCTTTGGCAGAGCCTGGCAGTGGGGTCTCTATTCCCCTCCCTCTGTTAGTCTCCTTAGCATGTAGGGGAGTCAGGCACACCAAACATAATCTCTGTTTATTAAAATGTAAATCTACCCCCAGTCTTTTTCCCACATAATCTTATTGAAGGGCATTCTAAACTAATTTTTACAAGAAGAAAGTGGAGAATCCCATGATCAGGACTAGAGGGACCCTGTCTCCAACCAGTTGGACAAGAAAGACAACCAGATTTGGACTGGGTGGATCCAATGGCCTTGAACATCAGCCCCACGGCAGTCCAAGGCTCCAGCAGACAACAGGGCACAGGGTAGCCCAGGCAGAGGCCAGTAATCAGCAGTGTGGTCCAGGGGTCAATACTCGTGTTCTGGCCTTTTTAACATCTCCATTAGTGATTGTGAGTAAGGGGTGGAGAGTCCCCTCAGCATCTTGGATGATGATCCAAGAATGGAAGAGATGGCTCATACACTGAGGGATTCTGCTGTCATCCAGGTGGACCTGAACAGGCTGGAGAAAAAAGGGCTGACAGGAACAATTTCAAGTTCAACAAGGAGAAGTGCAGATTCCTGTACAAGGGGAGGAACAAGGCCAGGTACCAGCACATCGTGGGGGACACCCAGCTGCAAAACATCTGGGCAAGAAAAGGGTCTTAGGGCTATGGTGGGCTCCAAGTTGAGGAATAAGCTCTTCCTGCAATGGGATATTGATATCCCAGGCAGTATTAGGAGGAATGAGGCAACGAGTTGAGACAGGGGATCTTTCCCTTCTCAGCACTGGAGAGGCCACAGCTGCTGTTCTGGGTTCCCCAGTACAAGAGAGACATGGAACTATTGGAGAGAGCCCAGGGAAGACCCACAGAGATGATTAAGGGATTAGAGCATTTCTGCCAGGAGGAAAGACTAAGAGAGAGGGGACTGTTCAGCCCAGAGAGGAGAAGGCTTGGGGAGATCTCAGCAATGTGTCTCCACACCTGAAGGAGGCTCTTCCCAGAGGTGCCACTGACAGAACACAAGGCAATGGGAAAAACTGAAACACAGTAGGTTCCTGAGGAACAACAGGAAACACTTTATTACTTTGTGGAGGACCAAGCCCAGGTACGAGTTCCCCAGAGAGGCTGTGGAGTCTCTGTCCTTGGAGATATTACAAAGCTATGTGGAGATGTGTGGTGGGGTGACCTTGCCTGGTCGTAGGTGCCCAACAAGATGTTTATTGGTATCCCTCCTCAGCAAAATGACAAATCACAGAGTATCAGGAAAAGGAGAGTAATTGCCTTAGTTTGAAAGACAGGCATCTGCCAAGGAAGGCAGGAATCTCCCTTGGAATGTAAAATATGATTCCCTCCCCTCCAAATTATTATAACTTTGAAATTAAGGGGCTTTCAGGCAAAGATATGGGAAAGGGAATAACAGTTCTTTACCAGTATGTATATGGATAACAAGACAAACAAACAACAACAGTGGCGGCCACAACAAACAGAACCAGAGTCCCAGTGACAGCCTTGTCCCGGCCACAGGCCCTTTCCCCCCGGTGCAGTTCCGGTCACAGCCGGCAGGGGCGCTGGTGGCTCCCGGCCGGGCAGGGTGGGTGCGATGGTTCCCCCGCGGCTGCAGGGGGCGCTCCGGAGCGAGCTCAGTCTCCTCTCTGTATGTGGGTAATGGCTGCCGCCGTCGGACGGGATGGAAAAGGGGCTTCCTTTACAAACCCCCCCGGGCAGTTGGTCCCAGTACCTCTCCGGATAGCAAAATGAGATGTAGCCGGGACCTCAGAAGCAGCAAGCTGGGATGGCAGGGACAAGTAGATCCCAGAGTATCAAATGCAAGGTATCAGAAACTCCACAGCTGTAGCAGAAGTTGTGGGATGTCCCAGCAGGCACGGGGTGTCTAGTTACAGTGCAGCAAGACGCCCTGAAGCAGCAGCAGAGAACAGCAGGGCTGAGCGGGGAATTGCTCCTCGGTGATAGCTGGCGGCCCCTGGGTCCAGGTTGTGCAGAGGAGGCGGCCCCAGCAGGGAACAGGGTGTACCTGGGTCCTGGCACAACACGCACTGGCTCTGGGCTCCCCAACAGCAGAGAAGCAGAGAAGCAGAGAAGCAGAGAAGCAAGCCAGCAAGCACAGCAACAGTGCCGAAGGAAAAGAAAAAAAAAAGAAAAAGACAAAACCCACAAAGCTACGAGGCCAGCCAAAAAGCCCACCCAGAAGGAAGGAGCCGCCCCTCAACCCACCCCCCCGCCCCCCAACTCTCTCTGGAAACCCCAGTCTAGCTCTCACTCATTTCAATACTCCTGACAGTCAGGGAGATGGAGGGGGTGGGAGGAGGGGGGGACAGCAACCACCTTGGACACAAAACAAACAAACAAACCAAAAATGGTATGGGATAAAAAAAACCATCGCAAGACAGTAATTTTTCAGGAAAACTCACAATCCACAGAAGTGCTTTTTTCATACTACTATGAAAGAAAATTTCCCTTGACAACATAAAATTTCCCTCAAAAAACTTTTCATTCTGATGCATAATGTAGAAAGCTGACCACTATGATAGATTTTCCCTCTCCTTCAATACTTTTGTTCAGAAGACACAAATTTGGCAGCTGCCTCATTACAATGTGATTCTATCACAGTATTGACCTTTGACATGCAGAGTAAACTACTCATCATCATCAGAAAACTGCACTATTACCAGAGGCTCAGTGTCAGGCTCAGCAGCAGCAAGGCCTGTGGAGAAGAAGGGAATTAATTTGCCTTCCTGGCTTCTGCCATCAGCAATGCTGAAAGTGTACAAAGCTCTTGCCTTACAGACATCATAAAAAGAAACCTGCTTGGCTGGGATGTCCAAGAAGATCCCAATCTTTGACAAATTGCCAGTCACGATCAGACGGGTCCAAGGATTCGTGTAGGCCCAATAATCTTGCCCATCTGCACACGCAATAACCCAGAAGCCATTCTCAGGGCACAGAGTCAAAGTCCCTTTGCGAGTCACAGATTCCCGGGCAATACCCAAGGCCCAGATTCTTCTTGTCCCAACAGACACTTCCCAGTAGTGTTTCCCAGATGTGTATCCTTCCTTTGCCAGCACAAACAGATGGGAATCAAATCTCTTCTCATTGCTGAGCAAGAATGTGATGACACCTGTATCTTTCACTCTCCTCCCATCCGCAGAGATTTCCAATCTGGGATGAGCTGTGTCAGCATCCAGGGTGACATCCCCTGCAATGGTCAGGTCAGGCTATGAGGAGCAGAAAACACAAGCTCTGCTTTTCTGAGCCTTTCCCTTCTGTGCCCTCAGGCCACTCTCATTTGTCCTTCCCCCTTCCACACTCAGGAGCACTCAGCAGCCTCAGGGCACCTCCAGCTTCTCCCTCCCCTCCCACCATGTCCCTTCCTTGGGCTGCTGCCAGAGAGAGTGGCAGCCTGCAGGCACCAAATGCCAGGCACTGCTCCAGTGCTGCTGGGACTGCAGCAGGCAGCTCCAAGGAGGCAGCTGTGAGGCTGAACCCCCTCTCCCTCCATCTCTGCATTGCTGGGGGGGGGGGGGGGGGGGCGGGCGGGGGTGGGAATGGCGTGAGGAAAAGGACCAGGAGTTGGCAGCAGCAGGAATTACATTTGGGCGCCAGGAGCTGGAATTAGGTTTGGATTAACTCCTTGGCAAAGTGTGAAGGGGATTTTCAAGATTTAAGTACTTTTTCCTCAATAACAGGAGAGCACCAGTGTAGGATATTGCTTGCACATGGATTAGAGTGGAAGAGTGATCCACTGCCACAAGGATAAGGGAATGTTTCTTGCCTCAGCTTTCCATGCTCATCGGGGGATGGGATGAACTTCTGACAGGACTCGAGCAAGGTGCAATATCATGAACTGAGCTCCTCTAGCTCAGCTCAGATTGAAAGGAGAAGGAGCTGCTCCTGCTGTGGAGCAAGATCAGTTCCAGAGACTTTTCCTGAGAGCCCCAAGAGGCCAAAGCAGGAGTGGGAGGCGGGGCTGCAGTGGCCACTGCAAGCCAGCTGTGCCTGCTTCCCACAGCTGAGAGGGCTCCTGACAAGCACAGGCAAGGCCTTGGGCAGCACATGGCAGTGAAAAAAGTCATCAAACCCCCCTTCCCTGTGCGTGTTCTTCTTCAAACAGCTCTCTGAGGGGGTTGGATGTGTTTTCCAGAGCTGCACTCAGGCTCTTGAGTACTCACTTCCTCATCTCACCTATGCTTACCTCTGTAGGACCGTAGTTCTTGAAGGTCTGTAGGAAAGGAGAGAAGCAGGAAGTAAGTGGATTTGTCAAGGCTTGCTCTGGCAGTGAAACAAAATTGGCCAACTCTCTCCTCTCAGTGACAATGATGCCACTCTCACTCTCCCCTACGCCGACACTGACAGTATGGTCAGGCACAAGGCTCTTAGTGTTGCTGGGGCCCTGACAGTCCAATCAAACAGAATGGGATTGAGGAAATCTCTTACATGTGACACCCAACTATCTCCCCTCCATGACACTCATGCCACCTCCATGCTCCCCTACTCCCCCACCACATACACACACTGTTCTCTTAACCACTTCTACCTACTCTCATTTCACCAGACTCCCAGAGAAAACAGTAAATCAGGTTGTGTGATAGTTTTGTTTTCCAGACATGGAGCACGTGGCTCCACCTTGCTTCCTCTGAGGACGGAGGAGGACTAAAAGGTGCTGTGAGATGAGCTCAGCCCCTCTTTCCTTTTCAGATGGGAAGGAGAGGCCAGAGGAATGGCCAGACCTTAGACTAAAAAGGAGATGGGCTTTCACAGAGAAGGATTTGCCAGGAAGCAAAGGTGACTTTCCTTCACCAGTTACCCCTGGAGACACTTGTCAAACTTATCGTGAGCTCCTGGGCAAAGGGAAGGGGAGCAGGGTTTGCCCAAGGCCTGACCCCCTGCATTTCATCTGGGGCTCTCACACTCCTGTAGTCCTTCCCTCCCTGAAGTGTCCAACTCCCAGGGCTCAGGGGCATGTGGGCTCTGGACAGAGGAGAACAAAGACCCTTGCAGCTCCTCGGATCTGGTTCGGACAGACTGACTGCTGGAGGGCTGGGGAAAGAGCACAGGCACTGTGAGCTTTCCTGAGGGCTTGGCAAAGGCCTGATGGGCAGGATGGAGGGTTGGGATTGTCCCCCCTCCATCTCTCCAAACAGCAGCTGTGGGCTGTGGGAGACAACAATCTTTGTTAAGAGGAAGAGAAGTGGGGAAAGCAAGAGAGACAATAGCAGGACATGCAGGTGGACTCCTTTACTACATATTGGGTCATAGAGAGCCCACACTACACATTCCCTTCAGAGACAAGGTAATGAAGAGGGGCCTTGACCACCTGCAGTCACCACCTCAGTGTTCAGGTGTCTCGACAGGTGGGGACACAAGAGCTACTTGCCAAGAAAATCTGTCCCTCTCCATCCCCTTTGAGGAGCAGTGGACAATAAGCTCACAGGATAATTTGCCTGTAGAGCAGCTTTTGCATTCAGAGAGATGAAGTTCTGCTGGAAAAGGCCTTGTTCACCTAATTCTTTCTCCAAATATGTTCTGAGGAGCTGAAGGTCATATTCTGGGGACCCCAAAGTGGTCTGCATATCTTTTCCCAGAGCTTGGATTTCTTGGGAGAGCTGCTGGAGGTCCTTCAGCCGCAGGGATTCCAAGACCCTTGGGGTATTTTCCTTCACTGTCCTTTCTGTAAGAGAAGACTGGTGTCAGTGGGACAATGGTTTTTCCTCACCTGAGGTGAGGTGTAGTACTAGTAATTGCATGGGACCTTTCTTGTTAGAAAGGACGAAGAAGACGCTGTTCTTCCACGTCCTCCAAATGTGATGGAGAGATGATGGACATTGACCACCTCCAGTTGCCATCTCAGCATCAAAGGTGTTCTACTGGCATGGGACATAAGAGCTGCTCCCAAGGAAGTTCTGCTCCATGCACCCACTTGGAGAAAGCAACGAACTAGCCACAGGACATTTGTAGAGCAGCTTCTGCCTCCAGAGAGATGAAGGTCTGCTGGGGAATTGGCCTGCTCACCTAGTTTGTTCTTCAGGTCTGCTACGGCAATCTGAAGACCAAGCTGTGAGGACGCCTCCATGTTCTGGAAAGCTCCCTGCAGAGTTTGCATTTGTTGGGAGAGCTGCAGAAGGTCCTTCTGCCACATGGATTCCATGGTCCTTGTATTTGCCTCCACTGTCCTTCCTGTGAAGAAAGAACCCGCTCACTGGGACAGTCTCATTGCTATCTCGAGGGGGAGACCAGCAACCTGCAATCACAATGCCTAAATGATGAGGCTGACAGATGGACTGAGGGCCTCACAGAGCCTGAAATCGGTCAGAATTTACCCGTGAGAATTTTAGAGTGGAAATTTTGCAGCTTCAATGAAACCCACAGAGAAAGCCAAGAAGATCATCAATGAGAGTAGATGTTCTGGACACAAGGAGAGGATGTTCTTGTTAGGACATTAAGAGTGTACAAGGAAGAACTTGGCAGATAGTATGTAGCAACTATACCTTTGCTTGTATAGCTGATTGTTTTAATGCTTGAATGGTCATTGTTTGTTAGACAGCCTTGTCATTGCTAAGCAGCCAATCTCAACAGGCCACTGCAATTGTGAAGACGTATAAGAATAGCAGTAGAGAAAATAAAAAATCTTTCTATCTCTCTCGACTTTGGATTACAACAAGTGTGTGCTGTTATGTCCTTCTCGACAAAAGCCACACTTAAAGCTCTGAAATAAATTCACTGCCAGAGCATCTTTCCTTAGGGCTCTCCCACTCCCTGTGGACCTCCCTAAAGGCTTGACCAAGGCCTGCTGGGCAGCACTGAGGGCAGCACTGACCCCACTCCATCTCTCCAGACATCATCTGTGGGCCCTGGGAAACAACGCTCTTTGTCAGGACGAAGGTGTGGTGGGGCATCCCCCACCTGCCCCTCGGACCCCACTGTGGTCTCAGGAATGTTCACTGGGCCTCAGCCTTGGTCAGTAGCCCCTGGGATCGGACATGGGCCCTGTGCCTGGCCAGGGGAAGGTCCCCAGACATTGGGCAGAGAGTGCCGGCTGGTGCCCTCCCTTGATGCCGTAGGATTTAGCTTTCATATTTTTCAGATCCTGTACTGAGTGGTGGCCTGTTAACCCCATGATTCTGTGATGTTCCCCTTGTTCCCTCCCTAGCCTTGGCCACTCCCTCGGTTTCTCCTTATTTGCTTCTGTACCCCAACCCTGGCCAGGGACCGCCCCTGGGCCCCTGACAAAACCATCCCACACTCAGAGCATGCTGTCTCTCTACCTCTGAACATCACAGGGACAAGATGTGATTAAAGTCATCTCAAACCCTCATGAGAGACTATTCTCTACCTTCTTTACCATCCACTGCATTGTAACGCTGCTAGCTGCTGGAGCCAGATCGCGGGGCTGTCCAAAATGGACTCCGGGATGCAATTAATCGCACGGCCCTAGGAAACCCTCACTGAGCTTTCAGGCCTCAGCAGCCTGCTAGGCAGAGTCCAGTGGTTACAACAGTGCTGCTTTAGTTTGTAACTCTAAAACTCCATAGCCGGTTAGCTACTGTTCTCACACTCGGGTTAGACATAACAAACCCTCTCTGGGCCTGGACTCAAGGACACCTTGTTGTCTCAGGCCCTGAAACATGTAAACCAAGCCTCTGAACAGGAGGAGCAAACTTGGGGTAATTACATCATTACTTGAAATTGTAATTGGAGAATTAACCCTGATAGGCAATAGACCAAACTTATAAGAGTGTGAAAAACCCATGACTTAGAGCCTATCTTGGGTGTATCCCCTCAGAGGGTTTTTTGACTCCCAGGGTGTACCTATTGAAGGCCCTCTTTTGTAAATACCCCCTTTCATTCTCTTAATCTTGTCTAGCCTCTGTTTTCAGGTAGCCAGTCCTAGGTATCACCCTTGGCCCCCACCTCATGCACTGCCCACAGAGATGCCCCCAAGCTGAGTAGGGGAGTACAGGAGAGGCTCATCATGGGCACAGACACTCAGGGTGTGCAGAGCCCAGCCTCACCCAATGTGGCATCAGGAGTGGGGCAGGAGGAGAAGGGCAATGGGGAAAGGGACAGAGACAGGGACAGGTGTTCCAGGGGAAACCTTAACGAATATGAGACAGTGAGAGAACTAAGAGTTCAAACTCTCTTTAAGGACAAGGGAGTGAAGAGGGACCTTGAGCCCCTGCAGAAAACACTTCAGCATGGAGGTGTTCCAGTGGCATGGATGACAAATCTATTACCCATGTAAGGACTGTCTTTCCCCATCCCCTTTGAGGAGCTGTGGAGGATGTGCCTTTGGAGAGATGAAGGTCTGCTGGGGAATGGCCTAGCTTACCTAGTTCATTCTCCAGGTCTGCTCTGATCATCTGAAGGTCACGCTGTGTGGACACCTCCATGTTCTGGATTGCTTCCTGCAGAGTTTGCATTTGTTGGGAGAGCTGCAGAAGGTCCTTCTGCCACATGGATTCCATGGTCCTTGTATTTGCCTCCACTGTCCTTCCTGTGAAGAAAGAACCCTCTCACTGGGACAGTCTCATTGCTATCTCGAGGGGGAGACAAGCAACCTGCAATCACAATGCCTAAAAGCTCTGAATTAAATTCACTGCCAGAGCATCTTTCCTTAGGGCTCTCCCACTCCCTGTGGACCTCCCTAAAGGCTTGACCAAGGCCTGCTGGGCAGCACTGAGGGCAGCACTGACCCCACTCCATCTCTCCAGACACCATCTGTGGGCCCTGGGAAACAACGCTCTTTGTCAGGACGAAGGTGTGGTGGGGCATCCCCCACCTGCCCCTCGGACCCCACTGTGGTCTCAGGAATGTTCACTGGGCCTCAGCCTTGGTCAGTAGCCCCTGGGATCGGACATGGGCCCTGTGCCTGGTCAGGGGAAGGTCCCTGGCAGAGAGTGCTGGGTGCTGCCAGTGCCCTTCCCTGCCCCCACCTCACGCGCTGCCCACAGAGATGCCCCCAAGCTGAACAGGGGAGCACAGGGCGGGGCTCGTCATGGGCACAGACACACAGGGTGTGCACAGCCCGGCCTTGCCTAAAGTGGCGTCAGGAGTGGGGCAGGAGGAGAAGGGCAATGGGGAAAGGGACAGAGACAGGGACAGGGATTCCAGGGGAAACCTTGTGGTGATCCATTGCTTTTCCTATTTCACGTGCTCCCCCTATTCCCTGCCCTTAGCCGTGGCCACTCCCTCAGACTCTCCCTCTTGGTTCCTGTACCCCAACCCCGCCCAGGGACCGCCCCTGGGCCCCTGACAAAACCCCCCCGAGCCCAGACCACGAGGTCTCTCTGCCTCTGAGGGTTGCCGGCTCAAGATGTGATTAAAGCCATCTCAACCTTCATGGGGAGACCTTTCTCATCTCCTCTGTCACCACTGGTTGTAACACTGATAGCTGACCAGAGCAAGGTTGCGGGGCCATCGAAAACGGACTGCGGGATGCGACAAGTCGCATTGCCCTAGGCAACCCCCACTGAGCTCTCAGGGAGCTACAGCCTGCTAAGCAAAATCTAGCAGCTACAACAAAACCTTAATGAATATCAGACAGTGAGAGAACTAAGAGTTCCAGCTCTCTTCAAGGATAAGCGAGGTAAGAGGGACCTTGAGCCGCTGCAGAAAACACTTTAGCAAGGAGGTGTTCCAATGGCATGGATGACTGTGGCAGGGTATAGTCCCCCTCTCCCCACCACAGGTGGCCAGTGCAGATAGGAGAGATAACCCAGGCAGGCAAGGCCCAGCATGAATCATCTCCTGGTACCAAAGGGTCTGTCAGCCTAACCAAGAATCAACATCTTAGTCTGGAGAGCAGATGTGGGAAGAGATAAAGGAAAACAAACACTGGTACCCTAAAGGCCTGCTTTACGCTATAAAAGTAATACAGATTATCACAGAGGCAGATGCCTTCTACACACACACCCTGAAAGTGTGCAAGACTTCTTCCTGGAGTCTGGACACAGGTTCCATGGTTACTTTTCTGGGAATTGAGGGAAAGGATTTTGATGTGTGCTCCATCACAATTGGATGGTAAGAAACATTGGATCCTATGTTATGTTATTTCTTCACTAGCTGTAAAATTAATGGTAGCTTTAACCCTGCATGTAATACTAGTTGTCTCTTTTTGTCCTTATTCCTGTGTAATAATAGTTTATTTTAGGTCTTATGTCTGTTAGGTTTGTTTCTATTAAATAAATAATTAATTCTATAATAGACCAAATCAGTCGTTATTAAAGAACTTGCAGACGAGAGTGGGTTTTGGGGCACTGGCCATCCCTATGGAGCTACTGCCTGCTGCCAGAGGCCTGGCGAAAAGGAAGGGATTTATCTAAACCCCTCACACCTATTCATAACAATGACAAATCTATTACCCATGTAAGGACTGTCTTTCCCCATCCCCTTTGAGGAGCTGTGGAGGATGTGCTCACAAGAGAGCTTGCCTGTAAAGCAGCTTTTGCCTTTGGAGAGATGAAGGCCTGCTGGGGAATGGCCTAGCTTACCTAGTTCATTCTCCAGGTCTGCTCTGATCATCTGAAGGTCACGCTGTGTGGACACCTCCATGTTCTGGATTGCTTCCTGCAGAGTTTGCATTTGTTGGGAGAGCTGCAGAAGGTCCTTCTGCCACATGGATTCCATGGTCCTTGTATTTGCCTCCACTGTCCTTCCTGTGAAGAAAGAACCCTCTCACTGGGACAGTCTCATTGCTATCTCGAGGGGGAGACAAGCAACCTGCAATCACAATGCCTAAAAGCTCTGAATTAAATTCACTGCTAGAGCATCTTTCCTTAGGGCTCTCCCATTACCTGTGGACCTCCCTAAAGGCCTGACCAAGGCCTGCTGGGCAGCACTGAGGGCAGCACTGACCCCACTCCATCTCTCCAGACACCATCTGTGGGCCCTGGGAAACAACGCTCTTTGTCAGGACGAAGGTGTGGTGGGGCATCTCCCACCTGCCCCTCGGACCCCACTGTGGTCTCAGGAATGTTCACTGGGCCTCAGCCTTGGTCAGTAGCCCCTGGGATCGGACATGGGCCCTGTGCCTGGTCAGGGGAAGGTCCCTGGCAGAGAGTGCTGGGTGCTGCCCGTGCCCTCCCCTGCCCCCCCTCATGCACTGCCCACAGAGATGCCCCCAAGCTGAGCAGGGGAGCATGGGGTGGGGCTTGTCATGGACACTTCAACAAGGTGTTTCAAGTGTCACGGAGCACAAAAGCTGTTTCCCAGTGTAAGGACCGTCCTTCTCCACCCACTTTGAGGAGGTCTGGAGAATGAGCTCACAGGATAGTTTGCCTGTAGAGCAGCTCTTTTCTTCAGAGAGATGAAGGCCTCGGGGGGAATGGTCTTGCTTACCTAGTTCGTGCTCCAGGTCTGTTCTGATCATCTGAAGGTCACGCTGTGTGGACCCCTCCATGTTTTGGATTGCTTTCTGCAGAGTTAGAATTTGTTGGGAGGCTTCATGGAGGTCCTTCTCCAGCCTGGATTCTAAGGCGCTTGTATTTGCCTCCACTGTCCTTCCTGCAAAGAAAGAACAGTTTCACTGGGACAAAGTCATGGTTTTCTTGAGGGAAAGACCATTGATCCATAATGATGATGCCCAAAAGCTCTGATATAAAGTCCATGTCAAGGCTTTTCTTAGGGCTCTCCCAGTGCCTGTGGGTCTTCCTAATGGCTTGACTAAGGCCTCCTGGGCAGCATGGAGGGCAGGAATGATCTCTATCTCTCCAGAGGACACATGTGGGCCCTGGGAGACAACATGAGGATGGTGTGGTGCCACACCGCACAAAAACTGTTCCCCATGTAAGAGCTGTCTTTCCCCATCCCTTTTGAGGATCTGTGGAGGACAAGCTCACAGGACAATTTGCCTGTAGAGCAGCCTTTGCCTACAGAGCTATGAAGGCCTGTTGTGGAAATAGTTCTGCTCACCTAGTTTGTTCTCCAGGTCTGTTCTGATCATTTGAAGGTCACGCTGTGTGGAGACCTTCATGTTCTGGAAAGTTTTTTTCAGAGTTTGAATTTGTTGGGAGAGCTGCAGGAGGTCCTTCTGCCAGATGTATGCTATAGTCCCTGTGACATTTGCCTCCACCGTCTTTCCTGTGAAAAAAGACTGGTGTCACTGGGACAATGATTTTTTCTCCCTTGAGGTGAGGTCTTGTCCCACTAATGACACAGAGCTTTCCTCTTAAAAAGTATCAAAAAGATGCTGTTCTTTCACTCCCTTCTAAGACAAGGGAGAGAAGAGGGACCTTGACCATCTCCAGTTGCCACCTCAGCATCAAAGGTGTTCCCCATGACTGGGACATAAGAGCTGCTCCCAAGGAAGTTCTGCCGATTCTGACAAAAGGCAAAGGATTAACTAACAGGTCAGTTTGCCTGTAGAGCAGGATTGACCTTCAGAGAGTTGAAGGCCTGCTGGGGAATGGCCCTGCTCACCTAGTTCATCCTTCAGATCTGTTCTGATCATCTGAAGGTCACGCTGCGTGTACACCTGGGTGTTTTGAAAAGCTTTCTGCAGAGTTTGAACTTGTTGGGACACTTCATGGAGGTCCTTCTTCCACATGGATTCCAGGGCATTTGTAGTATTTGCCTGTATTGTCAATCCTATAAAGAAAGAACAGTGTAATTGGGACACTCTCATTACCTTCTTGAGGGGGAGACCAGTGATCAGATTTAAATTCACTGCCAGAGAGTCTCTTCTTAGGGTTTTTTGAGTATTCTTGATCAAAAAAGCTATTCCCTGTTGTGGTGACCCAGCCCACTGTGGGGCGGGGGCAGCGTGATGCCAATCAATCCCAGCCCATCCCCTGGATCGAGTTTCCCGAAGAGGCAGACTCAGAGGGTGGGTCGATGGGCGGCTCAGAAGCCTAAGCTGCACCCCTTGGGCAGTGCCCGGGTACAAGCCGCCTCCTCCGGTTCGGGAAAATTCTCGGTTACTCGGTTGTTCACTGGTTCTCTGTTATAATTCCTGCCTCTAGGTTTACCCCAGTGGTTCTTGGTAAATTGTATCTGACCCCTGGCTTCTAACTCATTGGTTGTTTTCCCCTTTCACTGTGGTTTTCAAATTGCCTATAAAACTGAGGACAAGCCTCGGGGAGGGTCCCATCGCATTCCATCCCTTCCAAGCTTGTTCTGGTTGTGAAACTTCTAACAGTAAACCTGTTAGGAGCCAGACCAGAACAGCCTCTCTCTTCCTAATGGTATCAGCTAACGTGAGCTGATACCATCGGCTCCTGCCGTGTTCCCTCTGCAAAGAAGCCAGCGAGCTCAGCCAGCAGCTCCTTCCTGATGCCGAAGTTCAGCGACACGCAGAAGTAACGCAGTTGGACTGTCTCTGACGTGGGGCACGCCAGAGCTCGTTGCAGCGAGCACAAGTACTGCGTTAATTCCCCACATAAGGGTTGTCATTCTCCATCCTCTTTGAGGAGCTGTGGAGGACAAGCACACAGGACAGTTTGCCTGTAAAGCAGCTTTTGCCTCTAGAGAGATGCAGGCCTGCTGGCGAATGGCCCTGCTCACCTAGTTCATTCTTCAGGTCTGTTCTGAGGAGCTGAAGATCACGCTGTGTGGACTCCTGCTCATTCTGGAAAGCTTCCTGCAGAGTTAGAATTTTTTGGTAGAGGTGCTGGTGGTCTTTCAGCCGAATAGATTCCAGGGCATCCACTGCTCTTCCTGTGAAAAAAGACTGGTGTCACTGAGATAATGATTTTTCCTCCCCTGAGGGGAGGTCTTGTTCCACTAATGACACGGGGCCTTTCCTCTTAGAAAGGACCAAGAAGACACTGTTCCTACACTGCCTTCAATGACGAGGGAGAGAAGAGGGACATTGACCACCTCCAGTTGCCATCTCAGCATCAAAGGTGTTCCACTGGCATGGGACATAAGAGCTGCTCCCAAGGAAGCTCTGCACAAGGCATCCACTCCAGGGACTAACTCACAAGTTAGTTTGATTGTGGAGCAGCATTTGCTTCCAAAAAGATAAAGGCCTGCTGGGGAATGGCCCTGCTTATCTGTTTTTTTTCTTTTTGCTTTCTTTCCTTATGCAGGGAGGGCAGAAGAAATTCAGTTCAGTTCCCTCATGTCCTGCTTGTTTCTAATTTATACTCTCCAGCCTTCTCTTTCCTCAGACAATCCTTTCTAATTCAGAGGCCTTGGAAAAGTACTCAGCCCTAAAAAACAGAGATGAGGAGTTCACATTCTGATGGACCTGTGGGCACAATTACAGATCTCTTCCTTGGCTTTCAAATCCTTTTCCACCACGAGTTTTCTCTGGGAAGGAGCCTTGGCCTCTCTTCTGGACCTCTAGTCTTTCATGTGACATGGAGATTTTTTTCTCTTACAGTTTTTACCTGGTGAAAGGAGTCTCAGCAGCACTGTGAGCCCTTCTAAACATGGGCTTGGAGCTCCTGTGCTGCTGGTCAGGAATATTGAAAGGAACTCCATGGCCTCCTCACTGCCCAACAGCCTGGCCATGGGGGAGAGCCCAGGCCATGCAAATTGCCAAGTGTTCCTTAAGGAAAGAACATTCACTGCCAGCATCCCAGCTGGAAAGATCCTGTGCAGGAGAACAGCTGGCCTTAGAACCCATGGGGGATGGGATCCCACAGAGTCCAGGCTGTCCTGTCTGTGCTGGGAAAAGCCCACTGCCAGGGCAGCTCTGCACCCTGGGAGCCTGGGCTCCTGGGCATCTGCTTGGGGATGGGAAATATAACAAAGGACTTTCTGGAGGCCCTTGAAGTGGGAATGTCTGGAGGGGTGAGATTGTTTGATCTCACTGCCCTAGACCCTCCTGCATCTTCTTCTTGCCTGGTAGGGGTTTTTTTCCAAGTATTGTGGGTATGTCCTGGCACTGATCTGCATGAAAAGGCTTCTCTTTGTGTGAGGGGAGGTCACATAGAACCTCCCCTTGGCCATCTGTCGATAGTCTGACAAGAGGATGAGTCTCATATAAGTGCAGAATCACAGAATCAAACCATCAAACAATGGTTTGGGTTTTACAAGACCTTATAGATCCTCTCTTTCCAACTCCCCTGCCATTTCTTTCCAGACTTCCACTAGACCACATTGCTCCAAGCCCTACCCAACCTGGCCTTGAACCCTTCCAGGGATGAGGCATCCACAGCTTCTACAGCAACCTGTGCCAGGGCCTCACCACCCTCACAGGGAAGATTTCTTCCTATTATCTAATTTAAATCTACCCTCCTACAGCTTAAAATCCATTCCACCTTGTCCTAGTAATCTGTGACCTTGTAAAATGTGCCTTATTGTAAGCCACCTTTAGCTACTGGAAGGGTGTCAGAGACTGGGTATGTTTAGCGTGGTGAGCCAATGCCTTTGTGTGTGTCTGTATGTGTGTCTGTGTGTGTGTTTGTCTGTGTCTCTGTGTGTCTGTTTCTGTCTGGGTCTGTGTTTCTGTCTGTGTGCCTGTGTGTCTGTCTCTGTCTGTGTCTGTATGTGTGTGTGTGACTGTGTCTCTGTGTTTGTGTGTCTGTGTCCGTGTGTCTGTGTGTCTCTGTGTGTGGTCGGTGTGCCTGTGTGTGTCTCTCTGTGTCCATGTGTGTGTCTGTGTATGTGTGCATCGGTATGCCTGTGTCTGTATGTGTGTGTCTGTGTCTCTGTGTTTGTGTGTCTGTGTCCGTGTGTGTGTGTCTCTGCATCTGTGTCTGCATCTGTGTGTCTGTCTGTGCCTCTCTGTGTCCATATGTGCGTTTGTATGTCTGTGCGTCTGTGTCCGTGTGTGTGTCTCTGTGTCTATCTGTGTGTCCGTGTGTGTCTCTTGTCTGTCTGCATCTGTGTATCTCCATGTCGGTGTGCCTGTGTGCGTCTCTCTGTGTGTCCATGTGTGTGTGTGTGTGTGTGTCTGTCTCTCTGTGTTTGTTGGTGTGCCTGTGTGTGTCTGTGTGTCCATGTGTGTGTCTGTGTGTGTCTCTGTCTCTCTGTGTGTGCTGGTGTGCCTGTGTGTGTCTCTCTGTGTGTCCGTGTGTGTGTGTGTGTGTGTCTCTGTCTCTCTGTGTGTGCTGGTGTGCCTGTGTGTGTCTCTCTGTGTGTCCCTCTGCCTGTGTCTGGGTGTCTGTCTGTCTGTCTGTGTGTCAGTGTTTGTGTCTGTGTGTCCATGTGTGTGTCTGTGTGTGTCTGTCTCTGGGTGTGGTCAGTGTGCCTGTGTGTGTCTCTCTGTGTATCCATGTGTGTGTCTGTCTGTGTGCGTGTCAATGTGTGTGTCTGTGTATCCATGTGTGTGTCTGTGTGCCCATGTGTGTGCCTGTGTGTGTGTGTGTATCAGTGTGCCTTTTTCTCTCTCTCTGTGTCCATGTGTGTGTCTGTGTGTGTCTCTGTCTCTGTGTGTGGTCGGTGTGCCTGTGTGTCCCTCTGTGTGTCCCTCTACCTGTGTCCGGGTGTCTGTCTGTGTGTGTGTCTGTGTGTGTGTGTGTCGGTGTGCCTGTGTCTCTCTCTGTGTGTCCATCTGCGTGTCTCTGTGTATGTGTCGGTGTGCCTGTGTCTGTCTCTCTGTGTGTCCATGTGTCTATCTGTGTGTGTGTCTGTCTGTGTGTCCCTCTGCCCGTGTGTGGGTGTCTCTCTGTGTGTGGTTGGGGGCGGGTCAGTGAGACAGTGCCCCTCCCCATCATTTTGGCTGTCAATCAATTACACATTGGGTGGGGCTGTCCCAATCCAGCCTCTGATTGGCTGAGGTTCCAGAAGTCCCACCTAGAAGGTGGGGCCTACAGGGTGCCAAGGGTTTAAAAGGGGTGACCATGCTGTGCCCAGCTGCCGCATCCTGCCAGCTGCTTCAGAGTTGTGATCTAACTCGTGCCGGAGCCCTATGATAGCTATATCTGTGTTTTTCTATATATTTTCTGTCTTTCTCTCTCTCTTCTCCTAATTCTCTTTTCATGGAACTTTGTGGGTAGCCTAGTATCTTAAGGATTTAAAAGTTTCTGAGTTGCTAAGTTAATGAAGTTAATACCAAATTAATGCTAAGTGATGCTATTATAAGTGCTTTCATGTTGAATTTAGTGTTGTATTTAATCCTTTTGCCAAAGTTTCCTTAATCTTCTATATTTTTGCAGTAAACTTTTCTGTGATTTTCACATCTTGAGAATATCTGGTGGGGATTCCTCCTTTGCGCTAGCTAGAATAAAGGAACCTTGAGCTTAACCCCTGAATTTAAGTATCCAAGGTGTAACAAAGGGTGTCTAAAGTCTGCCTGGAGCCTTCTCTGCTTCCATTGTTTGTCATAATTACGTTGGACAATGAGCATGGACCATTCTAGATACACCAGGTGGGTGCTCCTGATGCAGCAAAACAGCTGACAACACACCAGTCCTCCAGCCCTGGAAGACATCTAGGACAGATAGAACCCACAGTCATGGACTAAATGGACTCAGCAGATATCTGGGTGGGATGACTGTGGAGATGATACCTGTGTTTGTATACTTTCATATCTATCTATCTATAGTAGATGGTATAGACTAACTGCTGGAAAATGTCCTGGTTCAGGCCAGGCCAGGGTTAATTTTTGCAGTGTCTGGGGAAGGGGCATGAGCAGGACCCTAATGTTATTTGTTACAAACTCAGATCACTGGCAGGGAGTAGGGGAAGTGGAAAGGGACACTGTCTCTTCTGGGGAAAAGGGGTTCCTTCTGGTCAAGAAAAAAGGGCAGAGGGGGAAGTCAGCCTGTATTTGTTTGTTGTCATGGGGTCCTTGGTGTGCATTTTGCATATGAATCGCTCTCTCTTTTGTACAATTTTGTTATTAATATTGTTCTTGTTACTGGTTTTTTTTTCTTCTCTCATTGCGGTTTCCAATAAATTGTTCTTATCTAAAACCATGATCTTCATCTTTTGTGCCTCAAATTCTCAACTCTATCCTGCTGCAGCAGGAATGGAGAAGGAATAGGGGAGTGAGAGAACAGTGTGTGGTTAGGGAGAGTCTTAGTGGGAGCAGTGAACTGGGGAGTTCCATTCCTAAACCACAACACAGACACAAGCAGAGATGAGGCTGGAGACACAGAGCTTGAGAGAGGCAAGTGGTCTGAGGTCAGTACAGCTTTTGGAGAAGGGTCAGTCCTGCCTTGCAATCAGCAATGAAGTGCTGGTTTGGGCTCTTGGCCATGACACTCTGCCACAGGTTCTCCAGGCTTGGCAGGGCCCCGCTCCAGCTCCCAGCCAGGAAGGAAAACCACATCCACAAATGCCCCCAGAAAGGGCTGAGCATGGCTGTGCCCTCGGACACCACAGAGCTGGAACAGCTGGCACTGGACTGGGGAAACAGGACCTGTCCCCAGCCATGGCTGCGGAGGCAGAGATCTCTGGAGAGGCCCTTGCCAAGGTGGGAGGCACCACTGCAGGAAAAAAGGTCCAGCTGTGATGAATGAGCTCCACTGGAGGCTTGGGGGAGGATGAGAGCAATGGAGGCAGAGGAAGGGACCCTTCTAATTCCCCCCAGGAAAAGTCCCCCAATCCCATCCTCCTTCCTCCTCTTGCCTGTAGATACCATGGTCCACCCAAGCCCTCACCTGCATGTGGAGGCATTGCCCTTCTGCCTCTGGGTGACAGACGGTAAACTTCTACCTGCAAGAGAACTCAGCATTTCAGCTGAGTGGAAGCTAATGCATCTGTGTGCCAGAAGCAGACTCTACATGGTATTTCATCTTATTTGTCAGAGAGTAGTCTTACAAGAGGCTAAGAAATTACATCCTGCAGCCTTGCTTCTGAAAACATGAGGTCCTGTGAACCAAGAGCCCTTACCTCGAAATACAAGAACAGCACCAGCAGCCAATGTGAGAAGGAATAAAGGGAGTTGTATCCAGGAAGCAGAGACCCACTGAGATGCACCTGGAAAAACAGAACCTTTGAAAAAAATTATCTGAGTGTCATCTGGCAATGTTCAATCTTACCCCCAAACTTAAGCACCTGCCCAAAGAGTTTCTGTGGAAATAAATGCAGAAAATAGTCCCAGTTCTTCACGGGTGGGCAGAGCCTGCCTTCCCTCGGGATGTGCACAGCCTGTGGGGCAAGAGGGACCCTGCTCATTTCTCACTGCAGCCTGTCCTGCCTGCAGTGCGCCGTGATGCTCTGGGATGGGTCTGGCTGGACTGGAGAGCTGTTGCCTTCCCTGGCACTGGGAAGGGCCTCACAGGGCTCCTGTGACCATGAGCCTCCAGCAAAGACTTCTCAGGATGATGGGACTCACCTGAGAGGAGCACAGTAGTTTCCTTCTCCACCTGCAGCAGAGGGTTCAGGATTTGACAGGTGACTTTTCCCACTTGCTCTCCTGTAACTGTGACTCGACTCCATACACTGAAGAGTTTCTCACTGTCCTGGTGTATTTCCGTGTCCACAGAGAGCCCCTGTCCATCCTCAGTAACCCACTGGACAGTAGGTTTGGGGAGCCATCCCTGTGATCTGCAGCCAAGCTCGAGTCCTTGCCCTTGGGGGCCCTGAATTTCAATGAACACTTCCCCAGTACCTTAAAGGCAAGAGAGTTTGTTAGTGGGAGAAGTTGGCATGAAAGCAGCTCTTCCTTGGATTCACAGCTCTTGCTTAACCCAGAGTTTTCTGCCAGTTTCTGTCAGTCCTTCACACATCCTTTCCAATGGTCTTTCTGTCATCCCACACTCCATCTGCCATAAATGCCAGATTTCCTTTGGCTGAGAAAGAGCTACAGTTTGGGATGGGTTTGTGTCTAAGCTCACCACTATTTCATGGAGCCAGCAGGGAGAAGGTGTGTGGTTTGTATTCTTCTTTCGGAATGACTCTGTGGGAGCCCCATCCAAGTTTGAGGATTGGTAAAGCAGGACACAGAGCACTAAAGCCCGGTCATCTTTTTCCCGGGCACCTCCCCAGTCCATGCCAGCACTACAGGTGGGCAGAGATGGTCACTGAGAGGGACTGCGCCAAAGCTTCATCAGTGTGATGATGTGGGAGGCACCACACACATTGCTGAGTCACGCTCCTGGTCAAAGCTGGATTTTACAGGAATTTGTCCAGTGCAATAGTAGGAAATGGGCATTGTCTTGAAGCTTTTTCTCTCTCCTGTCCCAAAAGCATCTCTAATCCCCTTTGGATGAGAAAATTTAGATTCGATGTTAGGAAGAAATTCTTGACTAAGAGTGAGGCGCTGGCACAGTTTGCCCAGAGAAGCTGTGGATGTCCCATCCCTGAAAGTGTTCAAGGCCAGGTTGGACAGCACTTGGAATAATCTGCTCTAGTGGAAGGTGTTCCTGCCCATGGCTGGGAAGTTCAAATGAGAAATTCTTTTAAGTCCCTTCCAACTCACACTATCATGTGATTCTAAGATTCCCTGATTCTGTCATTCCATGCTCTTTTTGATCAGTGAATCCAGGCTGACCAGCTCCACCTGGCTTTATCAATACCTGCATACAAACGGTGCCCACTGTCCAGCTGGGGAGACCTGGCAGCCCAGATCATCTCCTTAGCCCAAATGTGAAGTCACAACAGGGAGGGCCCCATTTCCCTCAATCCCACAGCCAGGGATGCTGAGCACTTGGAGGTCTCTCAGGTGGGCTCACACCTCCCCAGCAGGGATTATTGCAGCTCGCCAGCCCCACATGGGTCAGAACAGGGATCAGGCTGGGCATGGAGCTTGCAGAGAATCTTGACAGGTGGCCCAAGGGCTGCTGGGAGTGGGGAGGTGATGTGTTGGGTCATATGAGGCAGCATCAGCTGGGGGACAGTGACCTTTCAGAGAGCTCTTTTCCCTCTGTAAGAGCATCCCCCCTTCCCCACCCAGCCCAGAAAGTCTCCAACCTGCAATGCTGAGCTTGGTGGATGTATCAGTGCTCCAGTCCCTGGATGTCACAATGCAACTGTAGATTCCTTCATCTGCTGGCTGGACGTTCTTCAGTGTCAGGGACACGTTCCCAGTGGCAAATCCATCTCCTGGCACTGATGTTCTCCCACAGTATTTCTGCATTGGTTCGCCCCCAAACTGCCCATGTGGGTAGATGTCCTCTGTGTGCCCATCTGTGATTTTTATCCAGTGCACTTGGGGGTTGTCAAGTGGCTTTGTGGAAGAGATGGTGCAAGGAAGGATTGTATCCTGGCCGACAATTCCAACTACTTTCTCAGGAGAGGTGAGCTTAAAATTGTCTGTGAGTGAGCATCTGGCTGAAATCAATCAGAAAATGTACTGGTGTGAAGGAAACAGGTCTAGGAGTAATAGTGGGGAACAACTGAAAGTAAATAGATTAGAGGGAGAAAACAGGATGATGGAAGTTGTACAGGATGGGATTATTTGGGGAAAAAGAAAAAATAAATGCATAAGAGCATGTCCAGAGCCATTCCATGCAGCTTCCCAGCTGTCCCTGCCCCTTTGCAGCCCTGTGCCACCAGCAGCGGGGCAGCTGTGCCAATGCCAACTGCCCACGCAGGCAGGGAAATGCTCCTGGCACTGGGGAGGGCTGGACAGGGCAGAGCTGCCTTGGCTTAGGGCTTCCCTGGCTCCACCAAGGGAGAGAAACTCCGGCTGCAAAGGGCTGGATTCCCCAAGAGCAGAGGGGCAGGGCAGCTCTGGCTCTTGTGGAGTTCAAATCAGGGCTGCTCAGGAGACCATGGCCCTCAGCTCCTGCACTTCTGATCATCTGCAGGCTGGAATCCCCCAGAAAGGAGCAGAACAGCTCCTGGAAGCGTTACCTGAGACAGGGATGGCCAGAAGCAGGGCCAGAGCCAACAGGAGCCATCTCCTCTGCTCCATCCCTGCAGTCCCCGGGGTGGGATGATCCCGCAGCTGACCTGGAACAGGCACAGAAGGGAAGTGAGCAAAGAAGGGAAATCCTGTCCCAAAGCCCTCTGATCTCTCTCACCTGGCACCTGGCACCAGCTGTGACTTCTGAAGGTGCCAAGTGCTCAAAGAGTTGAGTTCAGACATCAAGAAAACTTGTGCCTTTCCAGAGATCTTAGTTACTCCTGCAGCTTCTGGGAATTTCAGTCTAATATGCTGTCTTGGTTTGAGACAAATTGGAGGAAACGTCCAAAATGAACATATCCTCTAATAGAAGGCAGATTTCAGCAGCCCCTCCCCAACCAGGTTCGGAAAGAAATTCCTCGGAGGAAAGTGAAAAAAACCCTATTTACTTAAAAAGCAAAATCCATGCAGGCATGGAAAAAAGAATTAATAATGCTAAATAATAAAACTTCTCACTGTGGAGAAGACCTGGAAAGATTTCAAAGTCTTTTCTTTGGGTGTGGCTCTGCCCTCTCTGGAGCTGGGATTCTGCGTGGGCCCCTCTGGGCTGCAGTGTAGGACATCCCAGTGATGTTCTGGTGTTGCTGAACAGTCCAGAAGAGAAGAAGCCGAAGTCCCAAGAAAACCTTTTTCCTCAGCTAATGAATGAGAAGCTAGCTAAAAAGCAATGCCGTGTAACTCTCTTCCCTGCTGCAGAAGCTGAGAGCTGAGGAGAAGAGCCGGCGAGTTATCTGTGTTTTTGAACACAGCCGCTGAAGGAATTCCACTGCCTTCCCCCCGCCTCTCAAGTCTCCCTTACAGGCACAGAAAGGCACAGGATTCACGTCTGTGCATAGAGCAGGCAACAGGGGGATACAGCATCATAAAGTCACTCCAAGACATATGCTCCCAGGAGCTATGACAGGGGATGCAAGAGAAAATTCAACCCAGTCCTCACTTCCTGCTGTGAAATTTAAGGGGCACAGTAGCTTAAATCTTTGGTTTGGAATCAAAGAATCACAGAATCTTTAGGTTGGAAAAGACCTCTGAGATCATCAAGTCCAACCTTTAATTGAAGACCACTTTGACAACTAGACCATGGCACTTAGCGCCACATTCAGTCTTTTCTTGAACACTTCGAGGATGTTGACTCCACCACCTCCCTGGGTAGCCTGTTCCAATGCCTGACCATCCTTTCAGTGAAGAAATTCTTCCTGACATCCAACCCGAACCTCCCTGGCACAACTTAAGGCTTGAATTTCCTCTTGACCTTTTGCTAGTTTTCTTGCAGAAGAAACCAACCCCCAGCTTGCTACAATTTCCTTTTTGGTAGTTATAGAGAGTGATAAGGTCACCCCTTCTCCAGGTGTGTTGACTTTGTGTGGGTGGGTTTTGGTAGCAGGGGGGTTACAGGGGGTGCCTTCTGTGAGAAGCTTCCAGAAGCTTCTTCCCCCAAGTCCAACAGAACCAATGCCAGCTGGCTCCAGGACAGGCCCACCGCTGCCTAAGGCTGAGCTCTGAACAGATTGTGGTGATGCCTCTGTGATAACATATTTAAGAAGGAAAAGAAAGTTTTGTGCAGATGTAATTGAGGCCAGAGAAGAGTGGGCTGAAAGTATGTGAGAACAGCTCTGCAGACAGCCAGGTAGTGCAAAAAGATGGGCAGGAGGTGCTCCAGGCACTGGAGCAGGAATTCCCCTGAGATTCCATGGGGAAGCTCATGGTGAGGCAGCTGTGCCCCTGCAGCCCGTGGAGGGCATAGGGTGCAGAGATCCACCTTCAACCCTTGGAAGAGCCCCACAGTAGAGCAGATGGATGCCCAAGAGAGGCTGTGACCCCTTGGGAAGCCCGTGCTGGAGCAGGGTCCTGGTAGGACTTGTGACCCTATGGGTGACCCATGCTGGAGCAGACTGTACCTGAAGAACTGACCCCATGGAAGAGTGACCCACATTGCAACAGTTCACGGAGAACTGTTGCCTGTGGGAAGGACACACACTGGAGAAGTCTGTGGAAAAGTGTCTGCCATGGGAGGGAGCAGAGGAAGGATTCTGACTCCACACTGGAGCAGAGGAAGGATTCTGACTCCTCTCCCTGAGCAGAGTCAAGAACAAGGTGTGATGAATTGACCATAACTTCCATTCCCCATCTCCTTGTGCCACTGTGGGGAGGAGGTAGAGCTGGGAAGGAGGGAAGGGTGGGGGGAAGGTGTTTTTAAGATTAATTTTACTTCTCATTGCCCTGCCCTGCTTTATTTAGTAATAAATCCTATTAATATCCCCGAGTCTGTTTTGTCTTGACAGTATTTGGTGAGTGATATCTCCTGGTCAGTAACTCCTGAATCTTTCACTATATTTTCTTTCCCCTGTCCAGCTGAGAAGGGCAGTGATAGAGCAGCTTTGGTGGGTATATGGCATCCAGCCAACACACTACACTAGGTTAAAGAACCACAATGCTCTCAGCCACTCCTCATTGGACATGTGCTCCAGACCCCTCACTAGATTCACTGCCCTTCTCTCTGGACTCGCTCCAGCATCTCAATGTCCTGCTGAATTGATGGGCCTAGAACTTGACACAGCACTCGAGGTGTGGCCTCACTAGTGCCAAGTACAGTGGGAAAATCTCTACCCTAGTCCTGCTGCCATGCTATTCCTTATACAAACCAGGATGACATTGGTCTTCTTGCCTACCTGGGCCATGTTCAGACGCTGTTGACCAGTACTCTGAGGTCCTTATCTGCTTGGCCACTTTCCACTCTGCCCCCAGCCAGGGCTGCAGGGAGTTGTTGAGGCCAAATTGTATGACCCAGCTCTTGGTCTTGTTGAACCTCATGCTGTTGGTCCATTGATCCAGCCTGTCTAGATCCCTCTGCAGAGCCTTCCCACCCTCCAGCGGATCAATGCTCCCACCCAACTTGGTGTCATCTACAAATTTACTGAGGGTACATTCAATCTCCTCATCAGATCATCAATAAAGATATTAAACATGACTGATCCCTGGGGGAAGCCACTGGTGACCAGACAACAGCTGCGTGCAGCACCATTCCCACCACTGTCTGGGCCCAGCCTGCAGTCAGCTCTTAACCCAGTGAAGATGCACCTGTCCAAGCTGTGGGCTGCAGCTTCTCCCGGAAAGACTGTGGAAGACTGTTGAAGGCTTTGCTGAAGTCCAGGTAGACACATCCACAGCCTTTCCTCATGCACCAGATGGGTCACCTGGTCATAAAAGGAGATCAGTTTGGTCAAGCAGGACCTGCCCTTCCTAAGCCCAGGCTGGCTGGGCCTGATTCTCTGGTTGTCTTGTATGTGCTGTGTGATCACTGTTAGTATTATCTGCCTTGCAGGTAATACTAACAAGGCTAGTATTATAACCTTGCCAAGCACTGAGGTCAGGCTGACAGGCCTGGAGTTTTCTGGAACCTCCTCAGCCCCTCTTGAGGATGGGCATCACACTGGCACCTCCAGTCATCTGGGACCTCCCCTGTGAGCCAGAACTGATGATAAATGATGCAGAATAGCTTGGTAAGCTCTTCCACCAGCTCCCTCACCACCCTCAGGTGAATCCCGTATGATCACATAGATTTGTGGGAGTCTAAGTGGCTCAATAGGTCACTAACTATTTCCCCCTGGGTTACAGGCAGTCCATTCTGCTCCCCATTCCTGTCTATCAGTTCAGGTTTGTGCTGAGGATAAGAGGTCTTACTGTTAAAGAATGAGGCAGAGAAGGCATTGGGAACCTCAGCCTTTTCTTCATTGTTGGTGATACTATTTCCCCTACATCCAATAAAGAATGGAGATTTTCCTTGGTCCTCCTTTTGTTGTTGATATATTTATAAAAACACTTTTTACTGTCTTTTAGAAGCAGTGGCCACTTTGAGTTCTGACTGAGCTTTTGTCTTTCTAATTTTCTTTTTACATGACTTAATGACATGCTTGTATTCTTCCTGAGGTGCCTGCCCCTTTTTCTAAAGGTCATACACCATCTTTTTTATCTTGACTTCTTGCAAAAGCTCCCCATTCAGCCAGATCTGTCTCCTTCAGCACATAGGGACAGTTTGCTCCTACACCTTCAAGATTTCTTCCTTAAAATATGTCCAGCCTTTCTGGAAGGCTGGGTTACAAGAGTCTCTCTGTCCATGCACTGAAATGGGATGAAAAGGAGGAAGAAAAGTTTATCCCCTCCCAAGCCTACATTTGGAGAAAGGGCAATCCATGGCACTTGCTATCCCAAAGTTACCACTCTCTGGAAAAAATTAGGCTGCAGAGTGACAGTGCATCAGCTCCAGAACAAACCTGAAATCATTTAGGGAGCTGCACCAGGGTCAGTTTTGCTGCACTGCACTAAAGATCCTGCCCTTCTCTGGCTCTGGCTCTCTCAGTGCATTTTCACATTTCCAGGATGTTCCTGACCTCAGTCCCCATAGCAACACTTTTGGTGTGATATCTTTATTAGTTTATTAATGTTTAACATTCCATGTTTAATGAGCAGTAAAGAAGCTGGGGCATCCTGATGACTTCCAAGCAGGAGTCAATCACCCTTCACTGCAGTGTCTGGAAGAGAAGATGACCTACAGGCCTCACAGCTACATCTGAAGTGACTAAATTGGATGCTGTTAGAACAGGCATGGTGGTGGATCAAGGCAGACAGATAAAGAGCAGTGACAGGGCAAGTGTTGAATTCACATGGTTTTAATAACAAATTCTCCCTCTTCACTTCCCAAGGAGAGACAGGGACTCCCAGAGATATTTCTTCAAATTCATCATAGATCACTAAGATGGGGGTTCATGTCTCTGATCTCCATAGCACAGGCTCTTAGCTGGTTGCTCTGAGCTCTATTTATGGTGCATGGAGGTAAATGAGCACTGTGAGTTCTCTGTTCTGGTTTCAGCTGGGATAGAGGTGTTTTGTTCCCAAGTAGCTGGTCCAGGGCTGTGTTTTGGATTCAAGATGAGAACAATGTTGATAAGGTTGTTGCTCCATTGTGTTCACCCCAGGTCAAGGATTTTTCAATGTCTTTTCCTCTGCCAGCAAGCAGGTGCATAAGAAGTGAGGAAGAAGTACAGACAAGACAGCTGACCCAAACTGACCAGGGGAATATTCCAGACCACAGAACACCATGCCTTTTATGTCAACTGTGGGAAGTTGGCTGGAAGGGGGCTGATCAGTGCTCGAGTACAGGCTGGGCATCAGTCTGTGGCTGGCAAGCAATTACATTGGACATCACTTGGGTTTTTTTCCTCTCTCTCTCTCTTTCTCTCTCTCCCTCTCTCCTTTTCAACACAATTCATCTTTTTGTTATTGCCATTGTTTATTTTACTTTGCTTCAAGCTCTTCTTATCTCAGCCAACAAGGTTTAGCTTTCCAAGGGGCTCTAGGGCACCAGGGAGTGAATGAGCACCTGTGTGGTACTTCTTGGCCATCTGGTGTTAAATCACCATCAAGTCTCACATCATTCATGAAGCCAAGGGTCTTAGGCTGAGATGGCCACAGCCACCAACCACATGTCCATAAACCACACAGACCGCTCAGGGCACTGAATATGAAACTGGCACAAAATTTTAGAAACTGTCATGTCAAATTCTGCTCTTTCTACTGCACAGGGGTTTTCATGGGCTTGGACACACACTAAGTTCATGATTTGCAGACAGTTATCACATGAAGCCATATGGAATTTTGTTGGAGGCATTAGTTTGGAGATCTAATATGGGAAAGAGTTTTATCTTGATTAGAGATATGGGGGCTGCTCCTCAGTCACTTAAAAAGAGGTCTCAGGGGCTGTTTTGGATATTATTAGAGTTGTGATACTAGACCAGGTATTTGGGGAGGGGCAGATGTGACACAGGACTTGTAGATACCTGTTCCCCTCTGGATCAGCTGCTGGAGGCTTAGAAATGGAAAATGTCACAAGACAGGAACATCTGACTCAGGAACTCCAGCCAGAACATGCTGAGATCTTACACACCTTGTTTAGCAACACTGAAACTTCTCACAAATATCATGGTCTTTTTACATCCAGCTTTTACAAAATTCTCCTGTCATCCAAGGAAGGCCCAAAAGATCTCTCACTGCCTGACAAGTCATTAGTTCCTTTGGAGGACAAAACCACATTCCCTAACAAGTTGAATGCTTTTCCAAAGAAGATATGGAACCACAGAATCAACGAGGTTGGAGAAGACCTTTAAGATCATTGACTCCAACCTTTGATCCAACGCCACCTTGTCAACTAGACCATGGCACCAAGTGCCACATCCAGTCTTTTCTTAAACACCTCCAGGGACAGTGACTCCACCACCTCCATGGGCAGCTCATTCCAATGCCCAATCACCCTTTCTGAGAAAAACTTTTTCCTAACGTCCAACCTAAATCTCCCCTGATGCAGCTTAAGACTGTGTCTTCTTGCCCTACTGCTGGTTGCCTGGGAGAAGAGACAGACCCTCACCTGACTACAGGTAGTTGTAGAGTGTGACGAGGTCTCCCCTGAGCCTCCTCTTCTCCAAGCTAAGCAACCCCAGCCCCCTTAGCTGCTTCTCACAGGACTTGTGTTTCAGACCCTTCACCAGCCTTGTTGCCCTTCTCTGGATGTGCTGGAACATCTCAACATTCTTCCCAAATTGAGGGGCCCAGAACTGGACACAGCACTCATGGTGCGGCCTCACCAGTGCCAAGTAGAGGGCAAGAATCACTTCCCTGGTCCTGCTGGCCACAGTGTTCCTGATCCAAGTCAGGATGCCACTGGCCTTTTTGGCCACCTGGGCACATCGCTGGCTCATGTTCAGTCAGCTGTCAACCAGTACCCCCAGGTCCCTTTCTGCCTGGCTGCTGTCCAGCCACTCTGTCCCCAGCCTGTAGTGCTGCAGGGGCTGTCGTGGCCAAAGTGCAGGACCTGCCACTTGGTCTTCTTGAATCTCATTATCTTTTGATTTGGCCCATCTATCCAGCCTGTCCACATCCCTTTGCAGAGCCCTCTTACCCTCCAACAGATCAATGCTTCCACCCATCTTGGTGTCATCTGCATATTTGCTAATGGTAGACTCGATCCCCTTATACAGATCATGAATGAAGATATTAAACAGGACTGGCCCCAACACTGATTGCTGGGGGACACCATCAGTGACTGGCCACCAACTGGATGCAGCACCATCCCCATCACTCTCTGGGCCCAGCCACTAGCCAGTTCTTAACCTAGCAAAGATGCATCTGTCCAAGCCATGGGTTGCAGCTTTTCCAGGAGAATGCTATGGGAGATGATGTCAAAGGCTTTGCTGAAGTCCAGGTAGACACATCCACAGCCTTTCCCACGTCCACCAGGCTGGCCACCTCTTAATAAAAGGAGATCAGGTTGGTCAGGCAAGACCTGCCCCTCCTAAACCCATGCTGGCTGGGTCTGATCTCCCAGTCACCCTTATAGGTGCTGTGTGATGGCACTCAGGGTGATCTGTTATAGAACATATAACATATAACACCTATAACCTTCCTGCCACTGAGGTCAGGCTGACAGGCCTGGAGTTTCGCAGATCCTTCTTCCAGCCCTTCTAATCGATGAGTACCACATTGCCACCTCCAGTCCTCTGGGGCCTACCCAGTGAGCCAAGACTGATGATAAATGATGTAGAGCGGCTTCATGAGCTCTTCTGCCAGCTCCCTCATCACCCTAGGATGGATTCCATCTGGTCCCATAGACTTGTGAGCATCTAAGTGGCTCAGGAGGTCTCTAACTACTTCCTCCTAGATTACAGAGGGGCTATTCAGCTCCCCATCCCCATCTATTAGCTCGCGGCTAGTTGTCCTGAGGACACTCTGTCTTATTGTTGAAAATTGAGGCAAGGAAGGTGTGAAGTACCTCAGCCTTTTCCTCCTCTCTGGTAACTATATTCCCCCCTAAGTCCAATAAAGAATGGAAGTTTTCCTTGCTCCTCCTTTTGCTAGGAAAGTATATAGGGAAATGCTTGTTATTGTCTGTTGGAGAGGATGAAAGTTCGGTAAGAAAGTTTCACAGATATGTAGGCTTGGCAGAAAGATCTCTGAATGTAGAAACTGGGGATGAGGTAGAAATGGAAGCAAGTTTTGATATAGAGTAAAAGATGTTTTGCTGAAACACTGACCGCTGAATAACTGAGAAGGCAAAGGTTGGAGATGAGATGGAAGGAGATTTTTATGATTAGGACAAAGGTATGTGACTACAAACAAACACATGTTTTTCACCAAGTAAATAAGTCTCAAGAAGAGCATAAGTAAATAGAAAACATGTCTTTACCAAAAAGAGAGATATGGCAGGCAAACAAGAAATGTCGATGTAGCAAGAAGAGAGGTCTGAGAATTTCCCATTGTAAGCTTAAACTGTAACTTACTCTTGAGATTGGATAATAATGACTAAAATATGGTGATGGTAGTAGTTATGATAGGCTATAGGCAAATGTAAAGGTATTGTGTATGGTGCTTATTGGTTGTTATGTATTAAGATACTCAGCAAAGAAAAGTATCTAATGCTTTGTAACTTGAACAGAAAGTGGCTTCAGGTATGCCCACAGTTGGAGCTGGCAGCTGTAGGGCTGGCTCTGGATACCCACTCCCTGAAATGCTGTAACTTCGCCTATGCAATAAACAGCTTTCAGGAGAGACACCTGAAGTCCAGACATCCTTCGTGAAACTTTCTCCTATAATTGTTCTTTACAGAAGCAGCCAGATTAAATTCCAATTGAGCTTTAGCCTCTCTAATTTTCTTTCTGCATAACCTAACAACATCCTTAAACACTTCCTGAGTTACCTGCCCCTCTTTCCAAAGATGATACGCCTTTTTTTCCCCCTTAGTTCCTTCGAAATCTCCCTGCCCATCCAGGTCGGTCGTCTTCCACACCAGCTCATCTTTCAGCACATAGGGACAGGATGCTCCTGTGTCATCAAGATTTCTTTCTTGAAGTATGTTCATCTTTCCTGGATGCTCTTTTTAAGGGCTGTTTCCCAAGATGCTCTACAAATCAGTCTCTTGAATAGGCTGAAGTCCACTCTCTGGAAGTCCAGAGTGGAAGTTTTGTTGATGCCCCTCCTTGTTTCACTGAATGTTGAGAATTCTATAATTTCATGGTCACTGTACCCCAGACAGCCTCGGACCACCACATCTCCCACCAGCCCTTCTCTGTTTGTAAACAGCAGGTCTGGGAGGGCCTCACCCCTGGTAGGCTCACTCACCAGCTGTGACAAGAAGTTCTCCTCCTAAGAACCTCCTAGAATGCCTCTTCTCTGCTGTGTTGAGTTCCCAGCAGATATCTGTCAAGTTAAAGTCTCTCACAAGAACAAGGGCTGGTGATCTTGAAACATCCTCCAGCTGCTTATAGAATAACACATCCACCTCTTCATCCTGGTTGGGTGGTCTGTAACAGACTCCCACCAGGATGTTGGCCTTGTTGGCCTTTCTCCTGATTCTTACCCATAGGCACTTGACCTTACCATTATTGACCACAAGTTCTGTAACGTCAAGGGACTCTCTCCTATACAGAGCCACCCCTCCACCTTTTCTCCCTCTCCTGTCTCTTCTGAAGAGCCTGTAGCCATCCATTGCAGCACTCCAGTCACGCGAATTATCCCACCACATTTCCATGATGGCAGCTACATCACAGCTTTGCTGCTGTACCATGGCTTCCAGCTCCTCTTGTTTGTTACCCGTGCTGCTTGCATTAGTGTACATGAACTTCAGCTGGGCTGCTGACTTCACCTGACTCTGGTTTATCATGCTTAGGTTCATCTCTGGACAGCCTGGTTTCATCCCTATAGGAGAAAGTTTCACGAAGGATGTCTGGACTTCAGGCGGCTCTCTTGAAAGCTGTTTATTGCATAGGCGAAGTTACAGCATTTCAGGGAGTGGGTATCCAGAGCCAGCCCTACAGCTGCCAGCTCCAGCAGTGGGCATACCTGAAGCCACCCGCTGTTCAAGTTACAAAGCATTCTATACTTTTCTTTGCGGAGTATCTTAACACATAACAACCAATAAGCACCATACACAATACCTTTACATTTGCCTATAGCCTATCATAACTACTACCATCACCATATTTTAGTCATTATTATCCAATCTCAAGAGTAAGTTACAGTTTAAGCTTACAATGGGAAATTCTCAGACCTCTCTTCTTCTTGCTACATCAACATTTCTTGTTTGCCTGCCATATCTCTCTTTTTGGTAAAGACATGTTTTCTATTTACTTATGCTCTTCTTGAGACTTATTTACTTGGTGAAAAACATGTGTTTGTTTGTAGTCACATACCTTTGTCCTAATCATAAAAATCTCCTTCCATCTCATCTCCAACCTTTGCCTTCTCAGTTATCCAGTGGTCAGTGTTTCAGCAAAACATCTTTTACTCTATATCAAAACTTGCTTCCATTTCTATCTCATCCTCAGTTTCTACATTCAGAGATCTTTCTGCCAAGCCTACATATCTGTGAAACTTTCTTACCAAACTTTCATCCTCTCCAACACATCCCCTTACCCCTTTAAACCTAGTTTAAAGCCCTCTCAACCAGCCCTGCCATGAGAACACAGGTCTAAAAAACTCAACACAACAAAAAACACACAGAGGCGGAGTTTCTCCATCCCTCAAAACTTCATGTTCAGCACTGCTAAATAGACACACGGGGACACAGTTTAACTGAGGACAAGAATCAGTGTTAGACCAGAAGGGGAGAAAATTGAGTGAGGATGACATTGACTCTGCACCACCTGTGAGATCTACAAAGACCCCTGAACACGGTGGGATTATGAGATGAATTATTTAATGGGTAAACAAAGACAATGCTGTGATGACCTGAGGTTTGCTGCTTATGAACGGACAACCTCAATCACTTAAGGTACTTAAGGTACTAACTGAGAAATTTTAAGCTTGTTAACATTTCTGTATGAGCAACTGACCCCTGGGTGCTCTGGGAGTTATCATCATCCTGAGTTACCATAAAATCAAGGCAGTTTCACACTGTTGAAGCTTCCAACAGGAAAGAGTTCCAAGTGGCCAGACTTGGAACCAGCCTTGCTCTCTGAGAAGGAAGTTCCAGCATTATCATCAGCCCTGCTTTGCCTCAAGGCCCTGCCCTAAGGGCGTCCCTGGGCCCAACAGCCCTTTCCAGAGGGGAAATTCTGCCCTTCTCTCCTGCTCTGCCACCTCCCCCTGGACAGCATCAGAACGATCCTTGGGAAACAAACACCAGACCCAGAGGGCCAGTCCATATCTCAACTTCTCCCCCAAATGACCATTCCCCATAATGTTTAGTTCATCTCCGAGACCTTCTGGAACAGCTGTGCTGTTGATGACCCCAGTTCTTGCCACCTTTGCCTGAGGACACCTCGGGGTCGCTGGGCCCTGTGTATACAGCTGGGGTGAAGGGAAGAGAGTGGCTCCTTTCCACCCCGACAGCAGCAGCACATTCACCACTTGTTCAGGAGAGAAAGAAACAACAGAGAGCTGCTTACCTGCCTCGGTCAGCAAAGATGAGCACTGATATGGGACTGGTATTTTCTTGCCAGAGAAATTTCCAGCTGCAGAAGGGAAGGAAAATGAACAGAAGAATCAGATCCTGAAGTTCAAATATGGTGTTTCTTTGCCTAAAAGTCACTTTGCTTCCTGAAGGTCACATCTCATCTGCTATATGAGGGCTCTGTGTTGGTGATGTAGGCAATTAAGTGCAAATGGAGCTTCTATGTCAATGAGAGGTTTAAGACAAGCAGAGATCCTACTCAACACCCACAAAATGTGCCCTGTTTTAGAATTAGAGCTAGATTTTACCTGTTGTCAGGTAAGAACGATCTCCACGTCTTCAATCTATAGATGAAATGTGAACTTTGATCAGCTCTTTAAGGAAATAACTTTCAAGAACGAAACCGAAATGAAGAATTAAACACTGGAGGATTAACTCAGGGTGTGGCTCTGTTTGAAGATCAAGGATCATTATTCTGTTAGACTGATGTTTTTGTTGACAGGTTACCTAGGGAATGAAGGTGGGGTTTTCCTGGAACTTACAGTCACCCTTTAGAGAAATCAACTTGAAATGGGAGAAATTCTGTTTTTCTAGAGGATGACATCTGAAGTACTCTTGGATTCCCATTCAACTTGCCCCTTAGTGTCACTTTTCTCAGCTGTTTCTTCCTTCAAAGACTGTGTCAGAAGTATTTCTCATTGCCCTAGAAATTATTTGATATTGGGAAAGTCTTCTCTAACTAATTTGATATCCTACGATAAGTCACCTGCCTCATGATAGAAAGGTGCTGGATGAAGCTTTCCTGGGTTATAGTGATAGTGACCCTGACATCAGCCTTCTGGACAAGGTGCCCAGCTGTGAGACAAACTGGTATATGGTACCCTAAGTGAAGAACTGCCTGATTTCCAGGGCTCCAGGGTTGTAGAAAATACAGCTACCTCTGTCTGATGGACAGTCATCAGCTGAGTTCCTGCAGGCTCAGTCCTAGAGTATGTCTGTTCCTTGTGTTTATCAGTGATTTGGGTGCAGGAATTGAATGTATCATTAGCAAGTTTGCTGATGATGCCAAACTGGAGATGCTGCTGAGTTTCTTGAGGGGCAGGAGGCTTTGCAGAGGGGTCTGGATGGATTTGAGTGTTTGGCAATTGTCAAAGGCATAAGATTCAACAAGAACAAGTGTTGACATCTGCGCTTAGGGCAGAGTAATGCCAGAGAAAAATACAGACTGGGAGAGGAGTGGCTACAGAGCAGCCCTGCAGAAGTTTTATTAAAGACATCAGAACCAGTAGTAAAGAGAGGCAATGATCCTGCTGCACTGAGTGTTGCTGCAGCCTCACCTCATGTGCAACTCTGGGCCCCACTATTTAAAAAGAATATGGAGTGGAGGTACTTGAAGGGTGGCAACAAAACTGATGCAAGCATTGGAGGACAAGTCCTGTGAGAAGCTGCTATAGAAAACTGAAATCCCTTCTCCTTAGATGGCCTTTGCCAAGAATCTACAGAGCCTCTGGGACAGTAACAGTGGGGCACTTTGAGCCACTCATTCCCAGTCAGGCTGATTCCAGCCTCCATTACAGTCACTTGCTGGGATCCTACATCACTCCAGAAGTACAGACAGGTTCTACCCCTCTGTAGCCTGATGGTGTTGGGGTACTCTGTGCCCCAGTGTCTGCTGGAACTTTGTACTCTGGTGGGGCTGCTGTGCCAGGCCATCAGATGCACACACTCCAGTAAAACTGTTTGTCCCTCTCCTTCTCCCAGCTGGATGCAGGGTCTCCCTGGTTCTGATCATAGGATCCTCTGCTTACTTCATGTAAAAACAGCTTATAATGTCTTTCCATAGGATCAGGAGTAAGATCAGCACTTTCATTCTGTCTGGGAAATTGACAGCTGGAGATTGGAGAAGCTGAGTGGAGGAAATGGGAGAGAGTGTCTCATGTGCCGGCTCCCAGCAGCTCGTGGGCTAAATGGCACCTGCCTTTTGTTTAATGTGATAACTTTATTTCTGAGTCACTGAGAGATCTGTAAGGAGCCATGAAAATTCAACCCATGTACCACCACCCAGGAGGGAACCCAGGAACTGGTGATCTCACCAGCCCCATGATGGTCATGGCAGCTCTGGGAGTTTTAGGCAAGGAAGGAGCTCTAAACCTGAATGTTCCAGGAGACCCAGCCTGGACTGCAGTAGGTTCGAAGGCAGTTTCATTGTGTGGTGAAATGCAGCAGGCAGGAACAGCTTGGTTAAGGTGCAAAAGAGCCTGGGGGGAGTTCCTGTGCCAAGAGATGCTCTGGATGCTCCATGCCCAGCCTGAGCCCTGTTCTGACCCATGTGGGGCTGGCGAGCTGCAATAATCCCTGCTGGGGAGGTGTGAGCCCACCTGAGAGACGCCTGAGTGCTCAGCATCCCTGGCTGTGGAACTGAGGGGAATGGGGCCCTCCCTGTTGTGACTTCTCATCTGGGCTAAGGAGATGATCTGTGGGCACCGTTTGTATGCAGGTGTTGATAACATCAGGTGGAGCTGCTTAGCTTGGATTCACTGATCAAAAAGAGCACAGAATCATAGAATCATAAAATTATTTCATTTGGAAAGGACAGTGAGAAACTCTTCAATGTGTGCAAAGCCACAGTTACAGGAGAGCAAGTGGGAAAAGTCACCTGTCAAATCCTGAACCCTCTGCTGCAGGTGGAGAAGGAAACTACTGTGCTCCTCTCAGGTGAGTCCCATCATCCTGAGAAGTCTTTGCTGGAGGCTCATGGTCACAGGAGCCCTGTGAGGTCCTTCCCAGTGCCAGGGAAGGCAACAGCTCTCCAGTCCAGCCAGACCCATCCCAGAGCATCACGGCGCACTGCAGGCAGGACAGGCTGCAGTGAGAAATGAGCAGGGTCCCTCTTGCCCCACAGGCTGTGCACATCCCGAGGGAAGGCAGGCTCTACCCACCCATGAAGAACTGGGACTATTTCTGCATTCATCTCCACAGAAACTCTTTGGGCAGGTGCTTAAGTTTGGGGGTAAGATTGAACATTGCCAGATGACACTCAGATAATTTTTTTCAAAGGTTCTGTTTTTCCAGGTGCATCTCAGTGGGTCTCTGCTTCCTGGATACAACTCCCTTTATTCCTTCTCACATTGGCTGCTGGTGCTGTTCTTGTATTTCAAGGCAAGGGCTCTTGGTTCACAGGACCTCATGTTTTCAGAAGCAAGGCCATGGGAGATCAATCCTTGTGAGAAATTTCTCTGCAGAACCTGCTCTAGCAGAGGCTGTTCCTCATGCTTGGTAGAGGAATGCTCTACACAAAGGTCAGGTGAAGTGGCTGAGGGCTTTACACATCACTTTTGGGTTTCTGTTTCACTCTTTGACTGTAAGGGAGCATTTCTCAGCTCCTTGTTAGACTAGTCTAACAAGTAGGATGAAACACCAAGGGAAGTCTTGCTCTGGCCCACAGACCTTCCTCACTCTGAGCTCTCCTCAGGTAGAAGTTTCCCATGTGCTCATCTGTTATCCAGAGGCAGAAGGGAGATGCCTCCACACGGCAGCTGAGAGCTTGGGTGGACCATGGTACCCAGAGGCAAGGGGAGGAAGGAGGATGGGATTGGGGGACTTTTCCTGGTGTGAATTAGAAGGGTCCCTTCCTCTGCCTTCATTGCTCTCATCCTCCCCCAAGCCT
Organism: Corvus hawaiiensis; assembly: GCF_020740725.1. Classification (NCBI taxonomy): domain Eukaryota; kingdom Metazoa; phylum Chordata; class Aves; order Passeriformes; family Corvidae; genus Corvus; species Corvus hawaiiensis. Next base: position 313,585 of record NC_063245.1, read on the forward strand.
CCAGTGGAGCTCATTCATCACAGCTGGACCTTTTTCCCTGAAGTGTCAGTGGTGCCTCCCACCTTGGCAAGGGCCTCTCCAGAGATCTCTGCCTCTGCAGCCATGGCTGGAGACAGGTCCCGTTTCCTCAGTCCAGTGCCAGCTGTTCCAGCTCTGTGGTGTCCGAGGGCACAGCCATGCTCAGCCCTTTCTGGGGGGCTTTTGTGGATGTGGTTTTCCTTCCTGGCTGGCAGCTGGAGCAGGGCCCAGCCAAGCCTGGAGAACCTGTGGCAGAGTGTCATGGCCAAGGGCCCAAACCAGCCCCAGGAAACCATTGCTCATGGCAAGGCAGGACTGACACTACCCTAACAGCTCTCCTGAGCTCACACCACTCACAGCTTCTGAGATCTGTGCATGGAGCTTCATCTGGATCTGGAGAGGTCCCCAAGGGCTGACAAATGCCCAGGAAGGGACCACCATGCGAACACAAGGGAAGGAAGAAGTGCAGCTGACGAAGCCATGGCAGATGGGGCTGTGGCAGACACCTGGGGGCACGTGTGGACACGTGGGCACAGAGCCCACCTGACCAGGCCGTGTTGGTGACCTTGGCAGAAGCTCCTGGTGGCATTTGGACTGTTCTTATACCAGGTTCATACTGGAGTATCTCTCACCTGGCTGTGGGGTTCCTCTCTGCAGCACCACTGGGAGATACAAACCTGACCTCTCTGGTGCCAGGAGTGTTCACCACCCCTTTGGCTGAAGCCCTGAGCCCTCAGCTTTGTCCTCAGGGCAGACCCTGCTCTCAGCAGGAGACCCCACTACACACCTCCTGTGCTCCTTTCCACCCTGAGCAGCTCTGCCGTGTGCTGACAGAGGAAAAACCAAAGTTCTAAGTCAAGCCCGAAGAACCCAACTGACTTGTTAAGGAATTTCCAGGCACAAAAAAAATGCTGTTCTGGGGAGGTTCTGGGAGGAGAAGGGCAGGAGCAGAACAATCCCTGTGTGGGGTCACAGGAAGGGAAGGGGCCAAGTGAGGCCCGAGCAACCTCCCTGTGAAAGCCCATGTGGTGCTGCAGAGCCCTGGGGTGTGATTGTCACTGCAGAGAGAAGCGAGGCCAGTTGAGGTCTGTGCCCAGAGCACATTACCTGCAGAACCCCTTCCAGTGCCTGGCCTTCGGGTTGGGGTGATTTTGGCCAGAAGGATGTCCCTGTTTGAGGAGAGATACATCCTCCTAGAGCAGAGGGTATTCCATGCATTTGTAAAGGAAAGCTCTCAAAGGCACAGTCCCTCAATTCTGGGGCTCCTTTTCCTTTCTCTGACCTCTAAAGGAGGAATCTCCTCCTCATGTCATGCTACATGGCAGGGGTTAGAGTCTGTGGGAGCTTCTGTTATTTCCGATGGAAAGCAGCTGACAATTTGAAGGTCACAGCCATGCTCAGCCCTTTCTGGGGTGCCTTTGTGGACTTGGTTTTCCTTCCTGGTTGGGAGCTGGAGGAGGACCCTGTGATGCCTGGAGAACCTGTGGAAGACTCTGATGGCCAAGGGCCCAAACCAGCATCATGAAACCATAGCTCAGGATAAAGTTTGAAAGACTGGAGGAGACTGCTGGCTCAAAACATTTTGGATGCATGTGTGGGAGAAGGGGAAGGTCGGGCCTTGCTTTTGGTGAGGAATTGCCCTGCTACCCACACCCTAACCCCCAGGGCCTTTAGTTCAGCCCTCCAGTGGCCGCCGATCCCTGGCACACCAGAGGTGATCTTTCACTGGCCGCCCTGGAGCCCCTAACCCATCTCCAGAGTGGCTACCAGACCAGAAGTCGCACCTGGGGAAGGGCCCAATGTGGAAACCATGTTTTTACTAGAAAATGATACATATTGTGAACCACCCATAAGATAGAAAATCCAGAGCACGTAAGACAGAAGGACTTAAGCACATACACAGGGGAAAAAGTCCATGGGAAGGTTGTGAGAAAGGAACAAGCAGCATTGGGAAGGATGTGAATGAGGAACAAGCAAAGGAAGGATAAGAAAATGCCAACTGAAGGACAGTTGTGACATACACAATGGACGATGTGACACACATACAAGAGCCAATCGTAAAGCATAAAGCAGCTTTGTGTGAAAATAGGCCTTAACCAATAATAATTATGCACAATCGCGTGTAGGAAAGCAAGAACTGTGTATTAGGGACAGTAGTTCATCAATAAAATGGCCTCAGCCTGATTCACACTGGAGCATGTAGAGTCCATTGTTTCTCTCCACAGCCCACGAAAACCAAAACGTACTTAAACCAGGATACAAGGAAAGCACATGGCTTGACCCTACCTCATCCAGGATTTTATATCATCAGAGACACTGCTGGAACTCAGGAGTAGTAGCTACATTCATTCTTTTCTAAATCTTCTCTCTTTCTCCTCCTTTTTCTAGCTCCATCTTCTTGGAGTTTTGAGTAACTTAAAATTGAATGGGCTTGGAGTTTGCTAAGTTGAATGGGCTAAGGTAGTGCTTTGTGAAATGTTTTCTGTTGATTGAATGCTGCTCTAAACTTTTGCTAAAGTCCTCTGATTTATTGAAGTTGCCAGTAAAGTTTTGTTGTTTTGACTTTCTGAGAGTATCTTGTCACTATTTCACCCATGTGTCTAATTCAGAGTTCATAAAAAAAATGTAAGAGGCTCCTCGAGCAAGTTTTTGGGGCCTTACACAAGGCAGGACGGACCCTTCTCCAAAAGCTGTACTGACCTCCTACCACTTGCCTCTCTTGAGCCCTGCACATTCAGCCTCATCTCTGCTTGTGTCTGTGTTGTGGTTTAGGAATGGAACTTCCCAATTCACTGCCCCCAGCAAGACTGTCCCAAATCACACATCACTCTCTTACTTCTGCTTCCTCTACCTCTTCCTGCTGCAGCAGGATGGAGTTGAGAATTGGAGGCACAAAAGATCATGGGTTGAGATAAGAACAATTTACTGGAAAAAGCAATGAGATAAGAAAACAAAGAGTAAGAGCAACAGTGTAGGAACCCAGAGTGCCGAGATAATAGCAAAAGGTATAAGACCATCCTTAGATCCAGTTGCCAAGGTTGGAAGCTCTAGCAACCATCATTAAAACTCACTGGTATGAACTATCTCTATGGACACTTGCACTGAAACCCATCAATACGGTCAGGTGCTGTAGAAACCAACATAAAACCTGTTGTCATGGATATTTGCACTGAGACACATTGCTGCATTAACGGCTGCCATGGCAACAAGCACTTGACCTGTTGTGATGGTGGATTGCCATGGCAATCTGTATTAAGGCCTGTGGCTGGGGACTGTTGCCATGGATACCTGAACTGAGACCCATTGCTAGTCGGTTGCCATGATAATCATCAGTAAACCCCTGTATGGGGAGAGATAAGATAGAATCGAGCTGTGAGCTGTGGGATGTGCCTGCAGAGGCACATGGCAGCACAAAGGAGCACATGGCGGCACAGAGAAGCTTGTCTCCACTGGACCCTGGGGGGAGGTGTCACACAGCAGACCCCTATGGAGAGGAGCCTGCCAGGAGCTGATGGACAGGTGAACAGCGAGTGATCATCCCACAGAAGGATATTTGGAAAGTGTGTTGCTGATGTGGCAACACAGGATAGGTCACATAGTGAGAATTGCCATATAAGGAAATACTGTGCCTTGAAAAAGTGTATAAAACCAGCTCATTTCTTTGAATAAACAATTCAGATTCCCTGCTGGTCTGGGTCCATGCCTCAGTCACCGACACCACTGCTGCTAAGGAGTGTTGCTACACTCACTTGCACTGATACAGTTTTCTGTCAGCAGGTGCCAATAACAATGAGCATAAGTTCCCATTGTTGGGATCAGTTGCCATGAAAACCTCCATGAAGATCCATTGCTGTGGTCACCTTCTATGGCATCTATAAAGCCCATTCCTAGGGACCATGCCATGGACACTTACGTGAGTCGGTTGCCATGTAAACCACCCTAAAGTCCTGTTGACATGTTGGTTGCCATGACAACCATCATAAGGACCCCCCCCCCCCCCCCCGCTAGACTCAGGTGCCACTGCAACCATCCAAAGCTCCCATTACTAAGGATGATTACCATGGCAACCATGATAAGGACTTGTTCTTACATTTAGTTCGATACCTACCTGCAATGTGACACTTGCCCAGGTTCAAGTCCCAAAGCAGCCAAAACATGGATGCACTGTGATGTTCAGTTGCCATGGAACCTGCACTAGGGCCCATTGCTAGGGACCAGGGCCATGGGAAACAGACACAGGGATCTGTTGCTATGGATTTGTGCTTTGGAACTTTGGATGTGGGGTCCACAAACTAGCAGAGTTCAAGATGGTGAAAGGAGGGGGTGTCACAGCGACCACTTCTCCACAGCCCAGCTAGCACTCGCAGTGTGCGGCAGGAGTGGGGAGCAGCCAAAGGCACTCGGCTTTAAGGCTGCTCCTCTGGAGTCTCAGCTCTGCCCAGGGGAGCTGAAACCCCAGGTGCTGTGGCTGTCAGCAACCCCAACGAGGGAAAAGATAAAAGGTTGTGAGGAGGTTTGCCTCTGGATACAGATCCACATTTACAGCCATGAGGGAGTCCAGGGAGAACAAGCGCAGATCAAGGGCGGGCAACAACTTACAAAGGAGGGTGTTACAAGGGGAATGGCTCGACCATAGGCCAATAGGGACCTCTGGGGGAGGGATATGGACAGGGACAGATGTACACACAGACCAATGGCCTTAAGGGGCGGAGGGAAAGGGGCCACATGCCCCAATGGGGCATCGAGGTTTAGGGGATTTCCAGAGGGGAGGTACCACAAAGGGCAGGGTCTCTGGGGATTGACAAGAACCATATAAGGATAATCAGGGAGGGCTTAGGTGATGGACACAGAACCCTCTGGAACAATGCGAGGGGCTTGGGTGATTGATGGAGAGCCAACTAGAATGAGGGGAGGAGAACAACCATGTAGGGAGCACTGGGGGAGCAGCTAGGGTTTGGGGTGTATCAACTGGGAATGGGGGCAAGGGAGTAATAGAGTTAAACCATTGAAGCATCCAGAGCATGTGGACAAAACATACAACAAAACATCGCACCACCACAAGGGGGGAAGGAGAGCAGCAGAGAAAAGATCCAGAATCTGAAGAGAGCATTCACCTTCTTCAGCAAAAGACAACTGGGATGCTCCAGGAAGCAGCTAGAGAGGCAAAGGTAGTTGGGAGAGCAGAGATATCAGGAGATGTGTGGCAGGGGGAAGAGGATGAAGTCCACCATAACTTCTCTTACTTTTCTGTATACAGATTAATTCACCAAAGTGATCTAGAGCACCCAAAGTTGGATCTCTTGTGTCTTTCTTGGGAAACTGGAAAAGGACGAAGCATCTAAGCAACTGCTCTGCTTTGCCTACAATTTCTCGGCCTTTTCTTGCCTGCCACTCCACTGCCTTGCTTTGCTTCCCCCTCATTGGTATGGCCTTGACTTCCCTACCTCTCTCGACTAGAATTGCCTAAACTTTGACTACATTGCCTTACCTACTTGGATGGCAAGGCAAAGCAAACCAAAGGAGGGGAATGGAAGGCAAGGAAAGGGAAGGAGAGGTAGGTAGGGAAGGCAAAAGCAATGGTAGGCTGGGCAAAGCTAGGCAGTGGTACTGAAGGAAAGGCAAGGCCAGATGATTCAGAGTGCCTTTCCTTGAGAAGCAAAGGACACAGTTCTAGTGTTGGTGGAGCTGATGATAAGGTACTATGGGGAGGCAAACTCCAGCAAGACATTTTTGTCCTGGCCCCTTCTGTGTAGGAGAAACTGTTGGATGTATGCAATAGTGGAGGTGGTAAGCGACTTTCACTTGGTAAGTTCCTGAATGAGAATGGCAATGCTTTTTCACAGGAAGGAAATCATGTAGCCCCAGTGTTTCATGTGCAGAGAAGAAGCTGCCTGGTGGAAGTAAAGGGTGGCAGCAACTTTTTTGGTATATTTGGTGTGGAAGCATTCCCTTGACTTGTACAACCATGGATTGGTATCCATATATTGAAGGTGGTCTCCTGAAAGATTCAATTTTTGGCATATTGTTTCCAGCTTTTAGAGCTCGTCTTCTGGACTTTCTGGCAGTATATTTATTATGGGCAAGGTAAGCAGCTCTGCTCAGTCTTGGTGTGCAGCTGATCTAGTGCCCAGGGGAGGCAATGTCCAGTAGCAGTGTTCTGGCATCTTTGTAGGGGATTAATTCGCGGATGTTTTGTATTTTCAAGGAGGGGATTTCATTTCTTTTGAGATGGGCTCATGCTTCCTCTGGCAAAGAAACTAATTTTGGATGCACACACTGCAGCATACAAAGTGCAGCACACACAGGTCTGTGCGCTCAACTCTATGGACCCTCATGCACTTCCAGTCTAACAGATTCCAGTTACAAAACTAGACACATTCAGCTGCTGGACCCACAAAAAAGAAGAAACAGACCATCTAACCCAGAGAACTGCCTATTGCAAAAAGCCTTTAAATTCACTAAGAGCACCCAAAGTGTGTATCCAAACTTGCTTTCTTTGCCAGTGAGAGGAACTAGAAGCCCATCTCAAAACAAATGGCATCCCCTCCTCCAAAATACAAAACATCAAGGGACTGATCCCATATGAAGGTGCCAGAACACTGTTATTGGGAATTACCAGCCTGGGCACCAGATCAGCTGCACACCAAGATTCAGTGTAGGTTCTTACCTTGTCCAAAAGATGTGTGGTGCCAGTATTTCAGAAGGCCACCTCTGTGAAGCGGAAACCATATGCCAAATTGATTTTCTGTCAGGAGACCACCTTCCAAAGATGGATACTGACTTCATAATTGTATGAATTGAGGGAATGCTTCCACACCAAATGTGCCAGGACAGAAAGTTGCTGCCACCCTTGACCTCCACCAGGCAGCTTCTTCTCTGCACCCCCAACACTGGGGCTATGCGCTCTCCTTCCCATGAAAAAGCATTGCCATTCTCGTTCAGGAACTTACCAAGTGAAAGTCGCTTACCACCTCCACTATTGCATACATCCAACAATTGCTCCTACACAGAAGGGGGCAGAAGAGAAATGTCTTGCTGGACTATTCCTCCCCATGGTACCTTAACATCTGCTCCAGCAACACTGGCACTATGTCCTTTGCTTCCCAAGGAAAGGCACTCTGAGTCACTTGACCTTGCCTTCAGTACCTTGCCTAGTTTTTCCTAACCTACCCTTGCTTTGTTTCCTTTGCCTACGTCTGCCTTGCCTCGCACTACCTACAACTTGCTGGCTTTGCTTTGCCCTGCCTACCACTCTTGCCCTTGCCTTCTATGCAGGCAAGGCGCTGCAAACCAAGTGCAGGCAATTGTGGGCAAGTCAAGGGAGAGGTAGGCAAGGCCAGAGCAGTGAGGCAAAATAGCTTGAGGCTGGTAGAGACATTAAGACCCCTTTCAGACATTAACACCCATAATTTCACACACTGAATTGTTTCTAAAGACACTAGCACACATCTTTCCTATGAATACCCCCTCTTCTTATTTCTCAATTGATCTTTACAAACCTTACTTATCATTAATTAAACTTTTTTAACCACCTGGCATGGTATAAAAATTAACATCTGAACTTCCCCTTCCCAGCTTTTCCACATCTGGCCCCTGAACCAAGTGTGGCAAGGAAATAGTGTATTAACCCACTAATCCACAGAGATCCATGGTACTGATCTGTTTCACTTTTGTGGAGTTAGCTGAGGTTTCCCATTCTTTCCCTCCTGCTGATAAGTCCAAATCTCTGGGGTTTTAGAGGCCTTGATTGGAGTATGATGGGTCCACCCGTGTTCAGCTGTCCTGACTTCTGTTTCTGTGGTCCTGGTTGGATGCTACAAACAGCAAAGTCCAAAGGCAGTGTCTGTGCTAATTGGGCTTCCTGTCAAAGAGATTTCACTAGACCCAATATTCTGGTCACATATTGGTTTAAACATACATCACTTACCTCCGTTCCTTTGACTAGGTTGAGAATTATCTCCTTGGGTTTGGTTCTTTTCTTTTCTACTTGACCTGAATTCTCAGGATGCCAGGGATATGGAGGTCCCACTGAATTCCCAAAGGAACCATAATCCTTTGAAGGATCCCCTTGCAAAATGAGTTCCCCTGTCCAAGTCCACTGCCCCCACAATCCCATATTCCGGAATCATTTGTTCTAAAAATACTTTAATAACTGATCCAGTAGTTGCTGAAGCAACTAGAGACACCTCTGGCCACCAGCCAGCTGGCATACCACTACCAGAAGATATTTAAGCCCTCTCACCTGAGACATCTCAGCAAAATACACCCGTCATCCTTGGAAAGGATGTGTAGCCCAGGGTCACTCCCTGGCCTTGCAATCTCCTTTGTAGACTGGCTATTAAATTTGGTCCAAATCAGGCAGCCCTCAACTGCTCATTTTGCTAAAACAGAAAGACCCAAAGCAGTACATCTTGAGGAAGGCTTCTGCCAATCCTTGAGAGCCCAAATGACTCCCCCCATGGAGTTGTTTTAATATTTGCAGGATCAAAGCTCCTGGAATCCACTGCTTACTGTCCTTTGTAAATCAATTCTCCCTTCTTTCTTCTGCCCCACCACTCATAATTATCTCCAACTCCTCCGGTGGAAAAGACAGTTCCCCCAGCAATGGCTGAGCCACTGGCAGCAAAGGGAGGATCCCGAAGACCTCTGGCAAAAGTGGTGCTTTCTGAGCCTCTCCATTTGCCAGTCTCTGCTGAGTACCTTGCCTGATGTCCCCTAACATGTATTATTTCTACCTCTTTTGGTATTTTCACCACCTCCAATAGGTAAGTAATAAAGCTCTCCTGAGACAACTTTTTTCCCCTACACATTAATAAACCTCTGTCCTTAGTTTTGCAAACAGATTTACCACCCCACATGCGTACTTTGAATCTGAAAATATATTCACCACCTGTCCTTGATACAATTTGCAGGCTTTTGTTAAGGCATATAATTCTGCAGTCTGTGCTGACCATGTGCATGGTAACTTCCCCTTGTTATGAATGCATTGTGATGATGGCTTTTCTCATGTTATATAATTGTTATGAATGTATTGTGATGTTGGCTTTTTGCATGTTCCTTAAAGTTAGAAAAACTTTACCTAGGTTCTGTAATGTAATACATGATATAGAATGTCTATTGTTTCTGTAGTTAATTTAGAAAAGATAGGCAGAGAAAGCCTTCACATTCCTGGAATATCTTATCAGAGAAGAAGAAAAACCAGAAACCAGAGAGAGAAGAATTTATGGAGGGAGCAGAGATGGAATGGAGCCAAGGAGGAAGATAAGGCAGATGGGATGATACACAGAAACTCCAAAGAATTTATGACTCATGCATGATTGTGCTGAATATGCAATAAGAGATATACTTTTAAAGACGATCTTTTGGATGTAGAGGTGTGCCTTTGGATTTCTGCCAAAGCACCCAGCCGTAATACCCTTTTTGCTGTTGTCTCCTAATTGTCCCTTTTATTAAACTTTTTTTAAATTTTACGAAGAGTGAACCTCATTTTTCACACCCTCTTCTTTCAGTTCCGTTCCTTTAACTATACCATATCCAGTAATTCGTCTTCCTTCTATTACTCTTGAAGTTATAGAAATAATTTTGGCTGAGAGGTATCCTATAAATCTTCCTAGCTCAGGTCTGGAGATCTATTGCCTGGATACAATCATGAGCCTCCTTTAAGGCTCCTTCCTCGGGACCAGTTAAACAGGAGGCTGAGTTAAACCCTTCCCCGCTTCTCAATTCTAAACTCTCTTGTTCCATTAAGCAGGTTTCATACTGTAACAATCTAGTGCTGGTCATCCATTTAGAACTTGATGCTAGACTTTAACAATCCTGCTATCAGTTGCCATCAAAGTCGTGGCTGCACAGTTCTGCAGACAACAGAGCCTCAGTCACCCTTAGAGCAAACAGTGGGGCCACCTCCTCATCAATGGGTCAAATATTTTAGCACTAGAATTCCTTTGGCACAGCCCTGTTTAACATCCACATACAATTCAAATTCCTTTTCTGAGTCTGCAAAAGCTAAGGCTGGGACAGTAATCAATTCATCTTTTAATTTTCTCAAATTTTGCTCTGGTGTCCATACCACAACAGTGCGGCTATCTTGAGTTAAAAATCACACAACAGTCTGGCTAGAACAAAAAAGTCCTCAATCCGGGTCCTCCAATATCCTGTTAATCCTAAAAATTGTCACAGCTCCCCTTCAGTCCTGGGCAACATCACCTCCAAGATTCCCTGGACCCCCTCTGGGCCAACACACTGCAAGCCTTCAGTCAAAATATGCTCCAAACATTCAACCTTTCTCTCCATCACTTGTGCCCTCCCTTTAGACGTCCCTGTGGATGCTAAAAAGCTAGGAGCAGAGGAATTTTCCAGCTGCTGAAGCATTCTGTAAAGCTTTTCCTTTCTCATGCAAGTTAGCTGAGAAACGATTTGAGATTTTTGTAAACCAAGACTTTATCTTGCGCCTCCAAACTTGTTTTCCAACTATTGATTTGGTACACTGGAGAAAATATTTTGAATGGGCGTTGTGGAACCTCCACCAATCATTCTAAGAGGTGGTTGATCAAGGGACCAATCGTATCATGCTCTCTTGTGAATCAAGTTATATAACCCAGCTTGTAATTAATAAAATAATTCCATTTCTCCTTGGACTTATGGTGTGATTCTTGCCGTTTCTCGGTACAATAGCTACATCTTGTGGCCCGTGATGTGTACTACTGATTTACCAACATATGAATATCGATCTCATATCGATATCCAACTGAGACAGACAAAAGCTCTCTAACAGTTTAGAGTTAGAAAGTGAATGTTTTATTGGCGCCAGACAGCAGCGTGGAACAGCTTCCTAATGCGCAGTGTCCAGGTATGAACGGTTACAGAGTTCATTTATCCACAAAAGTGATGAATATCCAAAATACAAATACATATTTATAACAATGACCCCTGCCATTCTCCGCTTCATATGGAAATGAGCTTTAATGTCATTAAGCATGCGTAGTGCATGCTCTGAATTGAGTCGCTGCTCTCAAATTGGGTCAGTGGTCTTAAAAAGATGAAGCATGCTCATCTTCCTCATTTTGACCTTTTCGCCTCTCTGAACTTTAACAATCTTAATTACTTTAGTGACCTCCACATTTCCTCTTGAGTGACTTTTGAACAGGTTCTCACAGAGGGAGGAAATTGGTAATTGTCCTTGTTCCCTACACCAACTGATCAATATTTCTGTTCCTCGTTCTAAGCACAGCTAAACAAACATACAAATGACAGATCATCAATTATTCTGTAATCAGTTACTGACATCTTAAAAACCATTTCAAATCTAGCTCTCTTAACTATTTTAATTAACTCTAGTCCAGCTCCAATTCTTTCTTATTCTAACTAATTTCAACACAGCTAGCCTGTAACTAAAATTTTTATGTTTCTTTTAAATCTATGTTTCACTACGACCACAACCGAACTTCAGAGACTCTCCGGCAGCTCGGAGGTACGTGTGCCATTTTCCCCCCCGCCCCTGCCCTGGGGCTATGGCGATGGAACTCTAAACTGAAAGATGGGGCATAAAAATTCAAAGGAAAGCACGGTCCTTGCTGCCTGGACAGCTGTTTTATCGGCCACGAATGCCAATATTTCTGATGACGCTCTTTGTAATGTATTGCGTTAGGCGGCAGATCACGGCTTTTCAGCAGAGCCTGATACTGCTTTTGGCTTGGAAACTTGGATACAGTTAGGGGATAGATTACTTCATGAGTTCATATATGGAGATACTGGTGTGCATGACCTACTTCGTGCATGGCGTTTCTTACTTGATGTCTTACAAGACTTTTATGCGAAACACGAAGGAAAGGGACAGCCCAGTTCGGGGAGTCCTGAGGGAGATACAATTCCCGAGGAGACAGAGTCATCAGAGAGTCTAGAGACTCAGAGCAGTGTGGGTACCGAGTCTACGGACCCATCGCCGGCGCCGCCTGAAATGGAGGTCGCTCCCGCAGCTCCAGTACCGGCAGAACCGGAGAGAAACGCGGAGGCTGCGCAGGGGTCCTACCTTTTGCCCCAGAACTATGTTCCGCCTAAATATCCGTCCCTGCATGAGTTTGTGATGCCGAAATACTCCTCGCCTGCTGGGCAGTTACCAAAGATAACCGAACAACGTAACAAGATGGAGCATCCCCCACCTTTCGCCCCAGCGGCCACCCCTCCCTCCTCCGCAGCCCAGATGGCTGCACAGCCACCGACTTCAGTTGCGGCAGGGGGGGATCCGTAATTCCTACAGCCCCCCCGATGCCGCAGCCCGCAGCAGCGGGAGGCGTCCCAGCGGTCGCCCCACAGCCAGCCCTGGCGGCACCGCCCGGCACGCCCGCGGCGCCTCCGCCACAGCCGCCTTTAAGCTGGAGCAGCGGCGCGGCCGTCGGGACCCGTAGTTTATGGATTATATACCACAACCGCTCCACGCATGCACCTGAGCCGCCCTATCGCGCTGCGCATGCGTCAGCGGCGCCCGGCTTCTCCGCGCAAGCGCCATCATCCGGGCATTTCCCCGCACAAGCGCAGACAGGGCAGCTGTCGATGGCGGAAATCTCCGCAGCTCTAGAAGACATTTCGCGGTGGCTGGCAGTGCTGCCGGAGATGATGCAGCAGCTTGCAGCACTGCCGGACGTGTTGCGGCCTGGCCTGCACCAGAGAGACCCGAGCCGGCTGTGCAAACCGACGCGGCGAAGGCGGAAGTGGCGAACGCGGAAGTCGCAGCGGCTCCGGCCGCGCCCGTACAGACACCGGTACCGCTGCAGTCAGCAATGCCACATGACTGCTCCACGCAACCATCTACAGCCCCCGCTGCTGCGCCGTCCGCTGGCCCGGCAATTGCTAACACGAGTACCACAAAACTGTCCTTGGACACGCCCAGACTGTAGGGTGACGGTACGTCCAAGACATGCGAAACAGTTCTGGGAGGTGGTTAAACTGCGTGCTCTAGAAGAGGGAGATTGGGATTTAGTAGAGAAGGTGGGCATGCCTGGAGAAACAGAGGGAGCTGTACAGATGCCTCAGGAGGAACCTATGCAGGTTCCTATGATTTACCAAAAAACTGAATATCGATCTAATACCGATATCCAACTGAGACGGACAAAAACTCTCTAACAGTTTAGAGTTAGAAAGTGCATGTTTTATTTGGCGCCAGGCTCTGCGTGGGATAGCTCCCTAAGATGCAGGGCCCCGATCCAAGCAAACATGATACCTTTTATTTCCAAATATTATGAATATCCAAAATACAAAATGCATATTCATAACATTAACATCTCCCATTCTCTGCTTCGTATGGAAATGAGCCTTAAATGTCATTAAGCATGCGTAGTGTGTGTCCTGAATTGAGTCGGTGGTCTTGAATTGGGTCAGTGGTCCCAAAAAAGATGAAGTAACTCATCTTCCTCATTTTGACCTTTTTGCCTTTCTGAGTTTTAACAATTCTAATTACTTTAGTGACCTGTAAGTTTCCTCTTGCGTGACTTTTGGATGGGCTCCCACAAAGGGAGGAAATTGGTAATTGTCTTTATTCTATACACCAGCTTATCAATGTTTCTGCTCGTTATTCTAAGCACAGCTGAACAAACATGCAAATGACAGATCATCAATTATTTGGTAATCAGTTACTAGCATCTAAAACTCTATTTCAGGTCCAGCTCTCCTAACTATTTTGATTAACTCTTACTGGGCCCAAACTTACTATTGAAGTCCCAAGCGTATGACTAAAATCTTTATGTTTCCTCTAAATCTATGTTTCACCTACCTCAGGAAGGTGCAACAGTAGTTAAAGACAATAGTGCCTCCTCAGAGGGAGTTATTGAAGCATTTCCTGTAGAGAAAGCTCTTCCCAATTCGGGTCAGCCTGACTAACATGCAATTATTGCCTGGAAAGTAGTCCAGGATCTGCAATCCAAAGTAGCACAATACAGGCATGGTTCTCCTGAAGTTATGCGGGTTATTAGAGTGTTGAATACTGAGCTGCTTTCTCCGTTTGATGTTAAGCATTTAGCTCAGGTGTTATTTCAACCTGTGCAATATACAGTTTTTGAGAACTGGAGAAGACTGGCTGACAAGGCTGCAGCTCAGAATATGATGTTACCTCCAAATCATCCCAGAGCAGGAGTTGAAGTGGAGGCTCTTACGGGACTTGGTATCTTTTCCAATCCCAAGCTCCAAGCTAATTGGGATCCTCTGGTCCTTGAACAGGCTCAAAATGTTGGCATGGGAGCTTTATTAAAAAGCATAGACATGGCTGCTCCTAAAACACGATATGTGAAAATTTCTCAGGGGCAGAAGGAGCATTTCTTATCCTTTGTGGAAAAGAACGCTGCAGCCCTTGAGAAGCAGGTCGAAGATGAGACCTTGAGGCAGATGTTGTGCAGGCAACTAGCAAGAGATAATGCCAATGATGAGTGTAGAAGGATCATTGATGCTTTGCCAGGAGAACCCACACTAACAGACATGGTTGAAGCCTGCTCTAAGGTGGGATCTGGAGATCATAAGTCTGCTCTGGCTGCACTTCTGTGGCCTATTCAGTTAAATTCTGATCATGGGACAAAAAAGCAATCTAAGGTTGAGAGCAGTCAGAAACAGATTAGAAAAAAGCAGAGAAATAAGGAGAACAGGGGAGCTGCTCAATGCAGGAGATGCGGTAGGCCAGGTCATTGTGCAGAATACTGTGAATCCATGTACCATGCCAATGGTCGACTTCTGACACGCTTGGGAAATTTGACCAGGAGCACAAGGGGAATGTGCGCTCAGACACAAATACTTCCCCGGGGCATGGCTCCTCCAACACAGGCCTACTCAGCCAGCTTAGAGGCAGCACCCAGGGATCAGCCAGGGTGGATGTGCACACGACAGCTACAGTCACCTTAGAATCCTGTAGTGTTTATAACAATCCCTTGGATGCATATGGACCCCTAGGTCAAGGCTTTAGCGCATTGCTTGTGGGCAGGTCTAGTGTTACCATTCAGGGGATCTTTGTACACCCAGAAGTTATTGATGCTGATTTTACAGGCCAGATTTGTGCTATGGTTTCCACACCCACCCCCCTGTCACTATTCCTGAAATGATGCGCATTGCTCAACTTGTGCCTTTTAAGTCGTCTGTTCCTAGGTCAAAACAACAAAATCATGGAGATGGTGGCTTTGGATATATGGGACTTCCGCAGATCTTCTGGACTGCAGACATCTCTAGCCAAAAGCCACAGGTGACATGTACCCTAATCCTGCCAAATGCCCAGCTGCCCAAGCTACAGCTCCGAGGTTTGATTGACACAGGCACTGATGTGACAATCATCTCCTTTTCTGCGTGGCCTCCTGTGTGGCCTTTAGCCCCTCTGGGGTCGGCCATCGCAGGGTTGGGAAGAACCACAAAGAGCTACTTAAGCGAATGACCTGTACTGGTAGAAAACCCAGAGGGACAAACAGCTACAGTTCAAGCCTTTGTCACTGCAGTTCCACTTAACCTCTGGGGGTGGGATGTATTGGCTGCCTGGGGGGTACGGATTGGGACAAATTTTTAATGGGGGCCACTGTGCTGAAGGGCACAGAGTATCCTACACTGCCTTTGCGGTGGCTAGTAAACACCTCTATCTGGATTCCCCAGTGGCCCCTACCAAAAGAGAAAAGTCGCCCTTCGTCAGCTGGTTCAGGAACAATTAAAGCAGGGGACATCTTGAGCCTTCTACTAGTCCCTGGAACACTCCTGTTTTTGTAATTAAGAAAATATCAGGGAAATGGAGATTGTTACAGGATCTCCGACAAATCAGTGCAGTAATGGAAGGTATTGGGTCATTGCAGCCTAGTATGCCCTCACCAACCATGATTCCAACAGGGTGGGAAATCCTGATCATTGATTTGAAGGATTGTTTTTTCACTATTCCTTTACATCCTGATGACAAACCAAAATTTGCTTTTACTGTGCCTGCAGTTAACAATGCTGAACCTGCGATGAGATATCAATGGAAGGTTCTACCTCAGGGCATGAAGAACAGCCCGACTATCTGTCAATGGTATGACACTCAGGCTTTGTCCGGAGTCCGTGAGCAGTTTCCTGAGGCATACTGCTACCATTACCATTACCATAATATCCTGGTGGCAGCATCCACCCAGGACGAGCTGCTGAGGATATAGCCTCTGCTGCTCAATACTCTGCATTCTTATGGATTGCAAGTGGCTCCAGAGAAAGTTCAACAGCATCCTCCTTGGAAATATTTAGGAGTAAAAATTCTGGATCAGACTATGCAACACCAAGAAGTGCAATTCTTGGGTTATATTAAGACCTTGAATGATGCTCAGAAATTGCTGGGTATCATCAGTTGGTTACGTCCATATTTAGGGCTAACCACAGTGTGGATACAAAAATGCTGTTAGCATTGCTTTCTAAGCCGTGGGATACTTTTCTCTCTCATGAAGAGATTAGCAGAAGTTCTGTAAACCGTGAACACCTGCGACCTTGTAGAACTTCGTTTATAGTACAGTAGGAAAATATTTTGATAATGGATATTTTAGGATTTTAGCCAATCACCCCAAGGGGTGGCTGATCCTTTGTCCAATTAGACTATGAAGAAAAAAGTCTATAAAAGAGTTTGTAAAGTAATTAAATAAATCAATCTTGCTGCACAATTCCTGCCTGCTGGATTTCTCTCCTCCTCCCTACAGCTGCAGGATATGGTAATATTTACTGCGCATTAATTGGTGTACGCCGATGTGATCTGCATGCTGCGACATGTCCTGCTGCTGTGAGCCAAGCCGAATTCCTCTAGAGGCACGCTGTTCCATTCCTCCCCCACCCCTGGACCAGGAGGCCCGATGGGACTGAGAAATGGCGAACAGCGGCTCATACACCAACGCTGTGGTCCTGGTCTGGAAAGATGTTTTCAGTATAATGCACACCTCCATTCCTGAAAACTCACTTTGTGAGTTATTAGACTGGGCTGCCCTGCATGGCATTTCCATGGACAGAGATACTGCCCTGGACTTTGGGCTGTGGCAGGAACTCGGCTGTGCTATATGGCACAAGCTCTCGTTTGGGGACCTGGCAGTGTTGGAATTATTCCAAACTTGGTGTTCAATGTTTATTCTGCTGACAGACCTTAACTGTGGCAGCAGAGCTGGCTTGTCTGTCTTGGTGGCGAGTGAAGGAGAGATAGCCGAAGTGGACCCCACTGACCGGGCTCCAGGGGCGCGTGGTGGTGGATCTGAAAAAACCCCTCCGGGTCCACGGGCGGAGCCTGCCCCGGAGCCTGCACCGGGTCACCCTGCGCAGTCACAGGGCTCCGCGCCCCGCAAGGACCCTGTGCCGGCAGTGGCGGCGGTGTCGGGGCAGCAGGCGGGCATGCAGCCCGCCTTGCTGTTTGGCTCAGTGGCGGATGCAGCTTATCCGCGGCCGCAGGTCAGCGGTCTGGCCTGTTGGACCCCCATGGCGGCTCCTAGCCCATCCACACATGTGTCTGCTGCGCTGAGAACGCCTGGATATAAGACATCGCCTTCCATAGCGCCGGACTGTTCTGCGCAGTCACAGACCCGAGCAGCTGGCATTCTAAGATGTCATCTGCCTTTGTTGACGGAACTGCCGAATATCTCACGGCAGTTACCAGAACTGCTCAGCTTGCAAAAGCAGCTGCTGCAGGGGCTGGAGGCACCCCGCTGTGTGGGGTGGGCCGGGCCCACGCCGCCCCCGAGAGACGCGGCTCCGAATCCGGAAGGGACACGGCCAGCGCCAAACCCAGAAGTGCCACTGCCACCGGCGAAGCCGGAACCCACGGCCGCGGTGTCAGCAGCCAGCGCAGGGCCGGCGCTCCAGCTGCCTGCGGAGCCGAGACCAGCGACAGCAGTGGCGGCCATGTCCCGGCCGGCGGCGGCGCAGAGAGCTGCCATGGCGCAGGAGATGGCTGCAGTTCTGGAAGCGACCGCAGCACAGGGGCCAGCGGCAGCACCGAACACTGCCGTGGAGCAAGATACAGCAGCAGCTCTGCGAGCGGCTGCAGCCCCAGAGACGGCCGCAGCAACTCCAGTACCAGATCGGTCGAAGCCGGCCGAGATCGCATCCTCAAAAGAGCCTGCAGTTCAAACCACAGCACGGCCGATTGTAACCTGTGCTTCCTGTTCTGCTTCTGGTCAGTCCGTTCCTCCCCGCCAACCTCTGTTCATTCCCAGTGCCTCAGAGTTGCCTTTACTTGATGACTCATCGTCGGGCAGTGAGGCAGAGGAGGCTTTGGCCCCAGGGTGTAAAGCTGCCGCAGCCAGGCAGTGAAGGAAAAGGCTGCGCCGGTCTCGCCCTTGGACCTTTCAGGACTGCACGGTAACAGTGCGTCCGACCCACTACAATCGCTTCTTAGAGTCTGTTAAGATGCAAGCATTGGAGGAGGGTGATTGGAATTTATTGGAAACACTTGGGATGCCAAACCGATTTGAGGATTATGGGAGTAATCAGGAAGCTGTTAGACTGCATCCTGAGGCTGTGCCAGTAGTTCAGGATGGTAGTGACTCCCTGAAAGGGGAGATCCAAGCTTTCCCAGTGTATAAGGCTCTCCCAAATTCAGGCGAGCATGATAAGCATGAGGTGATTGTTTGGAAGGTTGCACAGGATCTGCAATCCAAGGTGACACAACATGGGCTAGGTTCTGCTGAGGTTATGCAGATAATAAGGGTGATAAACACGGATTTGCTTGCTCCATTTGATATCAGACACCTGGATCAAATTCTATTTCAACCTATACAATTTACAGTTTTTGAGAAAACCTGGAGAAAGCTGGCCGACAGGACTGCATTAGCGAATATGCAGCTCCCTGCTGCTGATACTAGACAGACAGCAGGAGTGGATGCTTTGATGGGGACTGGTCCCTTCTCTGATCCCAGTCTACAGGGTAACTTGTCCTCTAGCGTCCTGCAGCAAGCTCAACAGGTCGGCATGGCTGCCCTGTTGAAAACCATAGAGTTGTCAGCGCCCAGAAAGAGATATACTGAAATAGTTCAAGGGAAATCAGTCAAGGGAAGTCGCTGCTTCTCTCAAGAAGCAGGTTGAGGATGACAGGTTAAGGCAGATGTTGTTAAGGCAGTTAGTGAGAGATAATGCAAACAAGGAGTGCAGAAAAATCATAGATGCCTTACCAGGAGACCCTGAGGTAACAGACATGGTCGAAGCCTGTGCCAAGGTGGGATCTGGGAACCAGAGAAGGTCTGCTTTGGCTGCGTTCCTGCAGCCTGTTCACATATCTTCTGGTCGTGAACCAAAGCAACCCAAACACACAAAAATAGGGAAATGGCCTAAGCCAAGCCAAAAAGAGAACACACCGATCCCCCAGTGCAAGAGGTGCGGCACAGCAGGGCATTGCTCAGACTATTGTTGGAGGGGTTTGCAGCCACTGAGAGCTGGCAGAAGGGGGTTTTAACCCCTCACATGCTGACGCGAAGCCCAGAGGTCAACGCTGAAACCCCTCTGGAAGGCGGCACTCAGTGCCCAACACACAATGAAAATGGGGTAGAGCTCCTCACCCAAAAGGGGCTGTATCTTTCTGTCGCTATTTAGCAGGCACGCAGGCAAAGGCAAAGAAGTAAAGAGAGGGGACTCTCCAGATGTGTTCCACGCAGGTTTATTGCTGTGAAACGACAGGGATGAAGAGACCAATTGGTGGGAGGGTCCAGGGATCTTATACTGGGTACAGAATAGGTGGGGAAAGGGATCTCAGCCAATGGGATAGACAAGCAGGTGGTATTGACAGGAGGGGAACCAATGGGAACAACACATAGGAGGGACTTAGGGAAGGATCCAATGGGGCGTCGAGGAACAAAGAACTTTCTAGAACTAATACATATTAAACAAGGAAAATGAATATACATAACTTCATACATAAAACAAGGTAACAAAATATTAACCAGTCGGGGAAAACATGCAAAAGGTAAAACAAGGGAATCGTGGGTTCTCACCATGACTGCAAAGTTACATGCTAAACTTGGGTTGCTAACCACCACAGCTGGTTGTCTGAGTTCTCTTCAGGAGAAAGAATAGCTGCAGCCACCTGCACTGCTACATATTGTAGATCCCAGACTCATGCCAAAGGTCAGCCTTTGTTGGGAAACTTCCACCAGGATGCAAAGAGGGGGAATTGCTCTCCGATGCAGTCTCTCCCCCAGAGAGTGGTACAGGCACAGGCCTACCCAGCCACTCTAGAGACGGCACCCAGGGATCAGACGGCACCCACGGATCAGATGGGTTTGACGTCCACACCGCAGCCGCAGTCGTCTTAGACTCCAGCGGTATTTATAAGGTTCCCTTGGATGCATATGGACCCTTAGCCCAGGGATCCAGTGCAATGCTGGTGGGAAAACCTGACGTTGCCCATCAAGGAATCTTAGTGCACTCAGGAGTTATTGATGCTGACTTTAAAGGTCAGATTTGTGCTATGGTCTCCACACAAAAACCCCCTGTAACTATTCCTGAAAAGACCTGCCTTGCTAAATTAGTGCCTTTTAAGTCTTGTGTCCCCAGGATAGAACAACAAACTCACGAAGATAACGGCAGTGGATCTACGGGACTTCCGCAGGCCTTCTGGACTGCAGACATCTCTGACCAAAGGCCACAGATGACATGTACCCTGATCCTGCCGAACGCCCATCTGCCCCGGATTCAGCTTCGAGGTTTGATTGATACGGGTGCTGATGTAACTGTCATCTCCTTCTCTGCGTGGCCTCCCTCATGGCCTTTAGCCCCGGTGGGATCGGCCATGGCAGGATTAGGGGGATCCACACAGAGCTATCCAAGCGAACGGCCTGTGGTGGTGAAGGACTCAGAGGGGCACACAGCTACAATTAGGCCTTATGTTGCTACCACTTCCCTTAACCTTTGGGGGCGGGATGTGTTGGCAGCTTGGGGGGTATGGATTGGGACAAATTTTTAGCAGGGGTCACTGTGTGTAAGGGCGCACAGCATCCTACACTGCCTTTGCGGTGGTTGACCGACACACCAGTCTTTGAGCCGCAGTGGCCCCTACCAAAAGAGAAGTTAGACGCCCTTCATCAGCTGGTTCAGGAACAGTTACAACAGGGGTACCTTGAACCTTCTACTAGCCCCTGGAACACTCCTGTTTTCGTAATTAAGAAGAAATCAGGGAAATGGAGATTACTGCAGGATCTCTGAAAAGTTAATTCAGTAATGGAAGGTATGGGGGCATTGCAGCCTGGCATGCCCTCTCCCACCATGATTCCTACGGGGTGGGACATCCTGATCATTGATTTAAAGGATTGTTTTTTCACAATTCCTTTGCATCTTGATGACAAACCAAAATTTGCCTTTACTGTGCCTGCCATTAACAATGCTGAACCTGCTAAGAGATACCAATGGAAGGTCCTCCCTCAAGGGATGAGGAACAGCCCAATTATCTGTCAGTGGTATGTCGCCCAAGCTTTAGCCGGAGTTCACAAGCAGTTTCTTGATGCACGCTGCTACCATTACATGGATGATATCCTGGTGGCAGCGTCCACTCGGGATGAACTGCTGAGAATACAGCCTCAGCTGCTCGCTGCTCTGCATGCCTATGGATTAGAGGTAGCTCCGGAGAAAGTTCAACAGCATCCTCCTTGGAAATATTTAGGAGTGAAAATTTTGGACCAAACTATCCAACGCCAAGAGGTGCAATTCCCGGATTCGATTAAAACCTTGAATGATGCTCAGAAACTGCTGGGTGTCATCAATTGGTTACGACCTTATCTAGGTCTAACCCCAAAGCAACTTTCCTCACTTTTTAATATATTAAAAGGGGATCCTGATCTGAATTCACCTCAGGACTTGACTCCAGAAGCGCGACGAGTGCTGCAGGAGGTCCAACGGGCTGTTTCTGCTCATCAGGTTTATTGAGTCATTCAAATACTGCAATAACCTAGTCCCTGGGGGTGGGGTGAATTCTTAAGGCTTTCCCAAATAAAACTGGTGCTTATGTATATCTGCAGAAGGACCGTCTATATCAATTGTTGCTTTACCATTTTCCCTTTTTCCTCTTGTTCCCACTCAAAAGCAAAATACTGTTTACTATCCTCTGTAAGTGGACATCCCCAGAAAGCATTTTTTAAACCAAGTACTGAATAATAGCAGTGTGAGGAGGGAAGTTCAAGGTGGCATAAGGACCTGGGACCATGGGGTGCCTGGGTTTAATAACATCATTTATTATTCTTAGGTCCTGCACCATTCTATAGGTTCCATCTGATTTCAGAACTGGCAGGATAGGGGTGTTATAGGGAGACATACATGGCACCAAAAGACCCCACTTTAACAGGGACTCAATTACTGGCAGTAACCCCTTCCTTCCTTCCCTTGAAATAGGGCATTGCTTTTTAGACACCACTTGTCCTAATTGCTTCAGAGTAATTTGGAGAGGCTCCATATCCACTTTTCCAAATTTCCCTGGGACTGCCCACACTTCTGGGTTTATTTTAGCATCAGCTTTATCAGCACAACAGTGCTAGCCTCCCCATCACCCCTCACAACACTTCCCACAACCACGTTCCCAACTCAGTCATCAAATCCCCTCCTAGCAAACCGTAACCACAACTAGGAACAAACAGAAACGTATACATTTCAAACCCATCCTCCACATTCACCAGCAGTGGCTGAATAAAACACACTGCTCATCTTTCTCACTTACTTCCTGAATAAGGAAAAAACCATTTGGACAATTGTCCCCGCTTTGGCATAAAATTCAAAGTAATCTAAGTGGCTCCTGTGTCTACTAGGAAACACCCTTCTCAGTTCAGACCCACCCTGCATGTTATCAAGGGCTCCAGAATGGGTAGCCCCTGATACAATAGGAGACTTTGACACCCTTAACAATCCATTTCTAATGTTCTCTTTTTTTTCCCTACATATGGCACATTGATTCCTTCCCAACTGCTGTCTTGGCTGACCCCATCCCACTGGGGAAGACGAATTCCTGTTAAATCCCAGTGGCAGCCTCCTTCCCTTTGGTCTTGGGGCTCCCTGCATTTTTTCTGTTGGGAGTTGTAAAAACTGTGCCATTATCCTTGCCCTTACCTTTACCTTTTCCTCATCACCTCTTACATATACCTGATGTGCCTTTTTAACCAACTCCTCCAGGGGCCCACTCTGCCACCTCTTCAACCCGTGCTCACGCTGCCTGTGGGCTCTTACCCTCCTAAAGACACTGAGCTGTCTGCAAAATCACTCGTTTCTCTGGTGACCGCAAAAAAATCCCTTCTTGCATAAAGGCAGGCTTTAGTGACAAATTGTACCTTACACTGTATACCAAAGCCGGTCCCTGTCCTGATGCAGTGTCCAGATGCACCCCCCCAGCACACCCGTCCAGGCCCTCTGGCCGCTCTCACAGCACCACAAATGCTGTAAAGCACCAGGTGCCAGCGCATCTCAGCAGGCAGGCACCACAGGGACAAATGGGACATCCTGCCAGCCTTATTGGAGCCAGGCGGCCACTGCAGCTCCTGCCCGTGGGGGTGGCAGTGTCAGGCACTGCCCAGCGCTGAGCCCACAGCCTCAGTTCAGTCCCGCACCTCCCCCACAGGCCCCCAGTCCATGCCTCCAGTCCTGCACTTTTTCACCTGGCCTAGGCACTCCTCGCCATAGAGAAACCCCCTCGAGTCCTGAGAAGTAAGCATACAAACCCAAATCCTTCTACCCTTGCTCCATAATGGCCCAGGGAGGGGTGGGGGCTGTAGGAACAATGCCTCTGTTTTTCCTGTCCTGGAATCCTACAGCCAGACCTGTATTAGGTTGCAGATAGAGAGGAGTACATCCCAACATCACTGTTTCCCTTTTCTTTCCTTATCACATAGACTCCTGCATTAGGGACCGAGTCCAGAGAGCTGGCCGGATAAACGACATGTACACCGATGCGATTTGAGCATCGTTCTCTCTTTATTGTTCAACTATGCAAGCTTATATCTACTTTTGCAAAGATTCACGCCCAGTCCCTCTAGACAGCCTCTAATCAGCGGGGGAGACGACCAGTGTATAACTTACCGAGGACTTTCAGAGCTGCCTGCAGCCAGGTGCTTTCCAGGCCTTCCTGCAGCCAGGGGCCTGTTCAGGGGTTTTTCCTCAGCAACCCTGGGTTTTCCAATCTTTCCAGGGCTATCATACGCCCTTGTTCCATAAGGAATCCCTCTACACTCCTGCTGCTATTTGCCTCAACCATAGTCCTTGACACCCCTCTTCAGTGAATCCTTTCCCAAACCAACACCATCCATCCCCTGTTGTCAAGACTCCTTCTTGACATTCCCTCACTGCCCCCTCATGGCATTCATTGCTGAGACTGCTTCTTGACTTTCTCTTACTAACCCCCTTGGGCATCCCCGTTCTCAGTTACCTCTGGGAGAATGTGCAAACTACCTCAACAGTCTGCCAAGGGACCTTTCAGAGATATTTCGGGAACGTCATCCCTATAGTCAAGACCCCTTCTCGACTTTCTTTTACTGCCCCCTCTGGGTGTCCAGCCATATTTATTTCTGGAAGACCCCATTGTAATCCGTGGTGAGATTTTCAGTTGTCCTTCCCTGCAGACTCTTCACAAACCCCTTTGGTCCATCACTTGTCAATCTCCTGGACAGTCTCGGGAACTCAATCAATCATCCAGTGCCAGCTAACATAGAAGGGAGCTGATCACCAAAACTGGGTGAGGCGTTCCTCCAGCTCCCCTTGCCATGGAAGATGGTGGAAGGACACCGGACGAGCACTCATTTGTGCGAGAAAATCATGCTATGAAAAACCAGTGTCCATAAAGGAGACAGAGGAGTTCTGTGACTTTATTTGAATAAAGGGAGAGAGTCCACTGGGACATATCCCCATGGGGTTTCTCTCTCGAGGTTTCAGAGGACAGAGCCTCCTTTTATCCTGAAGTCCTTTGGCATGTTGCCCTCTTCCTTTCCCCACTGGCTGAGGTACTAGGAAGGTACAGACTTCCCAAACCACCTATCACATATTCCCCACCCTGAATATGTCATTTTCCTCCAAAGTTCAGAAACTCAGGTGTCGTGGTTTGACACTGCCCAAATGCCAGGCAACCATGATAGTCGCTCACTCGCTCTCCCACAGGCAAAGAGTCCTCCCAAAACTGCTGCAGCATGGATCACTCTTCCACAGGGTGCAGTCCTCCAAGGACAGGCTTCTCCAGCTTGGAAGAAGGGGTCCCCTCTCTCCATTAGGTCTCCCACAGAATCACAGCCCCCTCCAGGCATCTACCTGCTCTGGCGTGGGCACCTCCCCCACAGGCTGCGGGTGGATCTCTGCATCCCACATGGACCCCCAATGGGCTGCACAGGCACAGCTGCTTCACCATGTTCTTCACCATGGCCTGCAGAGAAACCAGGGCTCTGGCGCCTGGATCACCTTCTCCTCTTCCTTCTCCACTGACCATGAATTAAAACTGAATGCCCCACTTGGTTTTGATTTTCTTCTTAAATGTGTTATCACAGAGGCATTACCATCATCCCTAATTGGCCCAGCCTCGACCAGCGGCATGTCCATCTTCAGCGCCATCAGGGACTGGCAATGACAGACATGGTGGAGGCTTCTAGCAGCTTCTCACAGAAGCCACCTCTGTTGCCCCTCCACTACAAAAAAAGCAGGCTGTGCAAAACCAACACATCAGGGTTGTGTGGACCTATTTGTCTATTTCAGGAGTCAAACTGCCTGGGTTCTGCAGCAAACTAGTGTGAGGCTGGTAGAGACATTAACACCCATACCTTCACATATTGAATTGTTTGTAAAGGCATTAGCACACATCTTTCCTATCAGCCCTAACAAATCTTTTCACTCTTGCAGAGTCCAGCTACAAACTTGAAAGCATCTGGCAAAAACAGAGCTCACAAAGAAAAAGCTCTTGCTGCCTACAACTTCAGCTGCACCCATTGAACTCTCAGCACACGCCAATGCTATCCGCACTTTCCTTCTCAGATCTATGTACCATCCTAAGCCTTCAGCCTCATGGAGTCAGGATGGAAATGCAACCACACCAGGGACTGCTCACACACTAAAGGTACCAGGAGAAAAAGCTCAACAGCTTGGCATTTGCATTCCCACTGATAGTTCAACAGCTCTAACCCAGGGAACTGCCTATTGGGAAAAGCCTTTAAATTCACTAAGAGCACCCAAAGTGTGTATCCAAACTTGCTTTCTTTGCCAGTGAGAGGAACTAGAAGCCCATCTCAAAACAAATGGCATCCCCTCCTCCAAAATACAAAACATCAAGGGACTGATCCCATATGAAGGTGCCAGAACACTGTTATTGGGAATTACCAGCCTGGGCACCAGATCAGCTGCACACCAAGATTCAGTGTAGGTTCTTACCTTGTCCAAAAGATGTGTGGTGCCAGTATTTCAGAAGGCCACCTCTGTGAAGCGGAAACCATATGCCAAATTGATTCTGTCAGGAGACCACCTTCCAAAGATGGATACTGACTTCATAATTGTATGAATTGAGGGAATGCTTCCACACCAAATGTGCCAGGACAGAAAGTTGCTGCCACCCTTGACCTCCACCAGGCAGCTTCTTCTCTGCACCCCCAACACTGGGGCTACGCTCTTTCCTTCCCATGAAAAAGCATTGCCATTCTCGTTCAGGAACTTACCAAGTGAAAGTCGCTTACCACCTCCACTATTGCATACATCCAACAATTGCTCCTACACAGAAGGGGGCAGAAGAGAAATGTCTTGCTGGACTATTCCTCCCCATGGTACCTTAACATCTGCTCCAGCAACACTGGCACTATGTCCTTTGCTTCCCAAGGAAAGGCACTCTGAGTCACTTGACCTTGCCTTCAGTACCTTGCCTAGTTTTTCCTAACCTACCCTTGTTGCTTCCCTTGCCTATGGCTGCCTTACCTACAACTTGCTGGCTTTGCTTTGCCCTGCCTACCACTCTTTACCTTGCCTTCCATGCAGGCAAGGCAATGCAATGCAAAACAAGTGTAGGCAATTGTAGGCAAGTCACAGGAGAGGTAGTGATGCCCAAGGACTAGGCAAGAAAACAGTGCTCCATATTATAAGGCCTAGAGAGCAGGTATTTGTTTATTTAACACCAGGAGTGAGGGGAATAGCTCCACCACGAACTCACTCATCCATTCTTTGCACAGTACCAGCTTTTATACTTCTTAACTTAATGTGCCCATTATACTTTCCTAACCTTCATAGTGCAACAAATTTTCTAATCACATGATGATGATGTCAGTCCTTGTAGCACATGGGCGGTTTCTGCACAAGGCGGTCGTCAGCCTCCTGGTGGTCATTTTTGATGAAGGCTCATAAGTCTTCCTCGGGCTTGAACTTCTCACCTCTGTTTTCTGCACATGCTCTGTAAGATTGTCTGTTCAAATAGCCAGTGGTCAGCTTTTTGCAGTTAGCTTGTTCTGCTAAATTTGCTGATTTCTAAGAAGTGCTTCATTCACATACCCTGTTACAAAGTAACTACTTTCTACACAGCTACAGCTTTTTCCATAGCTCAAGCATTATCTTGTGGCCTAAGCATCAGGAGGCAAGGCCAGAGCAGTGAGGGGAAAGCAAATGGAGGGGTAGGCGAGGGAAGGCCCAGAAGTTGTAGGCAGAGCTGGGCATAAGAAAGTAAGCCCAGTGATGGGTAGGCCAGAAGGGCTAGGCAAGGCAATGCCCTGGAGGAAAGCAGTAGGCAGGTCAAGGGTGAGGCATGGGCATGAAAGGGAATGCAAGGCTAGGGAGAATTAGCAGAGCAAGGCAAGGAAACTTTTTGGTTGCCACGGCAAGGCAAGTGACAGGTACATTCAAGGATTGCTGGGAGACAAAGGACCGACTGCTCTATCCAGCCTTGATCCTGCATGGGCCATCTCTAATCTGCACCTTAAACACTTGAGCTACCTGCTTGCCTTTGTAGACAAAAGAACTCTCATTCTGGTCTCAGAGCCCAAGGGCAAAATATGAATTGCCTCCAAAATTCAAGACATGCAAGGATTGGTTCCAGACAAAGCTGCCCATAAAGATGAGTCTGGCAGCATGTGTTCTCCCCTGGGCCTCTTCTCACATGCTCCTGAAACACTGGGGATATATGAGAGCCTTGAGAGTCCTAGGAGGAGCAGACAGGGCAGGACAAGGCTGGGAAATGCCAGGAGAAAAGGGATCTTGAATTCCGGGTGGGGGAGGGGTGAGCAAATTAATGCAAGGCAAGGAATGGCTTCAAGGTCAAGGCAAGGCAAGTGGTGGCTTTGCAAGGCAAAACAAGGGACAGGTAGGCAAGGCAATGAGAGTTCTCGAAGGAGAAGGAAATGAAAGGTTTGACCTAGACAAATGGGAAGGGAAGTTAGGTGGGGGATGGGTGAGCAAGTCAATGCAAGGCAGTGAAGTGAAGTAAGGCCGAGGGAGGGCTACAGAGACAGCAGCAATGCAATGCAAGGTTTGGGGAAGCGTGTGAGTAGTGGGCTCTGCCAACCGGCCATGGTGGCAGGGGTACAGCAGCTGCGAGCGGTGTGGCAGGGGACTCTGTATGTGTGGGGGGGGTGTGTGCAGGGGTGTGTGTGTGTGATGGGGTGTGGAAGGTATCTTTTCAGATAGGCTAGGCTAGTGGTTTAATGCCTTAGAAAGCCTCGAGCAGCCTAGAGAGGTAGCACGGGTGATCTAGCACTTTAGTAGCTCTAAAATCGGTACCTGTATCAGCTGCAAAGCAAATACCATCAGCAGAAGCAAAGATGGAGAAATATAGCTCCCTGCCCACTCAATTTCCTGCAGTTAGAAGCTTTCAAAAGAAACAGACAACAAGAGACGTTCACAGGAAGGTAGCTGAGCCAAGAGAGGGCGGGGCCTCCCTCGACTGTCTCTTTTATTAGGAGAAGGGGAAAGGGGAGGACTGGGGGCAGACCCGGGGTGACCGGCCAATCAGACACTGCTAAAGAGTCTGAGTTACATTTGGTTTTGCCCGCGCTTAGAACAAAGGAGCTCGGAGCACATGGCAGGAGCACGTGTCTTTGGGAGGGGGAGGGGAAGCTCAGAACAGGCAGCAACAATTGGGGGGTGTGTGTGTGTGCAGTGGTGTGCCGGTTAGGGGTGTGTGTGTGTGCCGGGGGGGGGGTGTGTGTGGGAGCATGTGTGGTGCCGGGGGAGCCACCCTGCCGCTGAGTAGGTGTCGGAATGAAAGGAATGATATGAATGTGTCTTTACAAACAGACTGTGTGAATCTGCTTGTAGATAGGACTAGGAACTTACAGAACAGGAGAAACTATTAGTTCTAGAAACTGTTACTAATCAACATAAGCTGTTGCTCAGCCAAGGCCATGTTAAATTCCTAAACCTGGAGCAGGACAGCAAGACTTAATAGAACTATGAATAGTTACTTTTTCTTTCCTTTATATAACAAAAGCGGGATGCATATGTCATAAACATATATTGTAATATTGGCTTCTCGCAAGTATTAAGGTAGATATTATATAATGTTAGAAATGCATTTTGCTGTGTGTATGTAGTTTTCTTTCTTTTTAGCAAGAATATTAGCAAGTGTGAGCAAGTAAGATAACCTCCAAGCGAACAAAGGATGAGGCCCTAGAAGCTGCTAATTAACACTTTGTCCAGAGAACAAAGGGGCCCAAAGGCTGCTCTGCCCGGAGAATGGGGGGCCAGAGGGGTCCAGAGCCTCTATCACCACTCTGCCCCGGGGACAAAGAGGCCCAAAGCTGCAATCAACCCTGACTGTCTGGAGAATTAAGAGGTCCAGTCCACTATCAACTCTCACCTAGTGAGCCCAAGCCCAAGAATCAAAAGAAATAAAACCTCCAGGCAGAAGAATATGCATGCTCTAAAAAGGCGGAACCAAGGAGTGGCCATGCAGAACAGCTCCAGGAAAAGTTTGAATATGCATAAAGAACAGACAGTAAAAATGGTATAAAAAGGACTCACCTCGAGCATCAGGTGTGCTCTTGGCAGAGCGCCAAGGCACCTGGTTGTTACCTCTTTGCTTTATTTTATGTGTCTCTTATTGTCTTTATATTAAACTTTTTAAATCCTCACAGGAGAGTGAACCTTGTTTTTCACACATATTAGAGTGGGGCATGGAGTAAGCAATTCAGGAAGTCTGTACCTGCCGAGTACCTCAGCCAGTGAGAAGAAAAAGAGGGCGATGTGGCAGGGAACTTAGGATAAAAAAGGAGGCTGCGTCCCCCAATCATTTGAGAGACTATGGGAAATGCCCCATGGCCTCTCCTTTTATTCGAATAATGTTGCAGGACTCCTCTGTCTTCTTTTTGGACATAAACCTCTGGTTTTGTAGATTAATTTTCCTGACAAAATGGGGACTCGTCTACAATCCTTCCACCATCCTGGTGAAGCAGACAACGAGCGGAGCTAAAGGCACACCTCACTTATTTTTTAGGTGATCAGCTCCCTTCAGTGGTGGCAGCACTGGGTGATTGATTGGGTTCCCAAGACTGTCCAGGAGACAGACAAGTGGTGGACCAGGGGCGGTCCATGAAGAGTCTGCAGGGAAGGACCACTGAAAATCTCACTGGTGAGTACAATGGGATCTTCAGGGAGTAAACCTGGGAGGGCACCCATGGAGGGTACCACAGGTAAACCAGGGCACCCATGGAGGGTAGCAAACATAAAGCCAGGAATGGGTCCCAGCAAAAGGGATGATGATACTGAAATATCTCCAAAGAGTCCCTTGGGAGAATGTTGAGGTAGTTTGCACATTCTTCTAGAGGTAATTAAAGACAGTCCATGATCGGGGGTGGGGGCGGAGGGGAGAGGCAATCAGGGGAGTTGAGAAAGAGTCTCGACAATCCATGCCCAGGTTGCTAAAAAGGGGAGTCGAGAAGGGGTCTCGACAACAGAGGATGGATGGTGTTGGTATGTTGGGAAGGGATTGGTTGAAGGCAAGTGTGGAGGAACATGATTACGGCAAGTAGCAGCAGAAGGCACTTATCCTCAAAATTTCCCAGCTGATCCAGGGCCAGCCACAGGTTCTTTGTATTCCCGGCTTCCAGGACAGAGAAAACAAGAAAACAAGAAGAAAACAAGGACTTAAAGGTGTTTCTCTGTGATGGGAAGCAGCAGGACCAAATGCAGAAGTGTAGGACTGGGAGCAGGGCCCATGCCCTGCCCGACCCCTTCGTGCGCTGCCTCCCCCAACCAGCCCGCACCTGGTGCCGGCCCCGCGCCCGCGTGTGGCCCTGAAACCGCTGCATTTCCCCGCGCTGAGCGGGCTCAGCAGGCCGCTCGTGTCAACACTCGAAAGGGACTTTGTATGTCCGCCCCCCCTCGTTGGCCCTCCGACCCCGCTTTCGGCCCCAAGCAAAGCCCACCCTGCTCCCGGGCCCCGCGGCATGGCCCCGCGACCCGCCCCTGTCCTCCTAGCCCCATTTGGATTGGCTGCTCGCCCGCCGCCGTAGGCATTCCCTCTGGCAATGGGGCGAGCGGCGGCGCCTGCGGAGCCACGGGAAGCCCTCCACAGTGGGCCATCGTGGGGTCCGCTCCTCGCTCCGGCTTTGTCCCATTTGACGGCTGCAAGGCCACGGGGACGAGGACGGAGCGGAGGGTAACAGGGGAGGGGGTTTCCATATACGTGGGACAGCAGCTATTGAGGGTACCTCCCCCTCCGCAGGGGGGTTTGGAGGGGACGGGAGGAACCGGTAGGGGCGGGGCAGGGAATACAAATAGAGGGGGGAGATTTGCAGTGGGGGGCAAAACAAGGACAGCCCAGAAAGCCTCTGAAATTGTCCCTTTGCCCTCTCTGAACCGACCTAATTCACCCTTAAAATGGCTTCGAAGTGCCCCAGATCTTGTCCACGGGTGTGGGGGCAGGCAGGGCCATCAGGACACACCTGTGTCCCAGCAGCTCTGTGCCCAGCTAGGACCAGGAGCAGAGCTGGGGCTGCTCCCAAATTTCCCCCGCTCCCATGACACAGCTGGACACGGGCTGGGACGAGGCTGGATCAGGCTTTATTGTCAACCTGCATGCCAGGAGTGAGCACAAAATCTACCTGCATTCTCTGCAGCATGCCATCCTGGAGCAGAGCCATTCCCAAAGGAAGCCGTGAGCCCGTGACAAGCCAGTGCCACAGTGGGATCCTAGCAGCACCTGTGGAAGCCGGGAGAGAGGAGCCCACCTGGAGCAGGTTCCTGCCAGGATTAATCATCCCCTGGGTTCCCACCAGGGTCTTGTTGCTTCCTAAATCCCCCAGAGTGTCACTATGGCCCCTCGGTTCCACCAGGTTCCATAGTGTCACTGTGGTGCCCAGGATCCCATCAGCTTCCCTAGCATCCCCACGGTCTGCAGGGCTCCCCGAGCTTCTGTGGTGTCACAGTGGAGCGAGGGTTCCATCAGCTTCCATAGCGTCCCCACGGTCTCCAGGGCTCCCTGAGCTTCTGTGCTGGTGTCACAGTGGAGCCAGGGTTCCGTGTAGGTCCCCAGCATCACAAAGGCTCTCCTGGGAGCCACGGGTCACAAAGCAGCGTGGGTTCTGTGCAGCCCCGCTGTGTCACAGTGGCCGCTGGCTTCCACGAGCCCCCGCAGTGTCCCAGTGAGCCTGTGGCTTTAGGAGTGGGTGGCTGGGAGTTGGTGCCCCGCCAGCGGCTGGGGGAGAAGCAGCAGGGACAGCAGAAGGAGCAGCTCAGCAATGCCCCCAATCATCACTGCCGAAGATTGCCTGCAGTGATTAACCAAGATCCAGCCCCAGTTCCCCTCAGACTTTACCATCACCCAGAGCCACCCATCAGCTGGGGGAAGCTGTCCCAGCCAAGGACTGGAGAGCCACTCCCGGACACTGGGAATTCCTGCAGCTGCCTCCAGCCACAGCTGAGGCTCCAACCCCGCTGGGAGAGGGCCCAGCTTTGACAGTGCTGCAGAAACAAACTGACAGCACTTCTAGTGCGGGAACATCTGCTTTCATCCTCCTCTTGGCTTCCTCCTAAGCCTGGCCAGGGCTCAAGGAGGAGCCAAGGCAGCTGACTTTGACCATACAGCCCCAAACAAGGCCAGATGTTGGATTTCATGGCCTTGTCTCACTTCTAAACACAGAAAGGTCAATACATGTTTCACTAATGAGTGGATACATCTATCACAGCGCTAATGATCATGCATAGTTTGGTAATGAGGAGATACAAAGATAACCTTTGGTTGGAAGGTTCATCCAGAGGTCACCTTTGGCTCAGGGCCTGTTGTTCAGGCCTCAGTCAGGCCTCTTGTTCAGGCCTTGGCACTTCAGGGATGTGGTTTAGTGCTGGGCTTGACAGTGCTGGGTTAATGGTTGGACTCGATGAGCTCAGAGGTCTTTTCCAACAGAAAGGATTCTGTAATTCCAGGATTCTGTCTGCTGCATTCAGCCAGGTCCATGGCACCAGCATTACTTTGGTCAAAAAGACTCCTCTTGCTCAGCTCTTGTGGCCTAAGGCTTCAGCTCCTTCAGCTCCTGGTGCTGAGCTGCTCATGCTGAACGAGACGACTCGGAGAGAAGAATACAGTTCATCCAATTCCTTCTGGAACACGGAGAGGGGAGGCTGTGAAAACAGGAGCATTGTTTGCTGTGGCCTCCTCTGTGCCCTTCACGCCTTTCAGCGCTTTGAAACAGCCAAGAGCTTTCTCCAAGAGTGCAATGAAGCAGCTGTTCCTGCTCCCAGCTCTCGCCCTTCCCAGTCTCTGCACTTGACTGCTTTTGTCCCTCTTGCTGTGCCCTCTGTGCCCCCGGGGTTCGGTGGCTGCTGCCCAGGGCTGTGGCACTGGCACAGATCCAGTGCTTGAGACCCTCCTTTCTCTGCAATTGGAGCTGCCTGCTCACAGCAGCCTTTTCCATCTGCAAGCTCCACATGGACAGGGAGTGCCCACCTCTGCTCCTTGCCCACCCTCCAGGAGCCCAGGGCTGCCATCTCCAGTCCCTGCTGGCACTGAGGGCTCCCAGGTGCCCCAGGCTGCTGTGACACCGCTGCCAACGGGAGGGAACAGCGGCAGGGGCTGTGCTGAAAGTCAGCTCCATTTGCTGCTGCTGCTGCTGCTGGGGAGGTCATTTGTCCAGCCCTGCCCCAGAGTCAGGGATCAGATCCAGGCCCTGCTGCTGCTCCCTCGGGATCAGGCACAGTTTGGGTGTTGCTGTCAGTGCCAGCAGGAGCGGGCGCTGGAGCAGTGGGTGCTGACAGTGCCCCAAGCCCCGGGGCCCGAGGGCTCCCTGGGCTGCGGGGCTGGCAGGGAGCTGCCCCTTGTTCTCCCTGTGCCTCACGCAGAGCTGGGCCGCTCACAAGTGGGGCAGCACAGCAAACAGGGAGCCTGTGAGTCTCTGCCAGCCCTGTCTGCTCAGAGATTGGGCCTTGGAGCTGCAGGGGGACAAAGGCAGCTGCTTCTGGTCCCTCTGCGTGTCCCCATGTTCAGCAGTGCTGCTCCATCATTTAGGACATGTTTTAATTAATAGAAAAACAAAAAAGAAAAAACCCAGAAAATATTATGACACATAAAACCAAAACCCAAATGTGGAGTGAAAAATCTTTTGTAACTCTGGATTAAGAGGTAACTGATCTTTTCAGAAAGACAACTCGGGTATTTGTAAATATGCTGAGGGCATTGATCCATCTTACTGACCTCAGCAGTCCTTTTTTAAAGATTTTGGGCTTTGTTACCAACATTGTTATTTTAAATTGTGGTCAAAGCAATAGGAAATTGATTATGCCCTGCCAGCTCCGAGCAGGACTGGCAATCTAAACTCTGTCCCACCCCAACTCATGGAGAAGATGCCCTTCCTTCTCACCCTGCCATTGAGCTGCACATTCCCTTGGAAATTGTCAGGGGTTCTTAAAGACACAAAGTCCCACTCAGGGCTTTTTGCTCTGCTTTGGCAGTGGAGAAGGGCAATTCTTCATCCATCAGCTCCAGACTGCACTGCCTCAGGAGCACGGCCCACTCGCCAGGTTGGGCCCACTCGTGGCACTTCCAGAGGAGGAAGAAAGTGCAATGGCACAATTCCAGCCCAAAAGGAAGAGTGGGACAGACAGAACACCCTCTGCAGATCCAGGCGTTCAGCTGGGACTGTGGAGAGTTTGGGTTCTTGCCAGTGGCATGTGTGTCCCTGAGTGCAATCTCTTGGCCTGCACGAGAGTCTCACTCACCTCCAAAAGCAGAAAGCTCGCAAGGGGCTCGCTCGTCTGATGCAAAGCTGTCAGAGCCCTGTGAGGGGAGAGCGGGCCCAGCCGTGCCCAGGGCTGAGCCCCAGCAGAGCCCTGGCAGAGCCTGGAGCAGCCTCAGCATCGGCAGAGCCCGGCTGCAAGGAGAGAAACCAGAACCCGCCCGTCAGCTGAAGCCTCCTGTCCCCTTGTCCCAGCCGCCCGCAGTGCCCAGGCCGTGCTGGCCGTGCTCAGAGCCGGGCCCAAAGCTGCCCAGCATTGCTGCCTTTGGGAGCAGAGCAGGAGGGCAGGACATGTGCCCAGCCTGCAGCCAGCCATGGCACAGCCACCTCCTCAGCAGCTGCCCTGCCTCTGCGTCCTTTTTGGAGCAGTTCCCACTTTGCCCGGTCAGCTCTGGACGCAGCAGGCTGCGGGGGCCAGCCTCCGGAATCCGGGAGACCAGAGGTCTGGCTCGTGGGTCCTTCCACAGGACCGTGGCAATAGAGGCAGGTGGTGGAAGAAGGAGGCAGGCTCAATTGTGGATGAAATCCGGAAGGTTTATTGTGTCTCCGAACAGGGGACCTCGCCCCCCGGGGGTACCCAGCAATGAGCAACCCTGAGCGCGCCTGCCAGGGGTTTTATGGGGGGGTGGCGACAGGGGAGGGATGACAACGGCATCGAATCAGGGAAGGAGAAGGACGGGTCTGCGGGATGAGGGACACACAAGGGAACCTATCTTGGGAAAGGAAGGGAGGGATCCTCCCCCCAAGACCAATCACTCGACGCCCCTGCCAGAACTTTCTAGAAGCTTGGGAGGGGTGTCGGAGCGATTGGCAGGGGTCTGGGAGGAGACAAATAGAGAAAGCAGGGTTATGAACACGAAACCAGGAGGGTATAAACTGGGATGGTACAGTAACACGAAACCCAAAGGGGAGACCCGGACTGAACCAAACAAGAGACACTCCCACACTGCCCAGAGCCCAAAAGCAGCTTGGCAGCCACTGCAGAATTCCCTGCAGCCGCCCCAGCAAAGGGGCAACCTTTGGTGCCCGGCCAGGCCGTGCCATGCCCAGCTCTGGCAGCATCCCCCTGCCTCTGGACTCACCTGCACACTGGGCGTGGAGCGTGTCTTTGGAGAAGGTGCCACAATCAAAGGCCATCATCTTCAGCTGCCGCTGGCCAGCTCCAGGAAGAGGTTGTCGTCCTTGAGCTCGTCCTTGGTGTCTCCAGCAGCAGCAGCCCCACCTGCTACAGCTTCTCCAGGGGCTCCTTCTCCTTCCCTGGGGCCACACCAGGCTCTCAGGGTTCTGCCCAGGGCCCCAGCCATCAGTGAACCAGACAAGCAAAACCAGGGGGGATGGTGGCCACCAGTGCTTGCCAGAGCAGGCCTCCAGCTCAGCTGCAGCCCAAGAGCTGCGTGTTCCCTTCTGATGCTCCCTGCTCAGAGCTACAGGCAGGACAAAAGAGTCTGCTTTGCTTTGCCACTGATTGCCAAGAGATGGGTGGGGCTGTTCCCTGCCAGGCCCCTGGATCACACTGTGCCCGTGGCTCTCTGCCATCCTCTAGGGCACATGAACACCCTGCAGCCAAGGCTCACTGAAGAGCTCTTCCAAGGACAGCCTGGCCAAGGGCTGCATGGACAAGCACCTCTTCAGAACATCCTGGCACTCTGGGCACAGAAAGCAGAAACCACCAGGCAGCTGCAGAAGGATCCCGCCCGCTTTGCCCCCCGTTCCCGTGCCCAGGCCATGCTGGCTGTGCCCAGAGCTGTGCCTAAACTTGCCCATGCATTCTGTGCTTTGGAGGGCAGCAGGAGAGCAGGACATGTGCCACCTGCTCAGAGCTGCCAGAGCGGGATGCTCCTGAGCCCGCCGCTGCCTCCCAGCACTGCTATTCCCCCCGTGCCGCAGAGATGAGGGATCCACACAAAAGGAACCAGACCAGGAGCCGACACTTTCATTGCCTGCCAGAAATGGGTCTCATTTTGCTCTGCATTCCTTTCCTAGCAGGTGTTATCTATTAAAAACAAGAGAAAAAAGAAAAGAACCAGAAAAACTATGAGAGAGTAAAACAAAACCCAAATGTGGAGTGAAAAGTCTTCTGCAACTTTGGATTCAGAGATAACTGATATTTTTTAAAAGAGAACTCAGTTATTTACCTTTTTTAAATTTCATTCATTACTTACATTGTTTTCCTTCCTTCCTTCCTTCCTTCCTTCCTTCCTTCCTTCCTTCCGAATTCCTTCCGAATTCCTTCCTTCCGAATTCCTTCCTTCCGAATTCCTTCCGAATTCCTTCCTTCCTTCCGAATTCCTTCCTTCCTTCCGAATTCCTTCCTTCCTTCCTTCCGAATTCCTTCCTTCCTTCCTTCCTTCCTTCCTTCCTTCCTTCCTTCCATCTTTTTGCTTTCTTTTCTTTTCCTGTTTCTGATTCATGTGTCTTTCTTTGTTTCTTCTTTTATTTTTTCTTCTCTTTTTTTTCATTTTCTTTGTTGGTTTCTGTCTTTGATTTTCTTTCTTTTTTTTTCTTTTAGTCTTTTCTTCACCTTTTTGCTTTCTGTTTCTGTTTCTTGTTGCTTTCTTTCTTATTTTCTTTTATTCTACTTTTCTGCTTTTCTTTCTCCTTTTCTTTTTGCTTTCTGTCTTCCTTTTTTCTTTCTTATTTTATCTTTTTGCTTTCTTTTTTTCTTTCTTCATTTTTTAATGTTTTTTCTTTCTTTTTTCTTTATTTTACTTTCTTGTTGCTTTCTCTTTTTATTCTTTTTTTTCTTGGTTTCACGTTTTTGAGTCTTCATTTTTTTAATCTTTGTTATTCCTTTTTTTGTTGTTTTTTGTTGCTTTCTTTCTTCTTTTTTTTTTGGCTTTCTTTTTCCCCCCTTTTTCCCCTTCTCCTGTTGGTTTCATGCTGTTTAGTCTTTCTTTCTTTTTTCTTTTCTTTTTCTTCACTTTTTTCCTTTTCTTGTTGATTTCTGTCTTTTCATTTCCTTTCTTGTTGTTTCATTTTCTTTCTTGTTGCTTTCTTCTTTCTTTCATTTTTTTTCCTTTTTTCTTGTTGGTTTCACATTACTGAGTCTCTTTCTTTCTTTCTTTTTTTTTTCATTTTTCTTGTTGGTTTCACATTATTGAGTCTTTCTTTCTTCCTTCTTTGTCTTCACTTTTTTCATTTTCTTGTTGATTTCTCTTTTCATTTCCGTTTTCTTTCTTTCCTTCTTTCTTCCTTTTTTCCTTCCTTTCTTCATTTCCTGCTTTCTTGCTTTCATTTTTTAATCTTTTTGCTTTCTTTCTTTTTCTGTTTCTCGTTGCTTGCTTTTTCTTTCTTCTTTTCCTTTATCATACTTTTCTTCTTTCTCCTTGTCTTGTTTCTTTCCTTTGTTCATGTTTTTATCTTTTTCTTTCCTTTTTTTCTTTCTTTCTTCATTTTTAAATGTTTTTTCTTTCTTTTTTTTCCTTGTTTCTTTCTTTGTTCTTTCTTTTTTTTCCATTTTTCTTCTTGGTTTCACATGATTGAGTCTTTCTTTATCTTTTATTTTTCTTAGCTTTTTTCATTTTCTTGTTTATTTCTTTTAGCTTTCTTTCTTTATTAATTTTTAAATCTTTTTCCTTTTTGTCCTTTTTTGTTTTTTGTTGCTTTCTGTCTTTCTTCTTTCTTTTTTTACTTTTTATTCTTCTGTCCTTCTTTCTGTTCTTTTTTTTCTTTCTTCCTTGTTTCTTTCTTCCTTGTTGATTTTTTCTTTTTCTTTCTTTCTCTTTCTTTCTTTCTTTTCTTTTCTTTTCTTTCTCCCTTTTTCTTGTAGGTTTCATGATATTGAGCCTTTCTTCCTTCCCTCTATTAATCTTTTTAAAATTTTTTTTTGTGTTTTGTTCCTTTCTTTCTCTTTTTGCTTTCTTTTTTTCATTTATTTTTTCTTGTGTCTTTCTTTTTTCTTTCTTCCTTGTTTCTTTCTTTTTTCCTTTTCCTTTGTCTGTTATTTTCTTGTTGGTTTCATGTTATTTACTTTTTCTTCATTTCTTTCTTCTTCTCTTTTTTCAATTTCTTGTTGATTTCTCACTTTTCATTTTCTTTCTTCCTTCCTTTTCTTATCTCTTTGCTTTCTTTTTCTGTTTCTGTTTCTTGTTGCTTTCTTTCTTTCTTTTTCTTCTATTCTACTTTTCTTCTTTTCTCTTTCCTTTTCTTGTTGCTTTCTGTCTTTTTACTTTGTTTTTTCATTTTTTAATTTTTCCCCTTTTTTTGCTACCTGTTTCTTTCTTCCTGTCTTCCTTTTATTTTTTATCTTTTTATTTTCTGTTTCCTTTTTTCCTTTTTGTTGCTTTCTTTCTTTTTTCTTTCTTTCCTTTTTGCTTTCCTTTCAATTTTTTGGTATCTTTTGTCTTGTGTCTTTCTTTCTATTTTTTCTTTTTTCCTTGTTTCTTTCTTTCTTCTGTTTTTGTCTTTTTTAAAAAATTTTTTTCTTGTTGATTTCATGTTATGTACTGTTGCAGTGGGGATCCTGCAACACTCATATATCAAACCAGGAGTCCCGTGGAAAGGAAATATATATGGACAGACAGATTCTTGATAGCTGTTTCAGAGATGTTTATTTCTCCAGCCGCATGGCCGGAGCTCTGCCCAGGAACTGTTCCAGTCACGGGACCAAGGGTCCTTCTGCCCGCGCAGGGAACACAAACCAACCAATGGGAACGAGGCTGAGCAGGGACAGGGAAACCCCGTGTCTGTGCCCTCAGGGCCCCTCTCCCAGGGCTACACAGCGGGGGAGGGACCCCAACATTTCACCCGTTTTATTTTAATAAAAGGAGAATGAAAACAACTGGATAAACATAACAAGAACAGTTTCAAAACAAAACAAGCCACCCTCCTGAGTCTTTAAATGTCCAAACAGATTCTGTGGAACATCTTAGGGCTGACAGAAGGGAGACAGAATTCTCTGAGCATGCTTTGTGGGGAAACTGAGGCAGGAGAGGGTTTAACTTCTTCCCTCCCCCTTTTCATCCCCCACTCGGCATTGGAAAGGGATTTTTGGGGAAACAATTGGCAAAAGCATGGTTTTGTGAGGGAAACCATGGATGAAAAAACGGATTGGGAATACACTGGGGGTAATAGGACATAGGGTAAAAGGGAAAAGTGGGATTAGGAAAGGGAGACTGTAGGGGGGGCTTACAATGGAGATATTGTCTAACATGACTACGATTTTTTGCATATATACTGCCTTTTACAGGAACACCATCAGGCCCAGTGACCTGCGATGCTTGTAACCCTTTTCTACCTCGTATAGTTTTGAATTCCACGACTTCTCCATCTCCCAAGCTTGGGATGCATTTTTCAGGGTTATTCTTTTTAATAGCAGTTCTATGCATGAATATGTCTTGCTGGTTGTCACACCTTGTTATAAAACCATAATTTTGCTTAACATTATACCATTTTACTATCCCTAAGATCTTAGCTAGTATGATTTTTTCCTTTTTTCGAGTGGCTGCCGTTTTCTGTCTCGCTGCGTCTTTGCTCTCTCTTTTGGTTGCTCCCGTGTTGGAATTGTCGGAGCTGCTGGTGCCTGCGCGCTCTTCCCGGGGTCGTGTTCGGGGCTGCGCGGGCCGGGCTGGGCCGTGCCGCTCAGTTCTCCGTGCGTCGCCTCCTCTGGTCGCAGCTTCGCTGCTGATGCCGGGCGCTGCACCCACGTCTCGGCCGGGCTCCCGAGCGACGACTCCCCCGCGCCCCGCTCCAGCGCGCGTCTCGGCTGGGCGCGGCTCCGTTCTACCGCCATCGCCGCCCGCCGCTGCCCGCGTGCCGCCCCTCTCGGTCAGGCGTTCACGGGGCTCGCTCCACCACCCGCTGCGCGCGGCTGGGCGGGCACCGCCGGGTCCCGCTGCTCCCGCCGCGCCTCGCTCCGCCACCGACACTGCGGCTCGCGTGGCTCCGCCCGCGCGCGGGAACTGCCTCGCTGCTGCTTGCAGAGCACTCGGTGCACATGGCCTGGGCCGCATGGTCCCTGAGCCAGGACACAGCTGACATTGCTCAACAGTCTCAGTAATTAAATAATATTCACGAAAATATTCTTCCATCAGCATATATTTTGACTCCAGTATTAACTGTGTCCAAACGGTTTTCCAAAAGCCCTTGGTAAGAATTAAATCCCAAGAAACATAGAAAAAGTTCTTAAACAACCATGCCAGGAAGTGTTTCAGTTCTTTTTGAGCTTGAATCAAGCTAAAATTTACAAATCGTTGTTCAAGAATCATTTTAAGATAAATGTCCGTATGCGGCTCTGAGAGCCAAGAGTCTTCCCACGGTTCCTCCATAGTTTAGATATGGAATAGCAAAGCAAAACCAAGAAGAGGAATCCAAAGTTTCCAGGGTTTACTCACACAAATCAGTCGCTTAGGGATCGGGGATCGTTCTGTTCACAAATCTCCACCATTATGTTGCAGTGGGGATACTGCAACACGCATATATCAAACCAGGAGTCCCATGGAAAGGAAATATATATGGACAACTTCTTGCTAGATGTTTCAGAGATGTTTATTTCTCCAGCCGCATGGCCGGAGCTCTGCCCAGGAACTGTTACAGTCACCGAACCAAGGGTCCTTCTGCCCGCGCAGGGGAACACAAACCAACCAACGGGAACGAGGCTGAGCAGGGGCAGGGAAACCCCGTGTCTGTCCCCTCAGGGCCCCTCTCCCAGGGCTACACGGCGGGGGAGGAGACCCCAACAGTTCCATTTCAGGTATATTCATTGTTTTTCCTAGAAAAGGTGTGGTTGTGCAAACCATTTCTCAGAACTCGTTATTATCAGTAGCACATGCGGAGCGCAGGCCCAGGGCTCCCTGGTGGTCACACTGAGGAAGGCTCGGTGGGCATTTGATGAAGGCTGAACGTCCTCCTCGCTCTGCACTTTTCACCTTTCTCCCCTCAGCATGCGCAGTCTCTTGGCAGCTGTTTCAGCAGTTTCCTCACTGGTTTTAGCCAGCTTCTGTTCCCTATCTCTTTTGCCAAGTTATTCAGCTAGCTTCTACACTGGTTACAATGTACCTTATTCTAGCCTCAGTATACCCAAGCATGCTGAAGTAAAACGATTTTAACCCTTTCAGGATGATTTACTGAATTAAATTTTAAAAATACCTTCTCCTGCATCCCTGTGAATAAGAGAGACCAAGGACTCTTTGCTATTATGTGGAAGAATCTTGACACAGGGAAAAAAAACAGCTCACCAAGACAGTCCTGCCTGAGGGTTTAAGGAACAGCCCAACTATGATCAGAAATCGGCTGGCAAAGAAACTGGAGAACTGAAGAAATCAGCAGCTGAGAATTGCTGCATCCAACAGTTGCATCCAACTCAGCGTGAGTTTGTGCTGTGAACATCAACGACATGTACCTCGTGCCATGTTACTGAAATAGGGTAATGTTATTCTGAAAATGTTTGCTGTCAACCCTGATACCTCTCTGTTCCCAGCACCAACCGATAATGTATGTGAGTATGACTGTCTGCAGACCCTGGAAGAAGCCTATTCCAGCACACCAGACCTGGTGTCAAGATCCGATTATTAAGGTTCTTTAGAAATACCTCTGCCCGAAATGAGGTGCAAACGAGACCATATGCCAGTGACAATAGTATGGGTTTTATTGGTAGCAAATATGAGAGAGAGAGAGGGAAAGAAATAGAAAATAGGTGGCGGGGGGGCGGGACAGAAAGAGAGTGATGGACACAGAATAAGGAAAATACCGCTGCTCTGTGGATCCCAGCGATGTTCCGTTGATCCTCTCCAGCTGGTCTTCTTGGTGGTGAAGGTCCCTCCGAAAAGCATAGGATCCCAGGGGTTGATACACCCTCAAGCCAGGTGGCAATGGCCAGGCATTGTCCCCCTGGGGGAGGGGGGCAGTCTCTCACAGCAGACTCTGGGTCCGTAGCATCACGTGCAGTCCTGTGGTGCAAAGCCTCTGGGGAGCACTTTGGGGGGTCTCTGACGGGTTGTGACTCCCCCTGGGCTGTCTCTCACGTGAAAGTCCCGTGAATGTGGCCTGTGGGGCTGAGGGTGCCACAGCTGGGCCGGTTTGTGTAACTGAGGATGGGTGTTCAGTGTCTCTGAGCAGAGGTTACGCCAGCCCCTGAAAACTCCTCCTCCCTCCTCGGTTGTGGGGGAGTCTGTGTAAACCCGGCTTCTGTGAGCTGTGCTCTCCCCCACCCCAAACTCAGCCGGGAATGATTCTCAGCGCAGCTGGTGGCTTTGGCCTTTTGTGGCTGCATTCCTTTCCCTCAGCCTGAGATGACTGAACTATGCGTTTCCCTTTATCTAATCAGCAGTTTGACTTTCAGTTCAAAGTCCAACTCTTCAGGGAAGCTTCTTTGGTTGTAGCTTCTTTATAATGAGCAAAACTTTCTATCAATGTTTGAGGCATGAACTATTTTCAGTCTCTGACACCTGGGGAACGTGCCTCCAGAAGATCCAGACTGGACGCTGTATGCAGAGGAGAGCAGCTTCATGCAAGGCAGCAAACG
The DNA here is from genome assembly GCF_020740725.1 of Corvus hawaiiensis. Taxonomy (NCBI): domain Eukaryota; kingdom Metazoa; phylum Chordata; class Aves; order Passeriformes; family Corvidae; genus Corvus; species Corvus hawaiiensis. The sequence goes on from NC_063245.1 coordinate 357,154, forward strand.
AGTTATCCAGTGACAACCACGAACTGGGTGACTGGGGAAGAAGCCTTGCCATCAGATGTGTCATTGCAGGGAGCTAAACTGATTCCACCAATGAAAAATCTAGAGCTGAGCAAAGTCATCTGGAAGGAAAGAAGACTGGCAACTATACAAGGTACTGGAATTGAACACACTGAACAGATCCATGCACGGCTACGGAGTATTTGGGAGCCTAGAGAAGCAGCTTTTATGCATTGCAAGGTTCATCAAAACAGGGAAACAAGTCCCAAATAAAAGAATCATTTTGCTGATAAAATAGTAAAAGGGGTTGCAGAAAAAGGCATCTTAACGGTGGTGCCGCAGAGGGAAATTAATTTGTTAATGTCTTCCCCAAAGTGTTATCAAAAGGACCATCAGTTTTCTGGCACAAAAGCTGAAATCAAAGAAAGCGAATGGACTGTTACACCAGAGGCACAGATTGTAGTCCCACCTCAGTGAGAACATGAAGACACTCATAAGAGAACAGAAAACCTTTTGAAACATCTGAAGAAGGAAGTAATAAAAAAAGAAATAACAGATATTGTACAATCTATAGTAAGCAAATGTGAAATCTGCTATATATGGTTACTGAACTGGGCCTGGATAAAAGAAACTGTTCATACTACTTATATCTGTAGTTGTCCTTTGCATAGTAGCTGGCTGTACGATGTGATGCTGTGGTTAACTATGGCGTAGAGACTAGACAAGGTAGAGCCTTGTTAGTCTCTAAAAAATGGAGGAAATGATGCTGAGTGATTTTTGCCTTTTTTCTGTATGTATTCTCTGTATTCTTTACGCATATATTTGTAGCTTATTATTGTATTAGTAGCTAGTCCCAGTGCATTTCCCTACCTTTTCCTTAGGCAGAAAGACAAAACACATTCCAGAGCTCTAAGCTCCGGGAGGTACAGGGCCTCTATGCTACCTTGATTCTTCTTGGGAACCAAGGCTGAAAATAGCTCTTCAAGACACATTTTCATTAACAAACTTTAGTTCCATCTGAGGGGGGACGATTCAGAGTGGAATCGGGGTAAATGACCTCACCTCTTATGTCTCTAAATGGTGATTTTTGTCAAATATACTAATTTCCTAAACGTACAAAACTGTATGCACCCCTGTGGGGGGTGGGCATTTTGTGGATTTTTCCCTATCTGCTCCTGGAAGCCTCCAATCAAGACCAGCCTTTATATTAGCTCCTACACCAATATTATCTCAAAAGTGTGTTGTTTTATTTCTAGGGCCTTCAAGGCATCACCAACAATCCCAGCCTGGGCCTGGGAGCGTTGTCCAAACACTCCTGGAGCTCTGGCAGCCTTGGGGCCGTGCCCATTCCCTGGGAAGCCTGGGCAGTGCCCAGCACCCTCTGGGGGAAGAACCTTTCCCTGATATCCAACCTAAACCCCCCCCCCGACACAGCTCCAGCCCTTCCTTGGGGTTCTGTCACTTGAGAGGAGAGAGGATTAAAAAGCCCTTCCCACCCTCACAAATCACCAAATGGGTAAGATTGGAAGGGACCACTTGAAGTCTTCTTGCCCAAACAGGGTCTCCTAGAGACCATTAGGCAGATTTATGTCTAGTTGGATTTTGAGTATCACCAAAGAAGGAGTCTCCACAATCTCTCTCAGAACTGGTTTCAGTGCTGAGTCACTCTCTCAGTAATGAAGTTCTTCCTTGTGTTTAGGTGGAAATTCCTTTGTTTTTGTTTCTGCCCATTGCTTCTCATCCCATTACTCAGCACCACCAAGAAGAGCCCAGCTCCATCTTCCTGACACCCACCCTTCAAACATTTCTGTCCATTGATGAGGTCCCCTCTTGGCCTTCTCTCCTCCAGACCAAACAGGCCCAGCTCCCTCAGCCTCTCCTCACCAGAGAGATGCTCCAGTCCCCTGATCGTCTCTGTAGTCCTCAGTTAGGCCTGTCCCAAGAGCTCCAGGTTTCTCTTGAACTGAGGAACCCAGCACTGAACACAGAGCTCCAGATGTGCCTCACCAGGGCTGCTCCTCCCTTGGAAGTTGGCAAAGCTCTTCCTAAGGCAGCCCGGGCAGCCACTGGCCTCCTTGGCCACAAAGACACATTGCTGACTCTTGGACAGCTCTTTGGCCACCAGCACCCCCAGGTCTTTCTCTGCAGAGCTACTTCCCAGCGGGTCAGCCCTGAGCCTGGAATGGTGCTGGGCTTATTCCTTCCCAGGTTCTTTCAATTGGTTTGGATGGATTGACTGCAGGAGGTTGGGGAAAGAGCGCAGGCTCTGTGGGCATTCTTGAGGACTTGGCAAAGGCCTGCGGGGCAGGATGGAGAGCAGGGACCCTCTCCCTCCATCTCCCCAGACAGGATCTGTGGGCCATGGGAGACAACACTCTGTTATGAGGAAGGCGAGTGGGTAGGACGTGGATACATTTACCACATCACGTTGTACCTACACACTCTCTTCAAAGACAACAGAACAAAGAGGGGTCTTGAGCACCTGCAGAGAACATTTCAGCACAGAGTTGTTTCAGAGTCATGGATCACAAAAGCTGAGAGGCCCAGAAAAGCTGACTTTAGTCGCAGGATGGATTGTGGAGGTGCACCCCATAACTAAAGTCAGCTTCTCTGGGCCTCTACCCAGATAGGGACTGTCCCTCCCCATCCCCTCTGAGGAGCTGAGCAGGACAAGCTCACAGGGTGGTTGGGCTGTAGAGCAGCTTTTGCCTTCTGAGAGATGGAAGTCTGCTCAGCAATGGCCCTGCTCACCTTGATTCCTCTCCAAGTCTCCTGTGAGGAGCTGGAGCTAATGCTTTCAGAACCCCTTCCTCTTCTGTAAAGCTTCTTCTGGAGTTTGAATTTCTTCCAAAGCTTCTTCTGGAGTTTGAATTATTTGAGAGAGATGCTGGAATACCTTCTCCATCCAGGATTCCAGGGCCCTTGCAATTTCCTCCTCTTTGTTTCCTGTGAAGAAAAAACGATGTCACTGGGTCACTGATGATTCCTCCTTGAGGGGGACACCAGCTGTCTGACACAAGGATGTCCAAAGGCTCTGATTTAACATCCCTGACAGAGGGTCTCCTCTCAGGCCCCTCCCTGTCCCCTTTGAACAGCTGAACAGGGTGAGCTCTCAGAGTGGTTGGGCTGTAGAGCAGCTTTTGCCTTTAGAGAGATGAAAGTCTGCTTGGCAATGGCCCTGCTCACCGTGTATCTTCTCCAGGTCTGCACTGAGGAGCTGAAGATCAAGCTTCGTGGACTCCGGCCATTTATGTACATACTCTTCCAGATCTTCAATTTTTCGACAGAGATTCTTGAGCTTCTTCTGCAACCTGGATTCCAGGGCACTTGCAATTTCCTCCTCCTCCTTTCCTGTGAAGAAAGAATGACGTCACTGGGTCACTGGTGATTCCTCCTTGAGGGGGACACCAGCTATCTGACACAAGGATGTCCAAAGGCATCCCTCTGTCAGGGATGTCCAACATCCCTGACAGAGGGTCTCTTCTCAGGGCGCTCCTGTGGGTTTGGTTTTTTTATCTTTCCTCATTCCCCCTTAGAAAGCCTCACCTCCCAGGAATTCCATTTGGCCATGGAGGTAAAATCTGGAAATGGTTTTCCCTTTGCCTTCTGACTTTGAGCAGGGAGGGAACAAGAAATCAGAGCAAACTTTCATCCCTTTTCAACCTCTCATTTGTGCTTTCTATAGCTCAATAAACAGGGCACCAGCTTTGAAAAGTGGGCCACAGGCTTAATTCTAAGCCCACAATGGCTTGAGCCAGCAGAAATTCCAGGCCTTTCCCTGGACTCCTCTGGGCTGCTCCTTGCCATGGCTTTGCTCGCTGCAGCTGGAGCAAGAGCAGGACCCAGGTCAGGGAAGGCCAATTGTCCCTCAGCTTTCCCTGCCCTGGGGGCAAGAGGCTGTTCCCAACACACTTTGTGTCCTGCCTGAGCCAGGCCCAGGGGCACCATCTGGGGACAGCCAGGCCCACACTGGAGTCTGTGCCCCAGCTGACTCCTTCTCCTTCCCAGCACCAGCTCCTGCACGCAGAGCTGCTCTCCACAGGCCCTGCGCTCACAGACACGTCCAGGCTCTGCTCAGGGAAGCTCCTCTCCCCGCTGATCATCAATAGGGACACGAGGCTGATCTCGCATGTGCCCCAGTGTGGGACCAGCAGTGGGGCAGCAGGAGAAGGGCAGTGGGGAAAGGGAGAGAGATGGGGACAGGACTTCCTGGGGAGAACCTTAACAAGTATCAGGCAATGAGAGAACTCCCAGCACACACCCTCTCCAAAGATGAGGGTGAGGAGAGGGACTTTGGCCCCCTGCACCTGCAGAGAACACTTCAGCATGGAGGTGTTTCAGTGCCATGGATCACAAAGCTGTTCCCTACATAAGGACTGCCCCTCCCTGTCCCCTTTGAACAGCTGAACAGGGTGAGCTCTCAGGGTGGTTGGCCTGTAGAGCAGCTTTTGCCTTCAGTGAGATGAAAGTCTGCTTGGCAATGGCCCTGCTTACCTGGTATCTTCTCCAGGTCTGCTCTGAGGCGCTCAAGATCAAGCTTCGTGGACTCCGGCCATTTATGTACATACTCTTCCAGATCTTCAGTTTTTCGACAGAGATTCTTGAGCTTCTTCTGCAACCTGGATTCCAGGGCCCTTGCAATTTCCTCCTTTTTCTTTCCTGTGAAGAAAAAACAATGTCACTGGGTCACTGATGATTCCTCCTTGAGGGGGACACCAGCTGTCTGACACAAGGATGTCCAAAGGCTCTGATTTAACATCCCTGACAGAGGGTCTCTTCTCAGGCCCCTCCCTGTCCCCTTTGAACAGCTGAACAGGATGAGCTCTCAGGGTGGTTGGGCTGTAGAGCAGCTTTTGCCTTTAGAGAGATGAAAGTCTGCTTGGCAATAGCCCTGCTCACCTGGTATCTTCTCCAGGTCTGCTCTGAGGAGCTCAAGATCAGAGGGTTTGAATTCCTGTAATTTTTTGAATACTCTTTTTAGAGGTTCCATTTGTTTCCTGAGGTAAAGGAAGTTCTCGTTCAGCTTGGAGTCCAGGAGCTTTGTGGTCTTCTCCCTCTCTCTCTCTCCTGTAGAAAAAGACTGGTGTCAGCGAGAAACTGACATTGCTCGTTTGAAGGGGAGACCACCCATCCTGCCTGAGGATGATCAAATCCTTTGTTTTAAAGTCTCTTCTTGAGGGTCTCTTCTTGGGTCTTCCCACAGGTTGGGTTTTTATTTCCTCTCCTCCAGGCTGTCCTGGTCTGTGCTGGGAAAACCTGACTGCTGGGGCAGCTCTGTCCCCTGGGAGCCTGGGGCTCTGGGCATCTGCATGGGGGTAGGGAATAAACAAAGGAAGGCTGGAGGCCCTTGGAAGTGGGAATTTATGGACAGGTGGGATTGTTTATCTGACTGTGCTGGGCCCTCATGCACGACAGGCCTCTGGATCTCCTTCTTGCTTGGCAGGGTTTAGTTTCCAGGTAGTGTGGGCAAGGACTGGCACTCACCTGCACAGAAAAGTTTCTGCCTTTTGCCCCTGGAGGAAATCTCAGGATGAAATTCCTCCTTCAGGTCCAAGAAAAGAAAGGAAATCCCAGAAGGGATGTACTATGGCTTTGAAATCATTACCAATTGCCAGGAGCACCCTCTGCTAGAGCAGGACGTGTCTGTCATCCAAGGGAGATGTCCCTCCGGCCAAATTCATCCCACCCCGAAGGCCGGGCCTGCGGCTGTGCTCGGGAGAGACCCCCACTGGCCTCACTTCTCTCAGGGATAACACATCGCATCCCAAGGGTTCCCGAGGATGAGAACAGACAAGAGAAATGGGATCCAGCACACTTACTTCGTCTTTCGAGTACCCATCCTGCAGCTCTATAAATAATTTCGCACGCAGCCAGCACGACACCTGGACATCAGGTTCATATGAAAATAAAATGAAAAAGAAAAAAGGAACATTTAACAAGGACCTTTCCCTAAGGAACTCCAGGACTGCACTGAGCAGTTCTGGGGCAGAGCACATCCTGCAGCTGGCCCAGGAGCCATGAGGTGCTGTGACCCAGGAGCCCCAGAGCAGTGCTGGGGGGTTTCTGACCCTTGGGGCCACTGAGGTTCTCCTGGGCCAGGAAGCTGCCTCAGCTGCCACAGCATTCAGGCACCACTCAGGTGCCTCGGCACCAGCCCACCAGAGCACAGCCACCCACGAGAGGGTGAGACTGTCCTGCCTCACACTCCAGGAGTGGAGAGGGACCCCCAGCTCCCTTCAGTGACCCTCGGCACATTCATTTCAGCCTGACTCCTCAAAGTCTTGCTCAGCAACACCCCCTGCTAGGGTAGGATGTGTCTCTGGTCAAAGAAGGTCACCACTCTGACCAAATTCCTCAATTCAATCCCAAGCCAAGGCCAGGCCTTCTGCTGTGCTCTGGAAGGGGTTCTGCAGGTAACATGCTTGGGGGAAGAGACCTCCACTGGCCTCACTCCTCTCAGGGATAACACACTGCATCCCAAAGGTTCCCAAGGATGGCCGCAGACAAAAAGAATGGGATCCAGCACACTTGCCTGTGTATTTGAATACTTTCCTTCCTTCTCGCCATTAGGTTCACACGAAAATAAGAAGAAAAATGAAAAAAAGGAAACTTTGCTGTGGTATTTCCCCAAGGATTTCAACAATGCATTAAAGAGCTTTTTTGGAACACACACATCCCTTATACTACTCAAACCTCTGATCTACACAGGGTTTTTTAAATTACTTATTTTCCCTGCCATCACTGTCTAACAGAAGAAATGCAGCTCTTACCAACTCTTGTTGCCATGTCCTCGGTTCCTGCCTCCTGCGTCCTCTTCTCAAGGTTCACTCTGCAGTGCAAGGGAAAAGGGGAGCAAAATTTCTGTGGTGGGCACAGGACTACAGAAGAAAAGGCAATAGTAAAATGTTCTGTTGTAGTCCCAGCTGGTCCCAAACCCATCTTGGCTGCACTGGAGCTCCCTGAGAATTCTCACAGCCACACACATTGTCTTCGTTGGTCAGAATAAAGACGACCTGCCTTTGCAGAGTGCAGAACCAGGTGTTCAACCCCAGCTATGATTTTCTGCAGAGGAGAGGGACCATTGTCCATTCCTTCAGACTCAAATCCTGGAGGTTATCCTGACCAGCTATGAAGAAATCTATGGAGAAAGGACAGGGGTGACCTTGGCTGGCTGCCAGATGCCCACCAAGCTGCTCACTCCCCCTCCTCAACTGGACAGGAAGAAAAACTACAACTGAAACGCTCACATAAAGCCTGGGACATCCCTCACCTGTTGCCATCATGGGCAAACCAGATTCCATCTGGGGACGATTGCTTTGCTTTCTTGGCAATTCCCAACAGAGCAGCAAGGCGAGTAACAAAGACAAAACTGAAACCACCTCACTCCCACGCTCCCCTCCTCCTGGTTGTGAGCACACAGGTGCAGGTGGCTCGGGGACAGCTGCAGTGCCAGGTGCAGCTCGAGACAAGAGCCCATGAACTGCCAACAAAGCACAACAAAGGGCCCCAAGAGCACTGGCACAGCTGGGGGAGGGACACTGAGAGACACGGCAGGAGCCAAGGGCTCAAGAGAAAGCCAGACTTGAGCCTTGGGTCCTCAAACTGTGAGGGAATAAAACTGAGGGGTTCCTTTGTCGGGGAAACAGCTCAGGCTGTTTCTGTGTTACTGTGCCAGGAAGAAATGGCTTTATGGAAGGAGACCTCTGAGACTCTGCCATGGGAAACCTGGGCTGGAACTGGGGAGGACACAGGGGCTGAGTGTGGGATTGAGGGCTGTGGGGAGTCCAGCAAGGCCCGTTGGGGCACTGGAGCCGTGGCTGCAAAGGGACTCTGGTCCCAGCACTGAAAGTCTCTGGTGGTGGGAATGTGATGGCCAGAGAGCCTCGGGAACGGTCAGACTGCGGAGTTCCCTTAACATCCTCTTCTGCACAACTGCCTGCAGAAAGCATGGCCTCGCTGACCCTTCCAACAAAGGCCCCTGTCCCTTCTGACCAGATCACAGAACCACAGAACCTGGTTGGAAGAGACCTTCAAGATCACCAAGTCCAACCCATTCGCCGAGTCCAACCCATCAGAGCAGCAATGACGAGGTGAAGGCAGAAGGCAGAAATGGGGATTGATCAGAAATGAGGAAAGGTCTGCTCGGGGCACAGCTCACTGCTGTGCTCTGCTCTCCCTCTCTTTCTTGCACTCCATTTCCCTGTGCTGTCTGCTCTTTGTGACTTTTTGTTTTCTTTGCCAAGGGCCATGTTCCAGAGAAGGAGGAGGACCAGGTCAAATGGGGGTGAATTAAGAAACTCCTTGCCAAAAGCAAGAATCTTGCATGTCAAGAAAGCTTTCCTGGTGTTCAAGAGGAGTTGAAACCTGGCTGAGAAAGAAAGCTCCACTGAGAACTAGAAATCAAGAAATGCCAGCAAGGACCCATCAGAAGTCACAGCCCCAGGGCTTGTCGGTGTCCCTCGGGTCTAACCCCAGCATTGAACCCTGCTCTGTTTCTTCAGACGGCTTTTCCTAATCTGCTCTAGTCAGAAAGGAGGGAAAGAATGTAAGTGGCATAAGCCACTCAGTATTTGAGGGTTATTTCTCCTGAAAGCAGAGCAATAGAGTGACGGCTTCCTAAACAGTAACAATGAACAGATGATGTGCACGTGGAGCTGCCATGAACAGGCCTCTGCTATTGATAAGTGATGAACGCAGACATTTAGCTCAGATCACCACTCATGGAAAGATGGTTGTGCTTCCAGGAACGGGTCACCCCACTTCTCACAGTCAGAGAGAAATTGTTCTCTTGTCTCCTTGTCTCTCTCTCATACTCTGAAGGAGCCCTGACAACTGGTTTAGACAGGAAACTTATTTTACGCAGTGCCAGATCTGCAATCCTCCGCCACAGCTGAAGCTTTGAGAGGAAAAGGAAGGGGAGAAAGACAAGAGAGGGGAGGAGAAGGAAAAGTTAAAGGAAGTGGGGGAAGGGGGGAGAAAGAAAAAGTACAGCCAGGGGAAAAAAAAAAGAAGAAATTCTCTCTTCTGCATTGTCAGTGAGGTCTCTGCTGGCCAGAGACCAATGGACTGTGAGCGGGAAGGGACAACAGACTTTGCACGGGAATTCTATGAAATATTAACTTTATTAACTCACTCCAACCCTTCTTGACCAGTCCCCCACCCTCTGCAGCAACACTGGGCCTTGATGAGGCAAAGACACTGAAAGCCCTGAGGGCTCTGGAGGGCAGTGTTGGAAATAATGGAACTTTTGAAAGTTTTTACTTTATTTCTCCAGTCAGGCTTGGTTTGCCTTTGCCCGAGGGAAAGGAATTTTACGATTTTTTCAGGGGACATTGCACCACTCCTCATAGGATGAGCTTAATATCTCAACAGACTGGGAGCAGCCCCGAAGATGCCCAAAAAATAACAACCATCAACGCCCATCAACAGACATCAACCCCAGATGTTGCCCCCTGGCATGGTTGGAGATACTTGTTCCAGAAAAGATCGATAAGGGAGTGAGGGCTGAATTAGCATTAGAGGCAAAGGAACCCGTGGCCAATAAGAAACCACATATTAGAAAAATTGTGTCATTTGGGACCAATGAATGGGAAGTGCTTTGAGTTTTTTGCTGTATAAATCTGCAGGAAGCCTGGTAAAAGGCATGTGTGTATGGAATATTTTCCATGGCACATCTGAGCCAGAATAAAGTAATGCCTGATTCTCCATCACTTCAAATATAGTGTTAGAAGGTTTTTATTTTCCTCCCAAATTTTTGGTGACAGCAGCAGGGCTCCTTTAAGCCTCAGCAGAGCCCAGTGAAGGCCCCAGGGTGGTTCAGGGAGTGTCCTTTTCCCATTCAATTCTCTCTGGCAGAACTGGACACAGCATTTGAGGGGCCCCAGCAGTGCCCAGCCCAGAGGGATGGTCACGGCCTGTGAAGCCTTGTGAGGAGGGGGTGTCATTGCTGTGTATTGCCAGTAGCAATTCCATTGGCCTTGCCCAGAGGGGCGACTGCAGGTGCAGATTGCTCTGCTGCAGATGTTTCTGTTTGGGCAGAGTCACACTTTCATTGCTGGTTTTGTTGCTGCAGACACTGATATTCTTAGGGAAATCCCACCAGCACCTGAAGGACAGCTGGAGGACTCCCACCCCAGTGACCCACCAGGGCAGAGGTTCCTGACTGCCACAGCCCCGCTGTTGCTGGGCAGGTGTGGTGTAAATGTGCTGGGCACAGGGGTTAAACCCTTCCCCTGCCTCTGCTCCTGCTCACACAGCCCAGGGCTGTGCTGTTGGCTTTCTGTGCTGCTGGCTCATGTGCTCCACCTCCCATGTGCTGCCTTTTCACCCTGGAGCTCGCTCAGTTCAGCCAAGAGCCTCAAGAGATGAGTGCTTTACTCACGGCTTCTTGGAGAGACCATTCCTGCCCTTGGAACAGGCTGCCCTGTAGGGCCTATCAGATTTCCTGAGTTCCTTCACCCTTCAGAGCTGCTGCCCCTGCCACCATCTGGTTCAACACCCCGAGTTCATCCTCTGGAGCCCCAGCTCTGTGCTCTGCTGCTGGCCTTAGTCCCTGCCCTTTGGTGCCTGGGACCCCACTATGTCCCGGCTGTGACAGCCCAGGCTGGCACTGATGAGCCCATCCCTGACCAGCTCTTCCTTGTGGGCCACCACCAGGTCCCCGTGAGCATCCCCCCTTTTCACCCACCAGGCAGCTCTGCTGAGCCGTCACCCCAGCATCCCCCATGCTGTTGGAGCCCTGCTGCTTTGCCTGCCCGTGAATGCCAGGGCAGTCACCCTTCCCCATGGGAACCTGCTCACTGGCCTGGACACTTCTCCAGGTTGCTCTCAGGCCTCTTCTGCCAACTTTCCCTGGTCAAGCAGTTTCTGAACTGCCAAGACAGTGCCCCCTTTCTGAGCCCTTTACTGCTCACTCTAAGTCAAATCGACCTTTGCCCATCCTGTGGAGGATCTCCTCCATGTGTTCAAGCTGCTCTTCACACCTCCCGTGTCCTCATCCTCCCTGCCATTCCCTCCGGCAGAGCCTCTCCCCTTCCCCTGCGTTCCACCCATGTTCAAGCACAGCCTTCCAAACCATTTAGGGATGGTTTTGACTCAGAAAAAAATTATGTAGAGAGCTTCTGAGCTCAAAGCCAGCAATTTCAGGTTCTTAGAAACTCCCATTCAGGAGCTTTCGGGCTCAAAATCACTGATGCAGGGAGCTTATGGGGCCCCAAACACTGATTTAGAGCGACTTTGGGCTCAGACTTCAGGAAGCTTTGGGGTTGAGAAAGGCCAATTAAAGGAGCATTTGGCTCAAAAACACTGCTTTGGGGAGCTTTTGGCCTCACAAAGTCCTCTCTAGCCAGCTTTTGATTCAAAATTCCAATTTAGGGAGCTCTTGGCCTCAGAAACACGTTTAGGGAACTGCAGTGCTCAGAAAAAGCCATGTTGGGAGCTTTGGAGGTCATGAAGAGCCACCTGGGGAGCCCCAGGGCTCAGAAACACCCATTTCATGAGCTTTGGGGCTCAGAAAAATCAATGTCCAGAGACTTTGGACTCAAAAGCAGCAATTGAGGATCCTTTGGGGTTCAGCAACACCATTTCAAGGAGCTTTTGGCATCAAAAACAGCCACTTAGGGAACTTCACAGCTGAGAATGGAAAAGTTTTGGGAGTATTTGGGCTCAGGAACTCCCACCTCGGGAGCTTTTGGGACCTGAAACAGCAATTCAGAATGCATTTGGGTTCACAAACACTGATTTAGGGAGCACTGGGGCTCTAAAACACCGATTTAGGGAATCTTGGGCTTAAGAAACCCTGATTTAGGGCATTTGAGGTTGAGAAAAAATGATGTCGGGAGCTTTGGCAGCCAAAAAGAGTGATTTGGGGATATTTTCAGATCAAAAAGAGCAATTTAGAGAGCTTTAGGGCTCCAGAAAACCAATTAAAGCAGATTTTGGGCTCAGTAGCCCCCATTTAGGGAGCTTTTGGGCTCAGAAACGTGAATTTCAGGCGCAGAAGGAGCAACCCGTGGGGAAAGGCAGGAGCGAGGGTCTGGCGCTGGGGCAGCCTGGAACAAGGCTGGGAAGAAGCAGCTCCGCAGCAGGGGCAGCAGCACCGCGGGGCTCCGCACGGTCCGGCTCTTTCCGTCATCCCGGCTATGTCCATTTCCCACCCCCACGGGCTCCTCGTCCTCCCCCAGCACCTCGTTTCTTGGTTTTACACCGATTTCCCGTAAATCCCTGGAAAACTGAAACCGAACCTGGGGAGGTCCAGTCACGGAGCGGCTCCTCGGGGCAGCCCCGCTGGGGCGGGGAAAGGGCGCGGCCGGCGGCCCCTGCCCGGTCCTGGGGGCCTCCCAGGGGCACCAGGAATGGCACTGGGAGCACTGGGAGCACTGGGAGCGAACCCCATGGGCTGATTGCCAACAGGGCACATGGCTTGAGTTACGGGGGTCGGAGCTCTGCAACACTGATCTCAGGAACTTCATGGCTCAGAAATCTCTATTCTGGCAGCTCTGGGGCCAGAACAGTCACTTCGGGAGTTTTGGAGACGAGAAAGAGCAATTCTGGGGGCTTTGGGACCCCAGAACACCGATTTCAGGTTTTGGGCTCAGAAAAAAAAAAAACCACTTAGGGTGCTCCGAGTCTCAGAAGCATTAATTAAGCAAGCTTTGGGCTCAAAACAACAAAAAAAAGTTTAGGGATATTTTGAGCTCAGAAACAGCAATTTAGAGAGATTTGGGGCTCAGAAACACCCAATTAAGGATATTTTAGGGTCCTAAACACCAATTTAGGGAGCACTGGGAATGAGAAACATTTGTTTCAGGAGGATTTGTGCTCAGAAATATCAAATTAAGGAGGTTTTGGACCTCCCAAAAAAGCCAATTTAGGGAGATTTGTGCGCAAGAAATCGGAGTACAACGAGCTTTTAGAAGAGACAGGACCAGCAATTTAGGGAACTTTGGGGGTCTAAAGTACCGATTTTGGGAGCATCTGGACTCAGAAAGACCAATTCTTTAGGTCTCCAAAACACCCATTTTCAGAGCTCTTGGTCTGAGAAAGAGTGATTTATGGAGCTTCTGGCTTCAGCAATACCCAGTTATGGAATTTCTAGGCTCAGAAAAAAAATTATCTAGCGCGCTTCGGGGCTCAAAACCAGCAATTTCCGGTTCTTTGGGGCTCAGAAACCCCATTCAGGAGCTTTTGGGCTCAGATACTGCAAGTTTGGGAGCTTCAGGGCTCAAAATCAGTGATTTGGGGAGCTCTGAGGCTCAGAAACATCCATTTAGGGAGCTTCTGGGGTCCCAAACACTGATTTAGGGAGATTTTGGGCTCAGAAACAGCATTTTAGGGATCTTTGGGGTTGAGAAACACCCATTTGGGGAACATTTGGCTCAAATCCACTCATTTAGGGAGCTCTTGGGCCCAGAGATGCATGTAGGGAGCTTCTGGGACCTGAAATAGCAATTCAGGGTCCATTGGGGTTCAGAAACACTGGTTTAGGGGGCACTGGGGCTCTAAAACACCAATTTAAGGAATCTCGGGCCTAATGTCAGAAGCTTTGGGTCAGGGAGAGAGAATTGGGGATATTCTTGCCTCAAAACCAGCAATTTGAAGAGCTCGTGGGCTCCGAAAGACCAATTTAAGCAGATTCTGAACTCCGTCACACCCATTTAGGAAGCTTTGGAGCTCCAGAGATTTAGGATCTCATGGGCTCAGAAACATTAATTTTGAGAGCAGAAGCAGCAGCGCGGGGGCAGGGTGGGAGCGAGGGGCTGGCGCTTACCTGGGACAAGGCTTTGAATGAGCGGCTCTGCGGCGGGGCCGGGAGCAGCGCGGCTCAGCCCGGTTATACCCCTGCCTGTGCCCCCACCCCCTCCCTGCACACGGGCTGCACCTCCCCACACTGTCCGACCCCCTCCCCTCACTTCCTGTTTTTACATCAGAATCTCGGAAACGGCTGAAAAAGCGAAAGCAGCGGTGCTCCAGGAAGGGAGCGCCTCCTCCGAGACAGGAAATGAGCCCTGGGGCTTCCGCGGGGGAGTGAGGAGGGGACATGGCCGGCAGCCCCTGCCTGGTCCTGGGGGCTTCCCAGGGCACCAGGAATGGCACTGGGAAGGAATTGGAGCACTGCGGGGAGCAGGATGATAAATAACGTAAAGAATAGAAATTTTCAGTTCCCCTGAAGTTGCTGAATAGAGCTTAAAGACTCACTAGCAGAAAAGATAAAAGACTATAAAAGTATTTACACAGGATGATAAACGTGTGTGGAACCAGTGGAGAAGCAAATAAAAAGGATTACAGTGGTTTTTGTTTATTTAACCACGTACACCTGTCAGAGACTGAAATATTATATTTTATGACTTAAACATGTTCTTAAAGGACTTTTAAAACTATTACAAAAGCTGAAGAGAAGACTACCGCACCCTGAATGGGGCCCTGAGTGAGGCCCTACACTGCTCGCTGATGAAGATAAGATAAAGTAACAACTCAGGGCTGGGGATATTCACGAGCACAGGCTTAACACCTGCAAAAGTGGAGACCACAGCCCCAGGGCTATCAGCTGCCAGGCTGGCACAGACCCTCCACCAAAGGGCGGGGGAGGGAGAGAGGCTCTGGGTATCTTGGAAAAGCCTCTGGTCAGAGCTGCAGTGACCGCCCATCCTCCACTGTGCAAAGGAGCCCAGCTGAGGGGTCCTCACCCGGGGGGGCTTATCCACAGGAGAAAGGGGTGACATGGCCCATCACAGGGGCCCCCCAAAGGGGTCCCCAGACCCTGCACCAGAGCACCAGAGATGATGCAACAGACCCTCAGTGTTGCAAGGGACAGTGTGTCAAGCCAGCCCCTGCAAGAGAGGCACGTGGGAGTTCCCACCTGGCCCAAAGTGTGTATTAATCCACGGAATTCTGCACTCTTTGGCGTGTGGTGGCGGCGTGTGGCGGCGTGGCCACGGCGTGTGGCAGAATGTAGTGGCGTGGCCACAGCAGTGACGGGGGACCCTCCCCACCAGCAGAGCAGATGGAGGGGAGCAACGAGACATCGTTGGGACCCTCGGATCAGTGATATACTTCCACCTAACCCCTGTCACCTCTCCCTGTTCCCCCACCCCCCACGCACGCTTCTTTTTTCCATTTCTTTCTCTCTTTCTTTTCTCTTCCCTTCTCTTTGCCTCTTTTACTATTAAATAAAATACATTCATTTTTTGGCAACAACATCTAACCTCGTTTGGTTTTGATCTCATTTCTGGGGATATTTTGAACCTTCTAAGTTCTTTCCGGTTTATGCTCAGAGATTTAGCTTGCTTTGCTTTCCTGGGTCTAAACTGGATTGTAACAACACCACAGTAAAGTTAAACAATAAAAGACCTTGGGTGCATAATTCTAGAATAAAAAGGTGCCTGCTCCATGGACAGTGGAATTATTGTTCCTAATTATTATTATTGTTCCTAGCCAGAATAAGACTGAGGAAAAAATTAATAACTGTGTCACTAAAGTACTACTGAAGTCTGTAAGTTGTGTCTTGAGAGTCAGCCAGAATCTTTGTTTGCCAAAGACATCTCTAGAGTGTCACCATGGATTAGTCAGGAAAGTTCTAATGAAAATTTAAATATAAAAGTAGCCAAAATACTCAGTGTAATAATTGCTGGGTATGTTCTCAACTAAAGTTGGGAGGAATGGGATTCCCTTGGAGGGCCCACCCTACAGGGTGGCAGAACTCTGTCAATGGGCTCTGACTCGTAAAGGAGTCAGTGCAGGGACAGTTAAAGAGAACTGTGCAGTGAGCAAAGGAATGCAATTATCAGTTTTACAGGATTCACTATGAAGCAAAGAAATTCAGCCAAATTAAATTTAATAAAGAAATAGATTTTATTCCGCGGCCGAAAGATCGGTCACACAGAAAGCCACGATCAAGAAAAGCAGCCCCGAGCCCAGGATCAGAGCTGGGTGAACACGCACAGATCTGACCTCTATCGCACCAGACCTCCCAAGTTCATGACTGCTGCTTCGGCTGGTCCCTTCTTATACAGTTTTTGGGCAGAGTCCGAATTAATTCTATTCTTCTCGTAATTTTAGCATATTCATGAAGTTTTCTTGTCCCAGAATTGGGCTGCACAAAGCCTTTCCTGGGTCTGATGAATTGTCTATCTTGGGTGATGAGTGGGCCATTTCTGGTGATGGAAGGGCCATCTCTGGTGATGGATGGGCCATCTCTGGTTCCTGGAACAGTTTAGTTCCCGGAATGTCCTTATCAGATGAGATGTAGGTATCAGAAGGTGGTGATCAAGTCGTCATGGTGCAAATGTCTCGGTGATAAGATCCAACCCCACCTAGGTGGAATCCTCACTTATTGATTACATCTGTGAGAGAACTTCTTTTGGTGTTGTGAAATTTTTCTCTCAGCCAGGCTGGTGGAGGGATTTTGAAACTCTGTCTCTACATGGTCTGATTACATTCCAGTTTTATACACAATAGCACGAATTACATACTTTATTTATAACAACTAGGATTTCCCTTCAGGAGTAACCAAACCCTGTAATAGTTAAAGGCCACAATGGGAAAGGATTTCTGTGCTTTACTATCAATGTTGGTAGAACTCGGGATGCTGGAGCTGGTCAGTGTCAGTGTTACACCGCTCCCAGCTGCAGGACCTCTGTGAAACTCCTCTGGCCCAATGGCACCGGGGACACAACAGGAGCACAGGGAGGAGCCCTGGATCCATCAGCAGCCCAACAGTGGGAAATAGGAAATCAGACCTTTGGTACTGGGAGTGGGACCTGCTGGGTGTGCAGAGACAATGCCCATAAATGGCATCCTAAAGGATGGTTTGAGTCCTGTTGCCAGGCAATATTGATACTTCCCTTTAGGATACTTCAGCAATAACTGCAAGGAAGAGTTTCACATTAAGAGAACATTTTCCACCCAAAGAGTGCCTTGGATTTCAGAAAGCCAAAGATTCTGGTTCACCCTGTGCCCCACATGCGTTGCCTCATCCTGTGGAGTTCACATTAATGAGCTGAATCGATTATTAGAAGAAGCAGCAAATGATAACTGTTAAAATATCCAACAGCATATCCTGTGAGCTCCAACAAACACGAACGGGGGCTCTGCAGACCCGCATGGCCTTGGATTATCTGCCTGCTGGCCAAGGAGGAGCCTGGGCTATTCTAGGACAGGAATGCTGCACTGTTATCAGTGATGGGTTTGAAGTCCAACAGTCAGGAATCACCTCGATGGAAAGAGCAGTAGAAGAGTGGCAGAAAGAAGAAAATTCTCCTTGCTGGGATTGGCTTTGGGGCTGCCAAACTGGAGGCTGCTGCGAAATGCATTTGTGGCAGTCACTGTCATCACTGCAGTGTGAGCACTTGGTGTGTTATGATTCCATGTTAGAGCTGTTGTGACACTTTGTGCTGGGAAATGGAGCACTGAGACTTGTCTAAAAGGAGACACAGTCTCTAGAAAAAGGGGGATTTGATAAAGAACAGAGAATAGCAACTAATGAGGCATGTTTTAAAAGGAATGTGAATTATAGCTGTGAGTGATGACCTTGAGCAGCACTTAATTGGAGAGCAAGAGGTGATGCCTTTATGCCTAATACCTAAATCTAAGACTCTGTTATTGAAAGAGTTGTTATGAAGGATGTAATTCATGTCTAGGTCAAAGGAGCGATTGAAGTTCCAAGGCCTGAACAACAGGCCCTGGGCCAAAGGTGACCTCTAGATGAACCTTCCAGCCAAAGGTTATATTTCTATCTGGTCATTAACGAAGTACTATGAACAATATGTTCTATGTACCTGTGCATTGGTGAAACACAGATTTACCTTTCTGTATGTAGAAGCTGGAAGAGGCCCCATCTGGCCTTGTTTGGGGCTGTATGGTCAAAGTCAGCTCCCTTGGCTCCTCCTTGAGCCCTGGCCAGGCTTAGGAGGAAGCCAAGAGGAGGATGAAAGCAGATGTTCCCGCACTAGAAGTGCTGTCAGTTTGTTTCTGCAGCACTGTCAAAGCTGGGCCCTCTCCCAGCGGGGTTGGAGCCTCAGCTGTGGCTGGAGGCAGCTGCAGGAATTCCCAGTGTCCGGGAGTGGCTCTCCAGTCCTTGGCTGGGACAGCTTCCCCCAGCTGATGGGTGGCTCTGGGTGATGGTAAAGTCTGAGGGGAACTGGGGCTGGATCTTGGTTAATCACTGCAGGCAATCTTTGGCAGGGATGATTGGGGGCATTGCTGAGCTGCTCCTGCTGTGATTCTTTGCTAATGATGATGTGCTTTGCTGAGCTTATGCTTTTGTAATTCTTTGCAGATTTGCATTCTATAAATTACACAATTCCTTCAGTTGGTGTCTGTGTCTTTGGTGCTGACCCTGCCCACCAGCAAAACAGGGCCCCGTCCTGCCTGAGTGTTACCTGGGAAGACAAAAACCCTCACTCCAAATGTCCCCCCTTCCTCCTTGTTCCCTACACTTTATACACTGGCCATGATGTCCTGTGGTCTGGGATATGCCTGGGGTCAGTTGGGGTCAGCTGTCCTGGCTGTGACCCCTCCCAAGCTCCCCCGCACCCCCAGCCCCTCTCCAGCGTGGCCGGACGAGGGGCAGGAAAGGCCTTGGCTCTGTGCAAGCTCAGCAAGAACAAAACCATCTCAGTGTGAGCAACGCTGTGCTCAGCACAGACCCCAGCAGTGTCTCATTGCCAGTGTCCGTGGCATCAGTCCCTACCAGGGGTTTCCATGGAAATTGTCATGACAGGAGACCCTGGGGTTGTGTCCTACTGGCAGTTGCCATTGAAAGGAATGAGGGACTTGTCTGTACAAACAAGCTGTGGGCCTGCTGGTAGATCAAGCTAGCACTGAGACATAAAAGAAACAATGGGAAGGATTCCACTGATTGATGAATGGAAAGAAAGAGATTTGTCTCTACAAACAAAATGTAGGTCTGCTAATAAATGAAACTGGATATTAAGAGATAAAAGAAACAATGGGAAAACCATAAAATTCAATAAGAAATAAAAATAAAGGGGGGGGGGCGGTTTATGCATTCTAAGGGAGTATTAGGTGTTTCGGGAAGCCTGTACCTCTCAAGTACCTCAGACAGTGGGGAAAGAGAGAGGGAAATGCGGTTGAGAAATTAGGATAAAAAGGAGGCTGCACCCTCCAAAAATTTGAGACCCCAGGGGAAATGCCCCATGGCCTCTCTCTTTATTCGAACAAAGTAATGGGACTCCTCTGTCTCCTCTTTGGACATAAACCTCTGATGTTTGTGGATTAATTTCCTGACACTGCTGTGGGGAATGGCAACCTCATCGATGGCAGCTTCTGCTTGGCACACCCTTGAGGAGTGTCTCTGTTTTTAGTGGGGAAACTCAGGAGTTTTACAATGCTAAAAAACAAAAGGGAAACCCCCCCCGTTTGCCTGAGTGCAGCCAGTTCTCTGAGCAAAGCAGGTCCCAGGTGAGTGAGGAGAGACAGGATGGGCTTGGGAATGTGGAGCAGGGTTGTCCACACTGGGTCAGACCTCAAGGCACAGCTTCTGTGACCAGGCCACACCTCCTTAGGAGAGACCCTGCATCAGTGTCAGTCACAGAATGCTGCAATCACCTTTTCTCTAAAGAGAACAGCAATAAAACACACCTCTTCAAATAGGAATGAGTATTTCTTAGAAGCTCTTTGAAATATTTCTCCATAACTGGAGAAGGAAACCTTCCTAATGAACTGCACCAGGCCAGAGGGAAATCAAGGCAGAGCCAGGGTTTGTCAGCACTTGCTTGATCCTAATGAGCCCCGTGGTGCATTTGGGGCTGAGCCCTTGAAGCTCAGGGCCTGAGAGGAGATTGCACAAACCTTTCCAGGAGTCAAAGGCAGAGGAAACACCCAAAGTGTCTCGAGGCATTAATGGGTCCCACTGAGGTCCATCCCCAACACAGGCTCCTCATGGACTCCTTGGAGGAGAGAATTGGAGGCCAGGATTGCCCAAAAACCTCTCAGAGCCTCAGTGTGGGAACGAAAATCCAAAGTACCTTAAAAACCTTGAGTATCTCAGAGCATTAATGAGCCCCACTGAGTGTCAATGCAAAGCTCTCCAGGGACTCGTTAAAGTAATTGGAGATAATTGGAGGCCAGGATTGCACAAACCTCTCATTGAGTCGGTATCAAAAGGGAAGCACCAAGTACTTTAAAAAACCTGAAGTACCCTGAAGCATGAATGAGCCCCAGTGAGTGTTGTTACTGACAAAGAATCTCCAGGGACTCATTAGAGCAGATAATTGGGGGCCAGGATTGCACAAAGCTCTCAGAGGCTCCCAGGCAAAAGCCAAAGTCCTTTGAAAACCCTGCAGTCCCTGGGAGCATTCAGGAGCCCCCCAGGGCCATTCCTGACCAAGGCTCCCCAGGGACTCCTTCCAGCAGATCCCTGAGGCCACTGGGATGTGGGGGGATGCTGAGGGCAGGACAAGGGGCTGACAGTGCCCAGCCTTGCTGGGGCTGTGCCAGGAGGCCCCAGGGCCTCAGGACAAGGTGTCTCCTCCCAGCCCTTGGTGGCACAGACGCTGCTGTGCCCCAGGGCACCAAGACTTGGCTTCTCTTTGTCCCCCCCTGCCATCCCTGCCTCCAGTTCTCTGCTCTGACTGGAGCCTGGGGACACTTTCTCAGTCGTGTCCCTCACTGGGACCCATGAAAACTTCCAGAAACTTTGAAGTTCAATTCTGACTTGAATACTTGAAAGGTTTGTGCCAGTCCCTGTCAGGGACTGATGTTCAGGGCCTCAGCACCAAGGCCCGAGAGGGTCATTCCAGTCCTTGTGCTGTGTCTGTGCTGCTGAGCTGGGCCGGGCTCCTGGCACAGAGGCAGCTCCTGGCAAGCGGCAGCGCTGCAGAGAGACAGCTCTGGCCAGGAGCAGCTCCTGGGCACAGCCCAGCAGGGCTGGGGCACTGCCTGCAGCCAGCCCGGGCACAGCACAGAGGCACACAGGGCTTAAACTCAGCTGGGGCTGGGAAGGGGCTGGGAAGTGACTGCGGGAGAATCACTCCCAGCCCCTGGCACAGGAAGCCTCTGGCTGCAGGACACGGCAGCTGCAGCTCCTGGAGGGATCTCCTAAAGCTGCAACATCCCAGTGCCTACGGATTCTGTGAGTACAACTCAGAGCATCTCGAGTGCAGGGGAGGTGAAATGTTCATGAGGCTCTGACAGGCTGAGGGTTTCTGATCACTCCCAGAATATTTCCAATGCAAGGATTTTGATAAAAATGAGGAAATTTCCTGAGACTTTGTTTTCAGTTTCCTGCCACTGGAGAATGGTGGGGAGGGAGGACAAATATTGAAGGTATTATGAATTTTGTCAGGTCCCTGGGACATCCGAACTGTTCCTTTTAGTGATCAGCAGGTGCACAGGAGATCCCTCCTGTGCTTTCAGCCACTCCTGTGCCCATGGACAGCACCAGCATCACCTTGGCTGGACCCATCAGGCTCAGTCTGAGCTGTCCTTTCTCCAAGCTGCAAACAGAACCTGCCCCAGCCAGTGCCCTGCACACAGGCAGGTTTCTGTAGGGCCAAGGAGAGTGCACAGAGATTTGGGGTCTGTGAGTGCTGGCAGGGAGAGATCAGGCACAGGGAAACAGCTCCAGGAGGAAAATCCCCAGGAAGCAGAGATGAGATCAGGGAAGGAGAGAAAACAAACCCAGCAATGTGCCAGGGAGAGTTTAGAGATCCCCACAGGATCCCCTCCAGTGCAGCCCCTCCCTCTGAAGAAGCCCCCTCCCTCCTGTGCCCCCCAGCCAAGCCTCTGCCCTCAGGGCCGGGGCTCCAAGGCGTGAAGCCCCTCCTGGGCAGGCAGAGCTGCAGCAGAGCCGTGGGGCAGCTCTGCAGCCCCGGGCCCAGTTCCCTCTGCAGAGCACAGGGCTGGGAGCAGCTGCCTGGCACTGGGGGGCTCTGGGAGGGGGCACAGCTGGCTCAGGGTGACGCTGGCCCCAGTGCCCGGCTGTGGGCAGGGCTGTCAGTGCAGCCAGGGCAGCAGCTCAATCTCCCTTCATCCAGTGCCAGCTCTGGGACTCTTGGCTCTCTCCCCGAGGTTTCCTTCCAAGCTGGGAGTTTCCTCCAGGATGCAAACGTGTCCTGGAGCATCTTTGTGTTATCTGAAAGGCCCAGAGAGAGGAGAAAAGCAGAGATGCTACAAGTGTGAAAATGCTGTCGGGTTGGTGAAATGAGCCAGGGGTGTCCTCGGCTACGAATGTGGTGCTGAGACCTTGAGAGAGGGACGGACATTTGGGGGTCTGTGGTGGATCCATCTGCTCTCAGCAGCACCTGGTGATCTTTAAGGGAAACATGGGAGGGTGAACATTCTGCATTTGAGAAAAGTGAAACAGAAAAGCTCTGAACAGGTCAGAATGACAGAGCACCTCCCCTGAGTCTCCACTCATCATCTTGCCTTGCAAAGTTGCTCTGTTCTCCCTGAGGGCAGCAGAAATGCTGAGGATTTCTGATATCCAAGAATACCAGGAGAGATATAGGGGGAGCTTAAAAACAAAAACCTCAGAACTCTTAAACACAGGGGAGGGTATACAGTAAATGGCTTTGATTGTGGTTACTGACATCTCTAACTCTTCACTGTCTTTTTCTCCATGGCAGAACCCAATGCCCGGACACAGCCAATGTCTAACAGCAGCTCCATCAGCCACTTCCTCCTGCTGGCATTGGCAGACACGTGGCAGCTGCAGCTCCTGCACTTCTGCCTCTTCCTGGGCATCTCCCTGGCTGCCCTCCTGGGCAACGGCCTCATCATCAGCGCCGGAGCCTGCGGCCAGCACCTGCACAGCCCCATGTTCTTCTTCCTGCTCAGCCTGGCCCTCACCGACCTGGGCTCCATCTGCACCACTGTCCCCAAGGCCATGCACAATTCCCTCTGGGGCACCAGGCACATCTCCTATTCAGCATGTGCTGCTCAGGTGTTTTTCTTTCTGTTCTTCCTCTCAGCAGAATATTTCCTCCTCACCATCATGTGCTACGACCGCAACATGTCCATCTGCAAAGCCCTGCACTACGGGACCCTCCTGGGCAGCAGAGCTTGTGCCCACATGGCAGCAGCTGCCTGGGCCAGTGCCTTTCTCAATGCTCTCATGCACACGGCCAATACATTTTCCCTGCCCCTGTGCCAGGGCAATGCCCTGGGCCAGTTCTTCTATGAAATCCCACACATCCTCAAGCTCTCCTGCTCCAAATCCTACCTCAGGGAACTTGGGCTCATTGCTGTCAGTGTCTGTTTGCTCTTTGGCTCTTTTGTGTTCATTGTTTTCTCCTATGTGCAGATCTTCAGGGCCGTGCTGAGGATCCCCTCTGAGCAGGGCCGGCACAAAGCCTTTTCCACGTGCCTCCCTCACCTGGCCATGCTCTCTCTGTTCCTCAGCACTGCCATGTTTGCCCACCTGAAGCCCCCCTCCATCTCGTCCCCATCCCTGGATCTGGTGGTGTCAGTTCTGTACTTGATGGTGCCTCCAGCCCTGAACCCCCTCATCTACAGCCTGAGGAACCAGGAGCTCAGGGATGCCCTGAGGAAAATGGTGATTGGATTTTTTCAGCAGCAATGAAGTGCCGGTTTTGTTCTCCACAGCTGCAGTGTAACTCAGTGCAGGCCCAGCCTGTCTGCTCAAGTTTTTCAGAGTGGCTGTGTGTGTGCAGGGTTTCCTTTTTCATTTTGTGATAATGTTGTGCTCAATGAAACTTTATTTATCCTGTCATCATCCCATTACTGGGATCATTCATCCTATTTAGAATTCACTGCTTACACCTTGAATTTTACCCAGAGACAATGGAAATGAGGAATCACCTCCTCTGTGCACTGTAGCAAAATAAAGGATCCTGCAGCAACTTGTTGGTCAAAAATGCTTCCTTTGAAACCTCATCTGAATCTGGCAGGGCAGTGCCTGTGTGCAGAGGGAGAGAGAAGCTGAGTCCCAGCACAGCAGCAGGGCCAGGGAGCAGCAGCACTCGGTGCTTTCAGAGCTGCTCTGTTTATCCTTCCACGCTGTCCTTCTGTCCTTGTGGGAGTCCTCAGCTCTGGCTGCTGCACTGCTGTCCTGCTCTGTGGCTGTCCTGTGAGCACAGGAGGGGTTGACAGATTTGTGTTATTTAAAAGAAGACAGCAGTGGCTGGAATTGCTGGGCTGATCAGTGAAGTTTTTCAGAATTTTATGGCCCTGGCATGTGAGTCACAGGTGGATCCCAGCGAGTCCTGGAGCTGCCAAGCTGAACATGAATAATAGAATGGACAAAGCTGCAGCTTAAATGTGACTTAAAAATAAATCCCCAGAGTGGCCAGCCCAGAGATCGTGGTCTGTGAACTGGAACAACCACATTACAACAGGGACTGCAGACCCACCAAAACCCCACCCAAACGCAGCTCAGAGGGGCCATGGTGGCCCTGTGGCAACCACTGGGCACCAAAGCAGTGAAGCCGTGGAGAGCGAGAGGCTCAGTGGCTGACATTTCTGTGGGACGGGGCTGTCGTGTGAGGGGTGGGGGCTTTAGATCCCAGGGGAATCATTGCCCAGGGAGTTTTTGTTCGGGTCTGTAGTGCATTGATGCTGCCTGGACTCCAGGCACCCACCAAAGCTGCTCTCTCACTCCTGTCCACAGCTGGACAGGAGAGAGAAAATACAACAAAGGGTTCATGGGTTGAGATAAGGACCAGGAGAGATCCCTCATCCGACACCGTCCTGGGCAAAACAGGCTCAACTTACAGCTTTCAAGTGAATTTATTCATAACAAAATCAGAGCAGGATAATGAGAAGTGAAAGAAGAGCTTTCAAAACACCTTCCCCCACCCCTCCATCCTTCCCACCAATGGCACAGGAGACAGGGAATGGGGATTGTGGTCAGTTCATCTCCTGTGGCTTCTCCCGCGGCTCAGGGAGGGGAGTTGTGTCGCGATAGAGGGGAAACCCAGACGCTCATATGAGTGATCAGCAGGAATCCAATTAATGATTGTACCAAAACTCCTTATATACTAACAATAATAGGCGTTATGCATATTCGTAACGGCGCATTCTAAGTGGTTCACGTCAACTAAGCTGATCCTAAACCCCTCCTTAGTCCCCCTTTCTTGGTCAGCAGTTCTCCTTTTTCTCTGGCCTTCTAACCACAGATGTCTATCGTTTATACTGCCAAAACCTAACCTTGCTGGCTCTGCAAATAAACCCATAGTTCAGCAGTAAGACTCAATGGTGGTTCAGTTACTGAGCAAGATACATGTAATATTCTGTAACTTCAGTTGTTACACAGGATGTGTGGTGCATTGTCTTATGAGACCTTGCTCAGCTAACTGCAAGGGTCTATGTGCCCGTTCTCACGTAGCCAGCTTCTCAGATCAGTAAGCTGCAAAGAATCTGTATATCCCGAATCTATATGTCCCTTTTCACGTAACCAATCTCTCACAGAGTTGTTCTCCTGTGAGACCATGGGGTCCTTTCCCACGGGAGACAGTTCTCCGTGAGCGTCTCTGACGTGGGTCCAATCTGACGAGCAGCAGTCCTCCCAAAACTGCTGCGGCATGGGTCACTCTTCCATGGGGTCAGTTCTTCAAGGCCAGGCTGCTCCAGCCTGGGAGCAGGGCCCCTCTGCACCAGGTCTGCCCCTGGATCACAGCCTCCTGCAGGCATCCACCCGCTCCGGCGTGGGCACCTCCCCCAGGGGCTGCGGGTGGATCTCTGCATCCCCCGGGGATCCCCAGGGGCTGCGGGTGGATCTCTGCATCCCCCGGGGATCCCCAGGGGCCGTGGATGGAGCTCTGCATCCCCCGTGGATCCCCAGGGGCTGCGGGTGGATCTCTGCATCCCCCGTGGATCCCCCAGGGCTGTGGGTGGATCTCTGCATCCCCCATGGATCCCCAGGGGCTGCAGGGGCACAGCTGCTCCCCCATGGTCTCACCACGGCCTGCAGAGGAATCTCGGCTCTGGCTCCTGGAGCACCTCCTCCCCCTCCTTCTCCACTGCCCTTAGTGTCTCCCTGTTGTTTCCCTCACACGTTCTCCCCTCCTCCTCTTCTCTGACTACAAAAACACTGTGTCCCACTTTGTTTTCATTTCCTTCTGAAATCTGCTATCACAGAGGCATTACCAGCCTCTCTCAGTGGCCCAGCCTTGGCCAGTGCCATGTCCATCTTCAGAGCCATCAGGGATTGGCTCTGCCGGACATGGTGGAAGCTTCCAGCAGCTTCTCACAGAAGCCACCTCTGTGGCCCCCCGCTACCAAAAACCAGGCCGTGCCAAACCAACACACACAGGAAGGAAAGCACGGAGCCCCAGGGCTCCAGGGCAGGTGAGAAGCAGCTCTCGCCATGCCAAGGTCAGCCGGAGCTGCCAGGCGGCCCCAGGAGCCCAAGGCAGCCAGAGCCGTTCCATGGTCCCTTGGTTCCGTGGGCCCTGCAGGGTCACAAAGGCTCCTCGGTTCTTTGGGCCCAGCAGTGCCACAGTGGCCCCTTGGTTCCATGGAACGCCACAGGGTCACAATGGTCCCCTTGGTGCCACCAGCCCTGCAAGGTCACAACGGCCCCTGGGTTCCACGAGGCCACACAGGGTCACAGGGGTCTCCAGAGGAAGGGCAGCACCGAGCCCCAGGGTTTCAGGACCAGATGAGGCACGGCCACCAGAGGCCAAGGCCAGCCACATCTGTCTGTCCTGCCAGGTTTGTCTGGGAGCAGCCCTTGGATATTGGGAATTCAGGAGGTGGAATCCCAATTTTGGCCATGGGCACCTTGTTGAGAAGGATGGGTTTATTCCACATGAAAGAAAAGCACAAAGTCCAAGAGTTTTGGAAGGAGATGAGAGGTGACCACCATGGGCGAGAGCAGCCAGACCTGTCTCTCATGGCAGCTTTTGTCTGGGAGCAATCCTTGGATAGACAGAATTTGGGAGGTAGAATCTCAGTTTTGGCCATGGGAGCCTGGATGAGAAGGACGGTTCTCTTCCTTCGGAAGGAAAGCACGGAGCCCCAGGAGCCCCAGGGCTCCTGAGCCAGCCCCTGCTGCCCCGGGAGGGAATTTGGGGAGGGGGCAGAGGGGGTGCACAGCCCCCGCCGGGGGATGACCCCGGCCCAGCGCCCTTCGTTCAGCACCGAGCTGGGCTTGGGGCCGCAGGAGGAAGAGGCCGATGGGAAGCAGATCCTGCAGGGGGGACAGGGCTTGGGCTCAGGGCAAGGTCCTGCCCTGCACACCTGGCTCAGGTGTGAGCCTGCCCCGGGAAGGGAGCGGGACATTCCCATCCCCACGGATCAGGGCTGGGAGCAGCACTGGGACCACGGACATGGAAATCCTGGGAGCCACTGGGACCGCACTGGGGGGTGAATTATCCCCCCCAGCACCTTTCCAGGCCGGCCTGCGACCTGAGAAATGCCCACGCAGCCTCGGCCTTGGCCAAGAGCCCCCGGGCTCAGCTGCTCTGAGCTGAGGCGCTGCTGGCTCCCGCAGCCCGCCCAGTGCCGCCCTGCCCGTGCCGGGGCTGTGCTGGAATTCTCTGCTGCTGCTGCTGGGCCACTCGGGGGCTCTGGCCCAGCAGGAAAGGTGACCCTGAGCCAGGAGCTTTCCTTGGCCGCAGCAAAGCCTCGGCACGGAAAGACCTTCCCAGCGCTGTGCCCTGGGCCAGGAGGGATTGTGCCACCAGAGCTGTCTCTCAATTTCTTCTGCCAGGCAGCTTTAGCACATGAAAAGTGGAGAAGCCAGAGCTGCCTCTCAGCTTTCCGCAGTCCTGCAGAGGAATCCAGAGGTGTGGGAAGCACCCTGGGAACAGGGTTTAGGTGCCAGGGCAGGGGAATTCAGAGCCCTTTCCTCCCCCGTGGGCCCAGGCTCTGGCCCTTGCCCTTTGCAATGGCCCTGCAGCTGCCAGAGGGGCCTTTTTGGCTCAGCTGAGAGCAGTCCTGCTGCAAGGCTGTCCTCGAGCTACTTGGGCTGCACATGTGCCCAGGGAATGCTCATTGCTTGCAGTCTCAGGTGCTGTGGGTGTGCAGGTGTAACTACTGCAGGAGGGAACAGCTCTGCTGGGGGCAGTTCTCTTTTTCTTGGTGGTTTTTCTGTTGAATGAACGTTCCCTGCCAGCTCTGGGCAGAGCTCTGTAGCTGTATGTGCCACTTGTCTGTGGCACTGTGGCTCAGGAGGTGGCCAAGGGGAGCTTGGCCGAGGTGTGGGCAGAGGAATGGCCATCAGGCCAGGCTGGGGGGTCAGCGGCCGGTCAGTTGCGTTGGTGGCCGCGGCTCTGGAGGCTTGTGTGGGAGCGTGTGCAGGGCTGGAAGGCTGGGGCTGCCGCCGCTGTGTCCCAGAGCCGGGAAGGCCGGGGCTGGCCCGGCCCTGGCCCGGCCCCGCCAGCTCTGCCAGCTGCCGGCGGGGACACAAAGGGCAGCTCCGAGCTGCGGCCGCTGCGCTGCGGCCGCACAAAGGCAGCGCCCGCAGAGCTCCAGGGCAAGGTGCTGGCCCTGGCTCGGGGCTGGGCCGGGGCCAGCGGCAGAAAATCAACTTGCAGCTTGGGCCCCGCAGCAGGGAGGAGCAGCAATTGCTGGCTGAGAGAGACTCTTGCCAAGGGCCTGCGGGGCCGGGCCCCAGGGAACGGCTTCCCGCTGCCCGAGGGCAGGCTGAGATGGGATGTGGGGCAGCAATGGTTCCCTGGCAGGGCGCTCAGGGCCCGGCACAGGCTGGCCCCAGAAGCTGCGGCTGCCCCCGCATCCCTGCAAGTGTCCCAGGCCGGCTCGGCCATTGGGGCTTCCTGCCCACGAGGGCTGGGCTGGGCTGGGCTGGGGCTGCTGAGGGCGGGATGGGCTCTGCCTGAGACAGCTGAAGGTGATTTACCAAAATATGAATATCGATCTAGTATCGATATCCAACTGAGATAGATAAAAACTCTCTAACAGTTTAGAGTTAGAAAGTGTATGTTTTATTTGGTGCCAGGAACTGTGTGGGATAGTTCCCTAAGACGCAGGGCCCTGATCCAAGCAAACACAAAGTTTTTTATCTACAACAGTTATGAATATCCAAAATACAAATGTATATTCATAACATTAACATGTCCCATTCTCCGCTTCATATGGAAATTAGCTTAATGTAATTAAGCATGCATAGCGTGTGATCTGAATTGAGTCAGTGGTCTCGAATTGGGTCAGTGGTCTTAAAAAGATGAAGTAACTAATCTTCCTCATTTTGACCTTTTCGCCTCTCTGAACTGTAACAATCCCAATTACTTTAGTGACCTCTACATTTCCTCTTGCATGACTTGAACGGGTTCCCACCAAGGGAGGAAATTGGTAATTGTCCTTGTTCCCTACACCAACTTATCAATGTTTCTGTTCCTCGTTCTAAGCACAGCTAAGCAAACATACAAATAACAGATCATCAGTTTTTTGGTAATCAGTTACTAACATCTTAAAACCCATTTCTGGTCCAGCTGTCTTAACTATTTAAATTAACTCTATCTGGGCCCAAATTCCTTCCTATTCTAACTAATTTCAACATAGCTAGCCTATAACTAAAATCTTTATGTTTCTTCTAAATCTATGTTTCAAACGCTGAGCATCATGGGGCCGGGGAGACCCCATTCCTGAGTGGGTGCTGGGGTATCCCACATTCCTGAAGGGATGTCAGGCTATGTCCCGTTCCTGAGGCAGTTTTGGGGTGCCCCCAATGCTTCGGGAGGGGTTCTGAGAGGGGGGCTGTGGTACTTGGAAGGGGGACCTATTGTCAGGGAGCCGGGGAGCCCATTTTGGGAAGGATGCTGCTGTTTCTGGCAATGTTGAGAGGTTCTGAATGGGCTGTGGGGCCCTGGCTCTCATTTTGGGACTTGAGGTGAGCCCATGGGCACAGCAAGGGCTCAGGAGAGGTTCCAAGCTCCCATTTGGGATGGAGGGATTGAGCAGGTGCCTCCAATAAACTCAATGCCAGCCCCAATGTGTCGATGACAGCCCCAAATGGCTCGATCCGTCAGCCCCAAGGCCCGGCTGTGGGGAGTCAGGAAGCACAGAAGGGGAATTGGTGTCCAGGAGGGGTGGGGCGGGATGGGATGGGATGGGATGGGATGGGATGGGATGGGATGGGATGGGATGGGGGTGGCATCGTGGGGGTGGGATGACGTTTGGGAGGGATGGGGTGGTTTGGGCACTTGGAGTGGAGCACTCCAGGGAGGGAAACCAGGAGCTGCTTTTGGGGAGGCTCCTGCTGCTTTTTGACAATTTTGGGGCCTCTAAGTGGCTTCTGGGAGGTTGCAGTGAATTTGGGGTCATAAAACCCCCTCTGCAATTTGGGGGGCTGAGGTGAAGTCCCGGCATTTTGGGAGGGTGAGGGTCCCCCAATTGGGAGGGGATCCTGCTGCTTTGCAACCCTTCAATGGGGTGAGAAGCGGCTTGTGAGGGAAGGAAGGAAGGAAAGAAAAGAAAGGAAGAAAGGAAGAAAGAAAGGGAAAAAAACCCCGAAAGCTACAAGGAAAGGAGGAAGAAAAGGAAAGTAGAAGAGAAGAAAGAAAAAAGAAAGAAAGAGAGCAACAAGAAACAATAAAAAAGGAAAAAAAAAGAAAGAAAAAACATTTAAGAATGAAGAAAGTAAGCAAGGAAAATATTATAAGAAAGAAAGAAAGAAAGAAAGAAGAAAGGAAGAAAATCAAAAGACAGATATCAACAAGAAAATGAAAGTGATGAAAAAAGAAAAGAAAAAGAATGAAAGCAAGACTAAATAACATGAAACCAACAAGAAAATAAAAGAGAAAGAAAGAAAGAAAGAAAGAAAGAAAGAAAAAAAAAAGAACAGAAAGAAAGACACAAGAAAAAATAAAAGAGAAAAAGAAAGAAAGAAGAAAGACAGAAAGCAACAAAACCCAGAAAAATGGGAGAAAAAAGATTTAAAATTGAAGAAAGAAGGATTGAAGAAATTGAAGAAATTGAAGGAATAAAGGATTCAGTAGCGTGAAGCGAACAAGAAAAAGGAAAAAGAAAGAAAGAAAGAAAAATAGACTCAATAACATGAAACCAGGAAGAAAAATGGAAAAAAAGGAGGAAAGAAGAAAGCAACAAGAAAAAAAAAAGAAAGAATCGAAAGAAAAAACATAAAGAATGAAGAAAGCAAGCAAGCAAAAAGATAATAAAAATGAAAGAAAGAAAAGAAAGAAAGAATAAAGGAAATGAAAAGACAGAAATCATCAAGAAAATGAAAAAAGTGAAGAAAAAAGAAAATAAAAAAGAAACAAACAAAGAAAGGAAGAGTACATAACATGAAACCAACAAGAAAATAAATTTTAAAAAAAGACAAAAACAGAAGAAAGAAAGAATCAAGGAAGAAAGAAAAACTAGAAAGAAAGACACAAGACAAACCAAAAAGTGAAAGAAAGCAAAAAGGAAAGAAAAAGTAAAGAAAGCAACAAAAAAGAAAAAAAAAGGAAAAAGAAAACAAAAAGATAAAAAATAAAAGGAAGAAAGGAAGAAAGAAACAGGTAACAAGAAAGGGGAAAAATTAAAAAATGAAGAATCAAAGAAAGAAAGCAAAAAGACAGAAAGCAGCAAGAAAAGGAAAGAGAAAAGAAGAAAAGTAGAATAGAAGAAAAAGAAAGAAATAAAGCAACAAGAAACAGGAACAGAAAAAGAAAGCAAAGAGATAAAAAAGGAAGGAAGAAAGAAAATGCAAAGTGAGAAATCAACAACAAATTGAAAAAAGAGAAGAAAAAAGAAAAGAAGAAAGAAATGAAGAAAGAGTAAGTAACATGAAACCAACAAGAAAATAACAAAGAAAAAGAAAAAAAAGAAAAAAAAGAAAAAAAGAAGAAAGGAAGAAAGAAAAAAAGAACAAAAAACAAAGACACAAGAAAAAATAAATGAAAAAAAGAAAGCAAAAAAAAAGAAGACAGAAAGCAACAAAAAACAAAACAAATTTTAAAAAAGATTAAAAAAATGAAGAAAGACTCAATACCATAAAACCTACAAGAAAAAGGAAAAAAGAAAGAAAGAAAGAGATAAAGAAATAAGAAATCAACAAGAAAAAAAAGAAAAGAAAGAAAGCAACAAGGAGGAAAGAAAAAAAAAGAACAGAAAGAAAGCCAGAAGAATAAAAAGTTAAAAAAGAAAGAAACCAGAAAGACAGAAAGCAACAAAAAACAAAAAAGGAAAAGAAAGAAAAAAGATTTAAAAATTAATAAAGAAAAAAGCTAAAAGAAATCAAAAAGAAAATGAAAAAAGCAAGGAAAAAGAAAAGATAAAAGAAAGAAAGACTCAATAATA
Organism: Corvus hawaiiensis; assembly: GCF_020740725.1. Classification (NCBI taxonomy): domain Eukaryota; kingdom Metazoa; phylum Chordata; class Aves; order Passeriformes; family Corvidae; genus Corvus; species Corvus hawaiiensis. The sequence goes on from NC_063245.1 coordinate 389,338, forward strand.
TAAAACCAAGAAGAAAAATGGAAAA